>NC_053142.1:47688672-48011112 GCF_016808335.1 Panicum virgatum | reverse complement strand
AAAAATATATTCAATGTTCCCCAAATTTCTCTCAACAACAGCTCAGAACAATTTCATCAAGAGAAAAATAAAAAATACTATCGATCTCCACCTCCAATATGTGCTTGCGCTTGCCGTCGAGCCGCCGCATGCCGGTCCCTCCCCCTCGCTTGCCCCGCCTGAGGCCGCCCGCGTTGGGGCCTGGCCGAGCCGCTCCGACCCACGCGGCAGCAGCGCCCGACCCGCTCTGCCCGCACCAGCCGGCGGCGGCGCAGCTCGCCATGTCCGCTCGCCTGGCCCGAGCCACCGCCTTGCAAATTAGACTATTGAATTCAAATACATTGATTTGCGAGGGTAATCAGGCATGGAGATTAAGGGAGGGCGAAGGAGCAAGTAGTGGTACTTGCAGCTGACCTCTTGCTGGGAGCGGGGACGGTCACTCGCCGGCTGCGAAGACGGACGCGGATGCTGCGGGGTCGAGCCGCCGCCGGTCGCCATGGCCCACGCCGCTACTTGCTGCGGCAGTTCGCCGGCACTCAGTGCGTCCCGAGCCGCCGCACCTTCGGCCGGTTGCGCAGCCCCTGGCCGGCGCCCAGCCTGGCCGCGTCCCTTCTCGCCGGCATCGACCTTATCCCCAAGCTACTGAGGAAGAAAAGAAGATGAGAGGGAGAGACGAGTGAAGAGGATAAGGCAGCCATGAATGGATGGTCTGGTACTGGCAGATATCGAGAGGAGAGAAAGATAATGTAGATGGAGAAGAGTGTTTTGTCCCGGTGGGTGGGTTGAACCGGGACAAATAGATTGGTTTTAGTCCCAGGTGCCACCACTGACCGGGAACAAATGTTATTGATCCCGGTGAATACCTCCACCCGGGATTAAAAGTCGTGTACTGAATCTAGGATGGAGATATGAACCGGGACTAAAGTTATTTCTCTGATCCTATTGAACCTGGTGAATACCTCCACCCGGGATTAAAAGTCGTGTACTGAATCTAGGATGGAGATATGAACCGGGACTAAAGTTATTTCTCTGACCCTAGCTATTGAACCGGGACTAATGTCCACGTTTGTCCCGGGTCTAATAGATTCTGTAGTAGTGCAGGATGCACTGCCGCCGGAAATCGTCCTCCGCCCTCCACCCCCAGGACGCGCCTCCACCGGGTGGATCCGGCCGGCCGCCCGTCGCACAGAAGCGGTTCCAAACAGGTCTTTCTCCGGCGAGGCCACGAGCTCTGATTCGAGATGGTTTCATAAGTTCTGTGAAGGAGCTCCGCTTCCTTTTAGGTGAGCCGCCATCCGCCATCACCACCCACTCAATCTCGCTCACTTTAGGATGAGAAAGGAAACCCTAACATTGGATCCACATACCTGCCGTGGGGAAAACATGGAGATGTGGCGAGGCGATTTGCGCGTCCACCAAACCAATTTAGATCCGACACATCAGATCCGGGGATGCATTGCTCCATTTCCTCCATCGTGCGTGTTAGGGTTAGGGAAGTTGGATCCGATCCCTCAGATATTGTGGTTATGGTTGTGCGGTTGTGCACGCTATTGGTGGTTTGAATCTGGTGGATCATGCTAGGAGGGATCCTTTAGCCTCGGATCAAGATTCGAGGGTTGGCTCCCCTCTTTTGATTTTTGGATGAATGATTGGTCTCTAAATTTTTTATGATTCCTATGTTCGCATGTGATGACTTTGTGAAAAATCACGGGGTACTCTTGCTGCTGTTTGAGACGCCCTCTGGCTTTGCAATTTTCGGTGTCCTTGGGATCTACCTCTACAAATCAGCTGCAATAGAAGTACTTCAATCTTCCTTCCTTAGCTAATGTACTTGCTTCCTCTCTTGTCTATGTTGACCTAAGTTTACGTTTTATCCTTGTCTCCAGCGTGTGTGGGCAAACTTCGTTCATTATGACAGGGCAAAGGAGTTGAGTGGCTGTCTTCCCTCTCATTGTTCCCCTTAATATTCCCACAGCTTCCTGTCGGCTGTCCTCGTTTACCAGTTTATCATCTTGCAGTTTGTGTATACTCAATCGAGAATATGTTTAGATTGCCCTGACTGTGACATTGTGTGGTTTTTTATTATATGTTTCTTTTGTCCCTGGTCTGTTAATTTGTGTTTATTTCTTTCATCAGATTGTTTGGCTTTTGGAATTCCAAACTTTCGATGACAAGTCCAGTGCCATTAGTGTTGGGACCGGCATTAACAAACAGCTTACCGAGATGATTATGAAGCGGCGCAACCCTGGGCAGACATTGGTTGTCGGAAAGCAGGAATACAAATCAATCATTGAATCAAGCTTGGTGAGTGTAAGCTGATTATTTTTCTTATATCTGTGAGCAAATTTGAGTGTGCTTGACCTTTTACAGGGAATACATTGCCTGCACAATGAAATTGTGAAGGATGTAATGTGGGGCATGCAGCGTCACATGCACAGGTTGGTGCCCATGGAAAAATCAGAGCTGCCTAAAGAGGATCGTGTCCCTATGAGTCAAGGACTGCAGATGCTCCTGAGTCGTCATGGCTTTCATGTCAAACCAAAGATGATGAGTTTACCAGTTGCAATTGCTTTTCCTTTAGTTTTGGCGGACGCACTTGGAATCCTTCATTTTCAGACCAGAGCCTTGAGTGCAATTTTTTTTCTATTTCCCTTTTGCATTTTTCTTTGGTGATGAAGCAGCACTCTTTGTATCCAGATAAATGAGGAGATTGTTGTAGCTGCATTGAGCTTGTTTAAATATGATGTTGCTAAGAAGGAAGAATATCCGCCCTTGCGCCGTATTGGTGGTTTCCTTAAGGATGTCTCCGGCATTGACTGTAAGAATTGGCGTGCTCTGAAAATTGCGACTGCTTTTAAGATCATATGCACCCATGAAATTGGCGACTCAGATGAGGTAAACCATACTATGTAAATGTGTTCGTGGCTACTTGCTTCTCATTTCAGCTGCGCTTGTCACCAATGTAATGGACAAGTACTCTTGTCTCTTGCAGACGTTGTCGAAAGATCTGCAAATAAAGTTGCTGGAAGATGCAGATCGTTACCAAGATTTAATAGATGGGCCAGCTTGCATAGTAACCTACAGAAGACTGATGTATGCCCATCGAGACATCACTCAAAGCAAAGGTATATTTGCCTCATTGGTTAAGAAAGCTAAAGCGAGTGAAAGCGTACTCGAGGAGCATGGGAACTAAGACTAAATAAACCCATGTTCAGGATGTGGCTGAGCCTCTTGTAGCAACTAAACAATTTGGTTGGCAGCCCGCAGTTTTTGTACGCATGTGGTGAACTTGCCATCTTTGTTGGCTTGTAACATCTGCGTGCACTAGTTTTTTTTTTTTTTTGAGAAACGTGCACTAGTTAGCATCGTTTGGATCTAAGGGAACAAAATGACGTGTTTATTTATGACTGACGTTTGGGATCAGTTAAGTTTTTGCGTGACCACTGATTCGTGATGCTGGTCCTTAATTTTTTGGCCAATCCCATACTAGCTCAATGCGTCGGCCAATCGCCGGGCACCCAACTTCCAAGGCGTCCGCTTCCGTTCCCGCGCGTTCTCCCCAGCACTTTTGGCGTACCGTGGCGCAGCCGGGAAGATAAAAGTGGCGGAAAGCTACAATCATATATCAAACAAAATTCTACAAATCAAACCCATTTGCAAATAGGAAACAAAATTCGGGAGAAATCGAGCCAAATTTCGCAAATACGAACCAAATGTAACAAAAATCGGCGAGTAAATCTGAACCCACTGCATGCAGGAACAAAAACCGAGTAAATCTGAACCCATGCCAGATTCAGATGCAGAAGGGCGGTGGCCTACGATGTGCAGAAGGGCGGTGGCCAACGATGTGTTTGCGGCTGCATGACTTTGATGGCTGGCTTGCAATGCTATCTATCTGGGCCTATATATTGGTAATACGTGCTGGTCCTAGTCTATAAAGGCCCTATTGGTTACGGCCTAGAAGTTCCGGAAAGAATTTTGACCGCTAATTAGGAGTGTCAAACAAAATCAGTTTATAAAACTAACTCCAGAGACGAATCTAATGAGGCCTTTGTTGATCGCATGCTATGTCATTGGTCCTCTAGGTAGGGAAGAAGATAAATTTGAGATCATTAGCTCCCTTTGCCATCCCTTATCAGATTGCTTAATGAACACTAACAAGAGCATCTCTTCTAGTTCTGCTCTCTGTATCACTGCTCTTGTCCAGTCCAACAATTGGCAATTCGCATCCAATGAGTTGGTCAATGGTGTCTGCTTGAAGGTCTCTCTCTGGGGGGGGGGCCTCTAGAGGATCGGAGGTTCACTGTCACACTGTTGTGCACTTAAGCTTAGTCAGGGGTGGAGCCAGCGTGTGGGGGGGGGGGGGGGGGGGGCTCGAACCCCCCTACCTTCAGGAACTCCATTGGAGGCAAAGGGGAAGGAGGGAGAAAGTGGAAGGAGCCCCTTGGTATTGGGGCTGATTCTGTCAAAATATAAATAATCCTTCGACACTTGAGCCTTATGGACGATCATTGATAAGATCAGGATTACAGACATTGGATCATAGCTCTAAGGCTAGCATTTCTCAGATGATTATGTCATTCATTCAAATGATATATTCCATTATGAAAAGGTTGGGTGTGAGGATAATATCTTCTGAGATCAGTAGCAATGTAGCATTATCCATGCTTTGGAGCAATGTCAAGCTGGCTATATTGCAGATATCTGCACTGCAGCTTCTCAGGCAACTGAGACTGCTAAGCTACTTGAGAGGCAGCAGGAATGTGGAGACCACAAAAAATTTAGTCCGTTGGTAAACTATAGTGGGAGGCATAGCAGGAATGGGTCAAATGCTCCACTTGATGATGTGGATATTAGAGACAGTGGCTCTAGTGAATCTGCTTGTGAGGTGCAATCTGTTCGTTCGTTTAATGACTTCGATTCTCAGCCACCAGTTGGACATTGTGCTGATATTCTTGGAAGTACACGTGCAAGGCGGCGCCTTTGGAGTAGTAGATCTCACTTTTCACATAGAATGTCTAGCCCTGGGCATTCGGTTCTAACCGAACCGATCGGTTCGGTTCTTCGGTTTCCAGAGAAATTCGGTTCTTTAAAAATAGAAACCGTTCGGTTCTTTTTAGGATCAAGAACCGAGCAACTTCGGTTTCGGTTAGTTCAGTTTAGTTCCGGTTCTAACCGAACTAACCGAGCTTAGCCTTGCCTGCAGAGCAGGGGACAGCCGCCGCGGTGCATCAGGCTTCCCAGGGACCGCCGCCAGCGCCTTGCCTGCAGGGGACGGCTGCGCCGCCACCTGGCCTGCCGGGGAGGTGGGGAGCAACGCCCCCCGCGCGCCTGGCCAGCGCCCAGCGGGCCTGCCGGAGACCACCACTGCGGATAGGGTGGGATGACGGAGAGTGAGTCAGGCCACCGCCGCTGGTGGCCGTCGGAGAGGGCAGGGCGATGGTCGGGGAGGGGCCGCGGCGACGTTCAGGGAGGGCGAGGCGGCGGTCGGAGAGAGAGAAATACTACTGGCTGGCTGGTGGCTGATGCTGATTTGTTGTGAGAGAAAAGCACTGTTGCTGGTTGCCAGGAGAACAGAGTGAATAAGTATAGGCTACTAAGGTCAGTCTCAATGAAGAGTTTCATAGCATTGTTTTCAATAATGTCACATTATGTAAAATGTAATGAAACTTTTCATTCTACAATTTTATAAAAATTTAATTCCATGACTTATTGCGAGTTGATAAATGTGCCAAGAGAGTTTCATCCCCATAAACTTATCTATTCTCTCTCTTTTTTAAATATGGTGTCACATCATAAAAAATGCCTATGCGATAACTTATTAAATGCAAATAAAATTTAAATGAAACTTACACTAAGACTGATCTAACGTTACACATTCGCGTGCTTGGGAAAGAAGAACCTTGTCACAGCCAGTGCAAGAGAAGAAAAGGCGGGCAAAGGGTGCAAACAGCGGGAGATCGGAAGGAAGCCAGCGGAGCAATTGTAGAGGAGGGAGGAGGGAGCCACCATAGATGACCTCAAGCTCGGTCTCACACAAGGGGGAAAAAGATGACGAGATCAAGGAGAGAGGAGAGGCTGGCAGTCGCTGAGGCGTGCCTAGCTAGTGCTGAGCAATGGTAACGTCTATGCCTGCCGCGTATAAAGTGCGCGGACGACTCCTATGCAGATTTCCAAATACATTCTAGTACATCAACATAGGGGATGAAAATACCAATAATACGTCTATTAGAGTATGGTATATATAACCTAAATATAGTACGTAATAGGGGATGAAAATTGCAACCTCAAAATAATTTAGTTCAACCCGAATTATTACTGGCATTTGTTTGGCTAAAATAAAGAAAATGATTTCCACCCCCTCGTCCCCTCCCCCACCCCAGCCACACAAACGCGGCGTGATGAGCCCAGCTGTCAGAGGAGATAATAAACGAAATAAAAGAGGGGATCGAACAAGAGGACGACTTTGCCATCCTGAGTCGTCGCGTCTCCAACAACAAACTCCGCACCCAAATCCACGAGGAATTCCCCTTCCTCCCCCCACCAAAACCCGCCCCGGCGAAACCCCCCTAGCCTGCGACGAACAGGGCGAGCGGCGCCGCCCTTTGCCAGGTTTCGTCGGGCTCTTCTCCAGCGACTACATCTCGCCAGGTACGCCGGCCCCTTTCCTTCCCGCTGTGCGAAATCGAACACCCCAAACCCTAATATATGCTCGTTGTATTCGGATCTGACCGTGCGATTCACTACTAACTTCGATTTTTCTAAAAATTATCGTGTGCACGTATGTACACCCATGTCATATACTGTGCCCACTCCAGTTTGGTGGTGAATTTGCGGGTAAATCGGTGAGCTTGACCTGGATTGGTGCTCAATTTTGGATCTTTGGCGTTGTTCAGCGGATTGGCCTTTGGGAGTATGCAAAATTCAGCGTACGAATATCAAGTGGTTGAAATCTGTCTGGACGAGATTAGGTGCTGAAAAGTCAGGATTTTGTGTTAATTGCGTCAAAGTCGCTATTTTTTCTTACTGTAAGGTGCATGAGTATAAATTTGTGCTGCTCTCTAGAAGTTTTTTGTGTTTGAACAAGAGAAGTTTTTTCTTCACGAAGCTTTTAGAGGTATTGCTTTGTTTCTCAGTATAGGCTCTCGCTTATCATCGTAAATTGCACGTGTGAAAATGCTTCAACCTGAGCTCGCATAGTTCAAATGAGTGATCTTCAACCCAAAAGGCAGGACAATGAATGCTTTTACTTGAACAGTGTTTGAATTGCATCTGCTATAATGCCCGCAACGGATTGGAGTTCCAACTACTGTGGGACTTGTGAATTAATTACTTTTAGTAAGCCAGAAATATATTTATTTTAGGGGAAGGATGTAAATGATTATCTTGTCCTCTTGTTTATGAATTTTATTCAACTTCTTTCACTGTGACTCTGAAGAACATTAAAAACTACATTTCTGTTTAGTGAACCCATGAGTGTAGGGCTTGCAAAACGTGCTGAGTTTTCCGATCTCAAACATGAACTATCATTAGTGGATATAACCCAGCCTGCAAAACTGTGTTTTCATAATGGGCAGAAGAGAACCACCTAACTGGTGACACCCTTTCACTGTGCAGAATATCCTATTAGTAACCATCCACTTCAATGATAGTCCAGAAACACCATTCAATAATAATGATCAGAAGCATATTATTTACCACGATAGGGACTTCATAGGCTCAAAACTTAGCCTCCCAACCCACCCACCCACCCACACACACACAAAATTATACTTCCACATGTTGTGGTGAAATAGAATGGGACCATAGCAACTTGATCAGGCTTATGCTCACCTAAGGAAAAATTGAAAAAAATCATTACTTATACTTAGACCACCCCCTCTAGCCACTCCGACCCTAAAACCCAGGTGTTAGAGTGGGGGAGAGGGGGGGCTTTATCACTGGACCAACATTCCCCCTACGGCGAGCGAGCCGCGCCGTGCCTGTGGCTGCTGGCTGCTGGTCTCAGCGAACCCCGCAGGGGAAATCGCGCAGCGGAAGAAATGCGTGGCCGGTGGGTTTTGAACCCGGGACCTGGCTCTGGTACCAACTTAGACCACCCCCTCTAGCCACTCCGACCCTAAAACCCAGGTGTTAGAGTGGGGGAGAGGGGGGGCTTTATCACTGGACCAACACTTATATGATTAGAACAGTTCTGAGGCAGTGACTTCCCCTAATACAAGTTGGTCAGAGTTCCAAATTGATTCTCTCTGATGGGCACAAATCCAGTAAGGAAAATAGAACTTGAGTATACCCTGTGGAACTGTAGTCAGGACGACATCAGCCTTTCCTGCTACATTAGGAGCATTAGGGGAGGGGAAAAAGTGCTGGCTGCACAACAGCAAAAGGAAATATGAAAGAAATTGTTGACAGCCTTGTATCTTGGGAACACTGTCATAGAAGTGGACAGTAATAAGATCTTGCACCACATGCATGTTTTAGTCATCACTTGTATTGTATATGTACTTATTGTTTATATATCTATATGCTCTTGGTCTTCTGTAGCAGTATATCAAGCCAAGCAGTGGAAAATTTTTTCTAAAGATATCTCGATTCTACAGGTTGCTTCACAAAATTTGTAACGTCAAGGGTACAACTAGCCAAAGAGTCAATAAACTTTCTCTGGACTCGCAGAGAGCCCATCCTGCAGGGTGTCTCAGACATACTGATGGATGGGGAACCCAAGATCCTTGAGAAATTATCACATGAACGCATGTACTCTTGGTACTTCACCAGGGAAGAACTAGAGAAGTTATCTCCATCAAGGAAAGATGGAATTACTGAAAGCAAGGAGTCAGAACTTCGGCATTTATATTGTTCATTTATTCGGGATGTTGGCATCAGGCTGAAACTGTACGTAATTTCTTTTCACTCTCTTCAGTGGAATTGACTCTGTTCTACCATGTTCTAGGGTGTTCTTTTTAGTTTATAATATACTACTTTATATGGTAGCTCATAGTATGTTTGTTTCCATTCATCTCATCTGTCTGTTGGACCTAAAAGGCTTCCTTTCTTTCTAAGACACAGCTTGTTTTGGTCGATATGTTTGACTCTGCTACTCTGATTGTATTCTTAGCACATGATAATTTCTCTTAGTTATTTTGTCTAGTTTGCTAAAGCTTATGTATCTGTTGTTAACATGCTTCTTTTTTTTCAGACCTCAGATGACTGTAGCGACAGCAATAATGTTTTGCCATCGCTTCTATATACACCAGTCCCTTGCCAAAAATGGATGGCAGGTGAGAAACTCTGTTTTATTGTGGCCGTGATGGTCGATGCTGTCTTTGAAAAGCAAGAAGAGTGCAGAGTTTCTTTGCCAAGCATTTGTTGGAATGTTCAACAATCTATTCTCCATTTCCAACTTAACATTGCAAAATATCCTTCAAATAATTTAAAGTATTTGACCATGTAATGCCATTAGCATTTATTTTTTTATTACTTGCTAATTGCTAATTCATCGTGATGCTACTCTACCTCAAGTTCACACAGTGATTTGGACATTTCCAAATAATCTGCTTAGCTACAATGTTACAGAAATATGTTTTAAACCTTTGATGAAGTTCCAATCCCCTTCTCTAATACTAAAAAGTTTTGAGGTAGTTAGAGTTGTTTTCTGTTTACCTGGGAAGTTTGGCAGATCACCGGTACAATACGATTGTACTTGTACTTTGTCATACCTGGGCAAGTGCATTCAGAATTTTCTTGTTGAAGTTACTTAACCCCGACCAGACAACTGGGTTGCAACTTACTGTTACAACTTAAAAAAAGTTTGACATACATTGACGGATCATCTTGTGAAATTACGAATCCTCCAGTAAGTTCTACAAAAATGGATCACCTTACTGCATTCCTTTTCTTTCTTTGTCTTGTGGGACTAGTTTATTTCATATTTACATGATCAGTTTGTCCAGAGATTATCTCTCCGTTATTCTGCAGCCCTTAGTTATTTGCAACATTAGTAGGATTTCATGTTTGATGCAATTTATTCATAATATTTAGTCTGTTGTGATTACATGATCTATCTATGGTTTGCTTATTGTCATCTCTAGATGACTAGTTCTTCTGGAACTTACCTTGTTATTTTGCTGGGCTGGTTTTAACGGTTCCTTTTGTCCTGACCTGTTTCAGACAGTTGCAACTGTATGTGTATTTCTGGCATCGAAAGCTGAAGATACTCCTTGCCCCCTGGACCATGTAGTTCGAGTAGCCTATGAGACAATGTATAGGCGGGACACTGCTGCAGCTCAAAGGATCCGCCAGAAGGTGCCACTAAATCATTGCTTGTAACTTCTGTACCGTTCCCCATTCAGTGTTTGATCATTGTCTACTGCACAGGATGTTTTTGAGAAGCAGAAAGCACTAATTTTGATCGGAGAGAGATTGGTTCTTACAACTATTCGATTTGATTTCAACATTCAGCATCCTTATAGACCACTTTTTGATGCTATGAGAAATCTTGGCATCAATCAGAAGGAAGTGAAACAAGTAGCATGGAACTTTGTGAATGATTGGTATGTGATATACTATTTCAATCTTTAGTACACATTTCTAAGATTCATTTGCAATTCCTTAGTCCCAATATTTCTAAGATTCCTTCGCATTTAAATAATATCTTGCTACTTATGTTCAGGCTTAAAACAACACTGTACCTACAGTATAAACCACAGTATATTGCTGCTGGATCTCTTTACCTGGCGGCAAAGCTTCACAATATCAAGCTCCCGTTACATGGAGCGCATGTCTGGTGGCACCAATTTGATGTTGCACCGAAGCCTCTGGAAGGTATGTGGTCTACTAAGTGGATTGTCCCATCATTGCACTCTGTGCCTTTTGGAAATTGAGAAGAAAATATTGCATTTCTGCAGCTGTCATTCAACAAATGATGGAGCATGCTGCTGTGAAAAAACTGATGCCTGCTCGTCCCAGTCCAGTTAAGCAAAAGGAAGTTCCATGTGAAGCTAAACTGCACATATCTAACAGCCCGGACTCTGTGTTGAATCAATCAAGCTTGTTAATAAGCAGCTCAAGTCCTGATATTGGCGAGCCCAGTGACCCAATGCAGCTGGATTCCTGTCAATACTTGACAAGCAGTCATACAAGTGATGGTAGGGTCTCAGGCCCGGAGAGCAATTCGTTGAGTGTAAGTGCTTATATAAATGTTTCTAGGAAAGTACATGATGAAGAGAGCTTGGATCAAGCCTCAATAACCAAACATGACGCTGGGATGATGTCATGTAGTAATCAGACATCATTAGATGCAATTGCAGCCGCGGAGGGCAGTGCTGAATGTATGAAGCAGGATGCAAGCCATTGCACAGTCAATGGCAAAATCTTGAACCAGGCATCAAGAAATTGGCATGGTGGTAACGTGAACCCATTACCTGTGGTGATATCACTGGATGCCAAGATGGACAGAGAAAGCACTTGGTGTGTCGAACCATTGATTGGAAGCTCTAATCATTGTACTGACAGTCTGATTGCGGATAGCTTGTGCTCTGATCAGAGATTGGCTGCTGCTGCTTCAGTCCCAATTAACGATGCACCGTCTGCATCGCCAGTTGTAGTGGAGTCTGATTCTTTGAGGGCAGAACTTAAAAATGTTGATGTTGCCAGAATAAAGGATTTATTGTCAAAGAGGAAGAGGCAGAGAGAGATCCAAGAGCGAGCCATTGGTTCAGACGACCTCAGTGAAGAAGCCTGGATTGAGAGAGAGCTCGAGTCTGGGATTGTTACCAAACAAGAAGCTGCTGCCTCAGATGGGCTGAGTGATGAAGCCTGGATCGAGAGGGAGCTCGAAGCCGGTATTGTGGTTGGACCAAGAAATAAGCAGGCAATTACTTTAGATTGTTTGAGTGAAGATGATTGGATTGAGAGGGAGCTCGAGTCTGGGATTATTGTAGAGCCAGCGTATGCCAGCAAGAAACAGAAGCTAGAGTCAAGCTGCTGCTAGCTCCTCATGAGCTGATGCACTCAGAGGATGCTTTCCAAGCAGGTGAATAATGACAGATTGAGTCAGCAGATAGATGTCACATCTCTTTGTTATTTGTTTAATGAGACACCTCGAGTGCTTTTAACACGAGGGGTATGTGCACAGTGAGATATTCCCAATTTCTTGAATTCAGAATGGCATCAAATCCACTGTCTTGGTTCTTTTTGTTGTGTAAATCTAGCATGACCAAAGTTATTATTAGGTTATAGTTGTAACTGT
This sequence comes from Panicum virgatum, assembly GCF_016808335.1. Lineage (NCBI taxonomy): Eukaryota > Viridiplantae > Streptophyta > Magnoliopsida > Poales > Poaceae > Panicum > Panicum virgatum. The sequence goes on along the minus strand of NC_053142.1, from coordinate 47,998,886 downwards.
AGCAGGGAACCATCTGTTGTTAAACCCAACTAGAAATTGATTCTTCAGTGTGACTGTAACAAATGAATTTTTTTTCTTCAGTGTAGAAGTTAACAAAAGGAAAACAGCACTTGAAAATTGTAAACTGTTTATAAATTGAAGATGAATATATGCTAAATGCATGTTCCTACAGGGAGGTGATCACATGCATCGATGTGTCTTCTTGTTGTCGGCCTTCTCTTTGTTTCTTCGGAGCTCTTATGTAATTGGAGGCTTATTTTTCCTATTTTATTCTTTCCATTCTATTTATTTATTAGTAAAGACTAGTTTTAAGCCTGCTGGTCCGTATGGCCGCTAAATCTACTCACAGCCCACCAATTCCTTACTCTCTCTTGATTAAAAAAATTACTTTACTATTTCACATCTCTCTTCCCCATCCCTACTCTCCTCTCTCTTCCCCCAATCCCTCCTCCCTCCTTTGTCGGCCCTCCCCAACCGCCGCGCCAACTCCTGCACCACCCCTCCCCTACCCCATTGCACCTTCACTCCTGCGCCACCCCTTCCCCTGCGGCGCGAGTGCGAATCGTGGCATGCGGGGTGGGGCAGCATGATGGCGTGACGTTTCTTGAGTTATAATGTTGTAATCTTAAGTAAAATTATGCTACATTACGCGTTCGCATTTTATAGGAGACAACATGCTAAACTTCAGTTCTGAGCTTGACTTTGATGTTAATTCGTAATGTGTACGCTATACCTTTAACTACGGACTGGGGTTGTTTCATCCTGGATCAGTCCTTATGTATGATTGAAATTTGAAGTAGCTAACTTTAGTTCCAAATCTTCAATTTTCTCTCTATGTGTTAAATATGCATTCTTATTAAATCAATTGGTGATACATTATCAATTTTACAATTAGGCATTCAGTTAGAGCAGAGTGAGGAAGGTAGGCTGCCAGTGTGTTGGTGAGCTAGCGGCTTTAGTCGTGCTAGGAGACCGTGAGGCAACTAATTTTAATTATTTAATGCAAGCTCGGTTCACTTGTGCAAGGAGATTGAGGGCCAATAAATTTTTTTAATTATTTGATTCAACCTCTACTACCCGTGTTATAGATTTTTTTATTATTTGATTTGAATCTCACAGAGTATATCGTAAGACGACAATAATTTGGAATAAATATAATACAACATTTTTGTATGAGTGTTGTATTTAGGAAATCATATCTTCAGAAAAACTATCATACAAAATGATTACACAGAAACTAAGCGGTAAAGGACTACCGTGTAGTGAGCAGAACATGGTAGAGAAGATACGTTCTGCTAAAAAATTTACACTTTCTACAAAGAGAAAGTTGAGCCACTTGATAATATCGACAATAAGTTGTCGGATAAAATACTAAAGTTACTTTTATTTTATTTATAAAAAATCTAATATTTGTTTAATATGAATATGAATAATTTATTTTATTTTTACAGAAATGCAAAATAATTCCTGCGTACAAAAAAGTAAAAGATGGCTCACCAGAGGCTCAGGATACTTGGTCAATTTCTTCTTCAGCTTCTTGTTATGGAGCTAAAAAGGTAGGAGTGTCAAGTGTATTCATGCATAAGGGTCCTACAAAATTTTCTATTATTAATACTTTAATCATGGTGCTCTCTTTGATGTTATACATAATGAAGTACCATTATGTGTATTTTTTTTGTTTGAACTCGTATGTTATTTCTGAAATGGTGGCTGCCAAATGCAATGTGCCATGTTGAACATATAATTAAGAAGTTGTTCGACTCTAACTGTGCAACCTCTCTAAGTTGTCATAACCTGCGCGAAGATCTTGGATGTTTTTTCATTGTGCTATGTGATCTTATTATCGTAGGAAGCTCTGGATAATGCAAGGAAGTCTAGTGAATTGAGCTTCATTCCATCAACAGCCAATGCAGTAGACTTTTCTGAACAGTATGATCTCTAACACTAACTTCTTATGTCTAGTGCTATAATTTTCAAAGAGTTGTTTATTATACAATTGTATTTGCATTTCTAATCACACTTTAGTTATTCATTATCCCAACCTGAAATTTTTTCTTTCTGTTATTAGGAAATATTACGATGAAGAATTGTAACTTTTTTTATTAAACTGGATTTTGAACAGTGATTTCTGTTGCCCTATTAAAAAGGTAGAGGCCTACCTTCTCGATTTTGGTCTACTTCAATAGTTTTTTTAGCATAAGCATGAGCTTATATTAATCAGATGCAGGGTTAAAATCTGCTTCAGCGATCCCCATAAGGCCTAATGGAAAAGCCTCCGCCCAGAAGTTCGCTCGGTTGGACTCCGAGGTCAGCTTTGCACAGAAGTGAGCTGCCTCATTGCCTTCCCGGTTTACAAACGAAATACGAAACTGAACAAACTCCCTGCCTAACTCTCTGATCTCATGCCAAAGACCTGCAATCGGACTTCGTTCACCTGCTTCAAAGCGCAGAAGGTTCACCAGAGCTAAGTTGTCCACCTCCAGCACTACCTTCTCATGGCCACACGCTCGTGCTATGTGGCAGCCCCGTCTAAATTAATCCGGCTTAAGTGCGCTAACTATCACCGAAACGGCAACCAGGGTTAACACGCACTTAAAACAGAGTAATCCGGCAGTACTGTCGGGTAAAATCCCGATTAAACCACTTGAAACATGATCGACAAAGTAGTCCAGAGCGTACAATATTCCGCAAATTTTACAGCACAGAGTATGAAATTGAATTATTATTACAAACCGAGTTTGAATTTATAAAAATTCAATAGAGTTTAAGTGTGGAGGAAAAATAAACGATAGTTTAGCGACGAAACCAGACATCATGATGAAGCCCATACATGACGTCATCCATATCCTCAAAAGTACCACCTGAAAAACAAAGCCACAAGCAAGGCTGAGTATACTAATACTCAACAAGGCTTACCCGACTCTGGGTATACTCAGCCCACTATCTAGATATGCAAAGCTTTTGGCTTGAGGGGTTTGTTTTGCCAAAAAATATCTAAAAGTGAGTCCTTACTTTCAACATTTTAGTTCAAGTTTAATGTAGCAAGTATTAACTAGGTTTGCAAGAATATCTAGAACAAGCATGGTATATCAAATTAATCCTCCAAGAATAGCATCATCATTTCGTCCTCATTTCAATTTCTTACTACGATGTGACAAAGAGATCAAGGCTCTCATATCCGCGAGTCACGGCGAATCGATCCGATTTTAAACTTTGCAAGGTGGACCTAACACACGACATATATCTATCCCGTCGGACTACACTTGTCAACCGTTTCCAATATGCACACCGAATAGATGAACTGCCCTGCAACTCGGGACCGCTATCCCCACCTGTCACAGAACAGTCCAAATAATACCGATCAAGTGCACTAATTAACCTTTTAACTTAAACCTCCGCTACTGCACTTCACCAGTACACCCAGACTGCCTGCTTTAACCAGGATCGATTGCACAGGAACTCTCGCCAAAAGACGAGCACAGGTGATTACAAGCAACAACAGTTTTCAAAATTAACTTACAACCAGAGTTAAACAAAAGTCTCAAAAATTAATTTACAATCAAGTTTTACAAGCCAGTGTTACATTTCGCAAACAGAGTTCACACGCAGCGGAAAGTACAACTAGTTTGAAACAAGCTTCAAAATATAGTACGATAAATAACGTCGATGACCAAAAGACGAACTTCACATCTTGCCCATTGATGTGAGGCTCACCTGCCTGCACTTCACGGAGAAGACGGAACCCACTCGATTGTCCAACCTGGAGGAAGAGGCTGACCACTCCAGGACGCACAGATTTCCTCGAAGTCTTCTGGAATATAGCCTGCTAAAAAGGGGTACAACCAAACCCTGAGTATTCTAATACTCAGCAAGGCTTACCTGTCTATGGGTATACTTAGCCCATTACCTAGACATGCATAGCTCTTTGGCTCTGGGTTATTTTGCTGAAAAGCTATTTACACTGGATCCTTACTTTCAATATTTTAGCTCCAATTGTGTTGATAGTTAGAAACTAGATTTGCCTAATTCTCTATAGCACACATGGTTAATCATATTATCCTTTTAAGAACATCAACAAAAGTCCAACTTTTCTCTTTCTGTCCATTCAATCCTTACTACGATGTGACGCATTGACCAAGGCTCTCATATCCGCGAGTCACGGCGAATCGATCCGATTTAACCTTGCAAGGTGGACCTAACCAACACGGCACATATATGCCCCGTCGGGCTATACACACCAACCCTTCACATATGCACACCGAATAGGCGAACTGCCCTGCGACCCGGGACTGCTAGCCCCACCGATACCAACGAAGGGTCAGCCATGAGTTTGTATACTAGCTCCACTGGTGAAGACAGTATCAAGTCCGCCTACCGGTGCACATATGGTACTGAGCTTACCGGTTTCGACTACCTCCTACTCCCGGCATGCGGTTAGTACTGTTCAATCCTCAGTCAAAGGGCCAACAACGGAACGGTCCTCAATCGACACAGGCAGAGGCTTACTTTCCATCCATTCCATATCCATAACCAATTCATCTCCGCCTGGTCTCCAGTTTTCCTTTCTTTTCTCACTGATTCCTTCTTCAGTAACTTTTTCATAAGTAACAAGACCTATATCTCGCGAGTGACAGGAATCCCTCGACTTCTACCGGGTCCCTAATTAGCAAAGCATTTCTAACGGTGCCTGTATACTAGTAGAGGCTCATAGGTACTTAGGGAGAAACATGCATACTATGGTTTCATTCAACTCCTAAAAACTTAATGCACAATACTTAAATAATAACATTGAATACTTGAAAATAAAGGTTATGCTCCGGGGCTTGCCTGAAAGTAACACTAAGCTAGTGTTAGTGTTAACAAGGCCTTGGGCCCTTCTGACTTTGAGTCGGGTCTTCGGTTGCTCCCGTGGGTTCTTTTCTCTTCAGGATGCGTTCAGCCAATACCGCCTTGTGGTTCGGTTCCGTCAGCACGTGCGTCCCGTCCACGCGTTGTACATCTAGCGTACCTAAATGAGATGCACCAAGGTGGATATTTGAATGCAGGGAAGTACAAAAGACGATACCGCAAAAAAAAGACAAGTAGGGCAGATACAAAGCCACGCTTGGATGAGCACAAATACGATGCAATGCATTGCGATACAATTAGGAATAAAGATATGACTGGGCAATCATTTATCGAGCAAGCATCGCATACACACTCAAAAGGTAAACTGGGTTGGTGCTACAACACGAGAGTTTACTCAAGTATTTTAGCCTGAAGTGTTTCCTCCAACAACGGCTACTAAACTTGCTTCGGAGGATTAAACACAACCCTAGAGCGACATGGATTAAACCATGGACCTAACAGCAATTACTACCAAGCAAACCCAGACAAAGTACTTAAAACAATCATCAACCTACGTAAAACAAACATCAACCTGGTCCTACAAGTTAGAAGGACTAACATAGGAGCTTGTTTTGCGGAGAGTACACATGCAGGAAATAATTAACTAACAACAATATAAGAGAAAGAGCAGCTAGGAGTCAATTAAAAGTGAGGACTTGACTTGCAGGTATGACCTAGCAACAAGAATTTATCACAAAAAATATGATTTTGATAAAGCATGCCACATAAATTTTCCAACATTTATTGCTGCTAACAAAGCATTAAAACAACCCTAGCAAAGTAAACAAACATAATTAGATCTACCCAAAAGTGCATAAAACTAGCACCTGAAATTTTTACAGTGGATTACACATGCAAGGAGTAAGCCACTGCGAATTTTTCATAAATTTTAGAGCAACGGAACAACCGGCAACAATTAAACTAACTTAAATACAACCCGAATTTTAGCAGGGGCAAAAGTGACATTTCCCATGCACAAGTATTTTTCTTCTAAAGATCTCGATTTTAGAAACCTAACAAAATTTATTTTGCATTTTTCTCATTTTTCTTTACTTTTCTACAAAATCTTGAAGTTTTCAGCCAAAAGATAATAAAGAAAATCTATCTTTAACCCCCCCTCTCACTGACCCGCGGGGCCCACCCGGCAGTGGGACAGAGAGAGGAGAGGGGGGGCTCCCCTGCTTCGCTGCCCCAGCCGCGCACGCCGGCGACGCGCCGGGCGCGCGCGAGCGCGGTGGCCGCGGCGGGTCGGCCGGCCAGGAGGGCCGCGCGGCGGCGCGCGCAGTGAGGGCCGGCGGCGTATGCACGCTGCGACCGGCGTGTCCGAGGCGGCGCGGAGTCGATTCGGCGGCGGCAGCACTGAAATCAAGTGGGAAAGAGGTCGGGGAGTAGAAGTAGGCCGCGATTGATCTCACCGTGGGTCGATTTGGGGCGGAGGATGGCCGGATGGCGGAGCTCGACGTGGGGGGGGGGGGGCGAAGCTCGGGGCGGACAGCGATGGCGGACGGTGACTGAGGCTTGATTTCGGCCTGCGTGGGGCACGACCGAGCTCGGGGAGGTGTGGAGTGGGTTCGGGGCGAGGCGAAGCGAAGCGGCTCTGGGCGCAGCGAATCGAGGCGGGGTGGCGAGAATGGCCGGGATCGACGCCGGCGACGGCACTGAGCTCGAGCTCGGCTCGGCGTGAGCGCGTGGAAGGAAGGGGATGGCGAAAACGGACACGACTCCACGCGGATAAGGACGGGAGTGTGAGCACGACGGGCGAGGTTCGTCGGCACGACGCGTGGACACGGACGTCGAAGAGCGGCGACGGCTCCGGCGGCGTGTCGAGCGACGAGCAGAGGAGGATATGTAGCAATGGCATTTCTGTAAATAACTCAAAGTTTCAAATTCCAGTTTGTAAATTTAGTTTTTCTCCTTGTTCTTGGCCTCAAATGAAAAACTTTTGAATACTAAAGTTGTTCAAAATTTTGAGATCTTCAACTTTTGTTTCTGGCACTTTTTCATTTGAACAATGGTTTGAAAGATAAAATTTAAAACTTGAGTGCACTTGAAAATGTCCAATTCCAAGCAAAATTAAAGATTTTTCTTTAAATTTCGTGCTGAAACTTGAATTTTTGCCAAAATGAAAGTTGCAGAGGAAGAAAAGTTCTACAACATTGATGTTGGGCAAAAGTTGATTTAGATCTCGGATTAGGAAGAAAAACAAGATCTAACGTAGCTCAGTCGAAAGTTACTAAGCGAACTCAATTAGCGCTAAAGACGATGATTAGCCTTAATTAGCGATCACGCACAATGTTAACGTCAAAATTAACACCGGGGTGTTACAGCCTTCCCCCCTTAAAGGAATCTCGTCCCGAGATTCACACGCGTAAGTGACCGATAAGGAGGGAAGATGTTCGTTAACCCAGAATATTAGAACTATCCAAAAAATTACCTTCCCCAACTGACTTACCTTCGGAATCTTTCTTGGGGGTAGCACATTCAGCGTGATCCATCCCTTCCTGAAGGTACCCCGCACAGGATTTTTCTCTGTCGCATTGCTTATTTGACCTCTGACCTTGTGTAGGTGGTTCGTACTGTGCAGCTAACATCCGAAGTAGATGGCTTGAGTCGCCTCCCGACATACGAACACTGGATAGTATCTTTGCCCAGTTCGGATTATTAAAGGTGCTATCCGAATTCAGTGGATCTTTCCAAGTGGATGAACGGCAGTCCCGGATAAAATGGCCGTATTCGCCACACTTGAAACAAGGTTGACACCCGGTGCAACGACATTTTTTCTTTGATCTCATTGAACTCCGAACCGGTGAACGAGTTCTTGCTCTCTTAGCTGGGTCGACATCAGTAGTACTCCTAACTTGCCTTCTACCACGTGGAGAGAATTTTGTGCATGTAATTTCCCATCCACTCAAGTCTATGCTGCCTGCGCCGAGCTTGGGAGTCTGACAATCTACCTGGTGATCTTTAAGTCCCATCGGAAGTCGCGATGGTGGCATTAAGGAGTCCGAATAAACCTTCTGCGCCTTTTCTTGCTTCCAATTTATTTCCGGTCTGGGGTTAGTATATTTTTCAAGTACTTCGTTGTGCTCACTTTTCTTTTCTTTGGAGCTGCTTCGTAGACAAGGGCAGTTGTACATCTTGCAACAGTGGCAAGGCTCAAATTGCCTCATTGGTGCTTCGGTTATCACGACGTCGGAGGGTAGAAGGTTGATGTGCCCCTGACCAGGGTCCTTCCTACTACTTCCCGCTGCATACTCCATTATTCACCTGAGAAACAGAATTAAGTGGAGACATCTTTAGCCGTAGGACAACTTCTATTTCGGGAGGACCCACACAAACCCCCTACACATAAATAGCTAAACACAACATTGCATACACAAGTTTCTAGCCCAAACTAAGCAAGGTCGTTTAGGGAACTCAAGATTACGCATGCAGTCCAAAACCAGAATTTCCTACTAAGGTGAAAGGAACTTCCTCTTTGCATGCAACTAAGGACGCCTCCTGATGACGATGATGCCTTTAAGCAAACACCCAAACTTGATTCTTGCACGGTTCTTCAACGAGATTGAATAGGTAAGCCATGTAAGATTTTCATATCCAAAAAGAGAACGTCGGAAGGAACGAGGAACGACAATGCTGCAAGGTGGCCAGTTCTCACAATGCTGAGATCACCACATGAAGAAAACGGATGTCGGTGAGATTCAGCACAAGGTTTGTGAGAACAAGTGAGGATAACACAAAGAATGGTTTAGGAGAAGATTTTTGGAACATCCTTGCTCAGGATTTATTACTTGAAGTAGTTACACGATGCTAGTTGTAAAACATTTTTATTTATGCCAATGCAATAGAGGAATGATAACAAAATATTCGAACTCAGAGTGTAAATGCTCGATAACCATGATAATGATGCACCCATGAAATGTATGATTGCAATGGTGGTACAATGCAACAATGGGATGTTCCATGCACAAATGAAATGGTGCATGTGATACGATGCAATTGGCATGATGCATACACCATGATGCAAGGATGGCAATGCTCCTTATTGTATGCACATAAAGAGATGTATAGAGCATGATGCATACACATATGAGTTGATGATGCACACATGCAACACGTGTCTTATGACTGCTCTCTCGCTCGAGACTAACCTCTCGTTAACCCTATACCATTGAGAGGGATTAGAAGTTAGGACACTGGTAAGGGTTGCACAAAAAGGAATTGAGGTGAGTTAGGTCGCATATACCGAGACACCAGCGCGCTCCTAGTGACTCAATCATGTGGCTGCAGCACACATGAGACCCTAGGTTCCGTCGCGGCATCAGGGTTATGTAACGAAACACAACTGCAAAAGAAATCGATAGTAGCAACCCAACAGTGCCAACAGCAAGATAAATTAACGAAACCGAAGACACCCGAAGTGTACTCGGACGCATACCCGTTAGTCATCCTACGCATTCCCGATCATGATGCAACACAATGCACTGACCAATGAGGTGATGCAGGATGTTACAATGACTCTACTCAAAAGTTATTATTATCGTAAATCTTTTTAATTTCTCCAAAAATTAACTGAGCAAGAACGAAGGTACACAATTTCAAGTGTTGGAATTAAAATGTCCAACATTTAGAGATACTAGAAGATTCATTGGACCACGGATCGAAAGGTTTTGTTGACCGACATCAAGGTTTAGACAGTCAAAAGAGAAAGCAACAACACTTTTGCTGGAATAGGTTCGAGGTATAGATCAAGAGTTTAGATTTGAACGACAAGCTAGACTACTGGTAAGGTTCTCACAAAACTCGAATCCCCTAACTTACAAAAGACCTTCCCAACTCAAGATAAAACAAGCAGATTACGTTGGCCTACTACCACAACACGAATCTAGGAAGACATTCAGATAAAAACAACACCTTTTAGTAAAACAATGCAACAAGCAAGGTGATCAACCAACCAAGGATGAGATGATGCATGCACGTTCTATCGTTTCTCACCCAAGCAAGTACCAATTATGGTATACGAATACGACTAGTGGCACAATTACGTACTCTCCCTATATATACTAGTCGTTCCTACGATCAAGAATTTCATAATGCGCTTAACGAAGTTAGTGTTCCTGCAGACAAACCAAAACAACAAGAGAGAGATATAAATATCCATTTCTGGACCCTTCGTGCCAGCACACACGAACAGCCCCCATGTGTCCTACGCCACACGGGTAACGCATATGCAGTTTCCCACATATTCACCCATACATTACCGTCCATTATAGAGACGGCACCCAAACGTTCGATGCTGAATGGGCAGCGCTGCATACGTCATAACGACGTATTCACTTCCCGTACACTCGCCTTACGGGACATCCAAGGGTAGACGTGTCCCAAGGGTCACGGTCATGGCCAACCGCATGACAGGTTTACATCTCGTAACATTGCCTTACGAAATGACCGTGATCACAATCACACGGTATGAAATCCGCGCTCCATATCAGGCGGCAGATAGCGACAGGCTCGTTTGAATTGAGCCTTATCACCTCCTCGTATGCTCATCATACGGGACCCGCGCACGTATGAAACACGTGGGCTATTCTAAGGACTATCAGAATGCTCACCTTGCTTACCTCAGCGTAGGTGCGTCGTTACAGAATAGTAGTTGTGCACAAAAGTAAGGTTTAACGAGAAGTAAATGCAGGAAGTGCTGGAATAAAATAGATACTTAGATGCCTCCTAACTTATAACACATAATTAGGGCATACCCAAAAGTTTTGTAGTTAAGCACTCAAGTAATCACCCCCAGTGCAATTAGCTCTGATACCAGCTGTCACAGAACAGTCCAAATAATACCTATCAAGTGCACTAATTAACCTTTTAACTTAAACCTCCGCTACTGCACTTCACCAGTACACCCAGACTGCCTGCTTTAACCAGGATCGATTGCACAGGAACTCTCGCCAAAAGACGAGCACAGCTGATTACAAGCAACAACAGTTTTCAAAATTAACTTACAACCAGAGTTAAACAAAAGTCTCAAAAATTAATTTACAATCAAGTTTTACAAGCCAGTGTTACATTTCGCAAACAGAGTTCACACGCAGCGGAAAGTACAACTAGTTTGAAACAAGCTTCAAAATACAGTACGATAAATAACGTCGATGACCAAAAGACGAACTTCACATCTTGCCCACTGATGTGAGGCTCACCTGCCTGCACTTCACGGAGAAGACGGAACCCACTCGATTGTCCAACCTGGAGGAAGAGGCTGACCACTCCAGGATGCACTGATTTCCTCGAAGTCTTCTGGAATATAGCCTGCTAAAAAGGGGTACAACCAAACCCTGAGTATTCTAATACTCAGCAAGGCTTACCTGTCTATGGGTATACTTAGCCCATTACCTAGACATGCATAGCTCTTTGGCTCTGGGTTATTTTGCTGAAAAGCTATTTACACTGGATCCTTACTTTCAATATTTTAGCTCCAATTGTGTTGATAGCTAGAAACTAGATTTGCCAAATTCTCTATAGCACACATGGTTAATCATATTATCTTTTTAAGAACATCAACAAAAGTCCAACTTTTCTCTTTCTGTCCATTCAATCCTTACTACGATGCGACGCATTGACCAAGGCTCTCATATCCGCGAGTCACGGCGAATCGATCCGATTTAACCTTGCAAGGTGGACCTAACCAACACGGCACATATATGCCCCGTCGGGCTATACACACCAACCCTTCACATATGCACACCGAATAGGCGAACTGCCCTGCGACCCGGGACTGCTAGCCCCACCGATACCAACGAAGGGTCAGCCATGAGTTTGTATACTAGCTCCACTGGTGAAGACAGTATCAAGTCCGCCTACCGGTGCACATATGGTACTGAGCTTACCGGTTTCGACTACCTCCTACTCCCGGCATGCGGTTAGTACTGTTCAATCCTCAGTCAAAGGGCCAACAACGGAACGGTCCTCAATCGACACAGGCAGAGGCTTACTTTCCATCCATTCCATATCCATAACCAATTCATCTCCGCCCGGTCTCCAGTTTTCCTTTCTTTTCTCACTGATTCCTTCTTCAGTAACTTTTTCATAAGTAACAAGACCTATATCTCGCGAGTGACAGGAATCCCTCGACTTCTACCAGGTCCCTAATTAGCAAAGCATTTCTAACGGTGCCTGTATACTAGTAGAGGCTCATAGGTACTTAGGGAGAAACATGCATACTATGGTTTCATTCAACTCCTAAAAACTTAATGCACAATACTTAAATAATAACATTGAATACTTGAAAATAAAGGTTATGCTCCGGGGCTTGCCTGAAAGTAACACTAAGCTAGTGTTAGTGTTAACAAGGCCTTGGGCCCTTCTGACTTTGAGTCGGGTCTTCGGTTGCTCCCGTGGGTTCTTTTCTCTTCAGGATGCGTTCAGCCAATACCGCCTTGTGGTTCGGTTCCGTCAGCACGTGCGTCCCGTCCACGCGTTGTACATCTAGCGTACCTAAATGAGATGCACCAAGGTGGATATTTGAATGCAGGGAAGTACAAAAGACGATACCGCAAAAAAAAGACAAGTAGGGCAGATACAAAGCCACGCTTGGATGAGCACAAATACGATGCAATGCATTGCGATACAATTAGGAATAAAGATATGACTGGGCAATCATTTATCGAGCAAGCATCGCATACACACTCAAAAGGTAAACTGGGTTGGTGCTACAACACGAGAGTTTACTCAAGTATTTTAGCCTGAAGTGTTTCCTCCAACAACGGCTACTAAACTTGCTTCGGAGGATTAAACACAACCCTAGAGCGACATGGATTAAACCATGGACCTAACAGCAATTACTACCAAGCAAACCCAGACAAAGTACTTAAAACAATCATCAACCTACGTAAAACAAACATCAACCTGGTCCTACAAGTTAGAAGGACTAACATAGGAGCTTGTTTTGCGGAGAGTACACATGCAGGAAATAATTAACTAACAACAATATAAGAGAAAGAGCAGCTAGGAGTCAATTAAAAGTGAGGACTTGACTTGCAGGTATGACCTAGCAACAAGAATTTATCACAAAAAATATGATTTTGATAAAGCATGCCACATAAATTTTCCAACATTTATTGCTGCTAACAAAGCATTAAAACAACCCTAGCAAAGTAAACGAACATAATTAGATCTACCCAAAAGTTCATAAAACCAGCACCTGAAATTTTTACAGTGGATTACACATGCAAGGAGTAAGCCACTGCGAATTTTTCATAAATTTTAGAGCAACGGAACAACCGGCAACAATTAAACTAACTTAAATACAACCCGAATTTTAGCAGGGGCAAAAGTGACATTTCCCATGCACAAGTATTTTTCTTCTAAAGATCTCGATTTTAGAAACCTAACAAAATTTATTTTGCATTTTTCTCATTTTTCTTTACTTTTCTACAAAATCTTGAAGTTTTCAGCCAAAAGATAATAAAGAAAATCTATCTTTAACCCCCCCTCTCACTGACCCGCGGGGACCACCCGGCAGTGGGACAGAGAGAGGAGAGGGGGGGCTCCCCTGCTTCGCTGCCCCGGCCGCGCACGCCGGCGACGCGCCGGGCGCGCGCGAGCGCGGTGGCCGCGGCGGGTCGGCCGGCCAGGAGGGCCGCGCGGCGGCGCGTGCAGTGAGGGCCGGCGGCGTACGCACGCGGCGACCGGCGTGTCCGAGGCGGCGCGGAGTCGATTCGGCGGCGGCAGCACTGAAATCAAGTGGGAAAGAGGTCGGGGAGTAGAAGTAGGCCGCGATTGATCTCACCGTGGGTCGATTTGGGGCGGAGGATGGCCGGATGGCGGAGCTCGACGTGGGGGGGGGCGAAGCTCGGGGCGGACAGCGATGGCGGACGGTGACTGAGGCTCGATTTCGGCCTGCGTGGGGCACGACCGAGCTCGGGGAGGTGTGGAGTGGGTTCGGGGCGTGGCGAAGCGAAGCGGCTCTGGGCGCAGTGAATCGAGGCGGGGTGGCGAGAATGGCCGGGATCGACGCCGGCGACGGCACTGAGCTCGAGCTCGGCTCGGCGTGAGCGCGTGGAAGGAAGGGGATGGCGAAAACGGACACGACTCCACGCGGATAAGGACGGGAGTGTGAGCACGACGGGCGAGGTTCGTCGGCACGACGCGTGGACACGGACGTCGAAGAGCGGCGACGGCTCCGGCGGCGTGTCGAGCGACGAGCAGAGGAGGATATGTAGCAATGGCATTTCTGTAAATAGCTCAAAGTTTCAAATTCCAGTTTGTAAATTTAGTTTTTCTCCTTGTTCTTGGCCTCAAATGAAAAACTTTTGAATACTAAAGTTGTTCAAAATTTTGAGATCTTCAACTTTTGTTTCTGGCACTTTTTCATTTGAACAATGGTTTGAAAGATAAAATTTAAAACTTGAGTGCACTTGAAAATGTCCAATTCCAAGCAAAATTAAAGATTTTTCTTTAAATTTCGTGCTGAAACTTGATTTTTTGCCAAAATGAAAGTTGCAGAGGAAGAAAAGTTCTACAACATTGATGTTGGGCAAAAGTTGATTTAGATCTCGGATTAGGAAGAAAAACAAGATCTAACGTAGCTCAGTCGAAAGTTACTAAGCGAACTCAATTAGCGCTAAAGACGATGATTAGCCTTAATTAGCGATCACGCACAATGTTAACGTCAAAATTAACACCGGGGTGTTACACCACCGTTACCTACAAAGGGTCAGCCATGAGTTTACCCACTAGCACCACTGGGAAGACAGTATCAAGTTCATAACTACCAGTGTGCACATGGTATTGAGCTTACCGGTTTCGACTACCTCCTACTTCCGGTATGTGGTTAGTACTGTTCAATCCTCGATCAGCACTGTCAACAACAGATCGGTCCTTAACTGACACAGGCGGAGACTTACTTTCCATCCAATTCATATCCTTAGCCAAATTTATCTCCGCCCGGTCTCCATTTCCTTTCCACATTGTTTTATCCTCAACAACCTTTCTATAATTCAAATGGTCCTAGCTCTCGCGAGTGACAGGAAATCACTCGACTTCTACCAAGTCCTATTTAGCATGGCGGTACTAACAACCTACACATACTAGTAGATCAACTGAGGGAACCTAGGGATCATGCAATTAAGGTTCCAGTCAACTCCTGTAAACTTAAATGCACAGATACATACTAGGAACATAAATTGGAATAGCATTTAAAATACTGGGATTGATACATCGGGGCTTGCCTGGGATTAACACTAGGTCAATGTTAGTTAAAGGATAGTTGCTCGGCGAGCATCTTCCTTCGGTCGTGCACATCGGGATCCATCCGTCCATCTTCTAGACGTGTCCACCATTCACCGTCTTCTGGCTCGGCTCCAACGTCACATCCTTCACGTGGTTCATCTATCGTACCTAAATGAAATGCAACAATGCATATGTATGAATGCAAAGTTCTGAGTTGTTTAGCGATTTAGGTGTTATTATTTTTCCTTCACGATAAAGTTGTAGTCCAACATAAAGTGAGTTGGTAGGGGAAACTTGTCAATTAATATTTCCTGGGCAGTTATTTATGGAGTAGTTATTTAACACAATTTAGTTCATAAAAGAACGGGGTGGGTTTCAAAATCTTACTAACTCATGTAACACCAACACCTTAACAAAGACTAGTCCACCAGTGTTTAATCCAACAATAAAGTCCCTCCTAACTAAAGGTTGAATTGTATAGGTAAAATAGTGCAAGTAATGGTAGTGAAAATTTAACTGAACGTTGACTATCCTATGACGAGATTACTATAAATTTTTTTCAGATTTAAAAGATCAGTACACAAGGCATGGAAAAAGATAAAACAAGTGATAGCTACATTAATCAAGTTTAAATTATACAAGCAATTATACTAAGTTTCAGGGGCTCAAACTTTACTGTCATGATTATGTACTCAAGGAAAAGCTCTAGTAAAGAAAATATGAGATTTTTCTAATGTTGGAAACTAGGGTTTTTGATTTACAATGTTTATTCATGAATAAATCAAAAGGAATAGTTATACATTACTAAAAATTCATAAAAATTTTCTATAGCATCTAGAAACAAAGTTAATGTTGTTTTAAAAATTTCAGCTCAAGAAAACTAGTTTAGAATCCTGTGGATTTAATTCTATTTAACATAGGCATAAACCAAGATCTAACAAAACCTATAGCTATATTTGTCAAAATATCCTCAAATTTTTACAGTAAGCTACTCATCTAGGTTGTAGCACACTTTCCGAAAATCAGCTAAGGATCATGGGTAGAACTTGAGATACATACAAATGTGGATAAAATTAATATTTAATATAGAGATAAAAATATTGGTCAAATGCAAAAGTGGATGTAACAAAAGTTGTAGATCTAGGTGCAAGGATTTCAGAATAGTTTAGTTTGTATTTCTCTGATTTTTATACTAATTTATATTGATTTTACAAGTTTGCTGTTTTTGAAAACAAAAAGGAAATAAAGATTCGCGGCTAGGCCCCTGGAAAAATTGAAAGCCTTGCAGAAAGGCCCTTGGCCGGAGGGAGGGAACAGAGGAGGGCGACAGGGGGCGGCGCCGGCCGGTTTCCGGCGACTAGGCTCGCCGGCGGCGAGGGGCCCGTGTAAGGATCACCGGGGTGTCCGACCCTAGAGGGGGAAGGGGTGAATAGGGTCGCTAATCGTTTTCTATCCTAGGGCTCAATCTATTTGCATGAGATAAATCTAACACGTCCTACACATGCTAGTTATGACTAAAGTTTATCTATGCTACTCTCTACTTACCCCTAAAAGACTTGCAACCTATAGCCAATCCTAACCAAACTAACTAGGAAAGTAAAGGCACGCAAGATAGAGTAAATGCGGAAACGTAATACGGTAAGTAAAGAGGTAAGGGAGAGAATATTCAAACTCCCGTGAAGACACCAAGACACACGATTTAACGTGGTTCGGTTAGGACACCAAGTCCCTTCCTACGTCCACGGCCACTTGTCCAACAAGAACAAGTGTGATGACAAGTCTCTTCGCTTGATCACCGTCTTGCGTTTCGCCACCAAGG
Organism: Panicum virgatum; assembly: GCF_016808335.1. Lineage (NCBI taxonomy): Eukaryota > Viridiplantae > Streptophyta > Magnoliopsida > Poales > Poaceae > Panicum > Panicum virgatum. The sequence continues at coordinate 47,981,950 of NC_053142.1, read as the reverse complement.
CTTCCGGCAAGCAAAGGCTAAGTGGCGCAAAGTCACCAAGACAAGGCCACCACCACCGTCTCTCTCAAAGCATCACTAACGGCACCGTCTTCACTATTTGGAGCTTCTCACCAAGAGGGGTCTCCTTCCCCGCACAAAGTGTCGTTGCCACTCCACACTAAGTCGGAGGGTCACACGACGAGTACACAGTTGCTTGCCGCAGCAAGACTTTGCTCAAGGGAGCTCTCGCAAGAACTAATCCCTATACAAGTGCACAAAGCACTCTCTCAAAGCTTCTCACAAATTAGATATGACACTAAGCTTTGCTAGGATGGTTGGAGATGTTAGTTTGCTTGGGCAACACTTCCTTCAACTTTTCTGGCGTCCAACCATATGCAGCAACCGGCCTTGGGGGGTATATATAGCCCACACACCCCAAAAGAGTCGTTGGAAAAGTGGCTGACAAAAAGCGCTATCACCGGTTAAACCGATGATCCACTTTGTGTCATCACCGGTTTAACCGGTGAGCACCTTTTTCCAACTAGCCGTTATACTTCAACGGCTACCTTAATCAACCGACGTAATCAACCGGTGAATGTATCTTCATCGCCGGTTTAACCGGTGCATGTAACTGTCCTAGAGTTCCCGAAAACCAACTCTCTGGACAACTACACCGACGTAATTGACCGGTGTATCATCGGTTCAACCGATGTATGCATTTCCCTTGGTCTTCTTCTGCCGTTGCACCGACGTATTCAATATCTTCATCGTCGGTTCAACCGACGCAAAACCCTAGCCTCAGCTTTTGGGTTCATTGCACCGGTGAGTACAATTTGCTCATCATCGGTTTAACCGGTGATAGCAAAATATCTCTATCTTGATCTTTTCGACTTGGATTTCTTCACGGTCTCTTCAATTTTTGTCCTTTGGACCGTAGGGGCGGCCCTTCGGTCCTAGCTACGCCTATCTTCTCTTTGTCATCACTTGAACCTAAAAGCCTGAGAATGGTCATCTTAACAATCATATTAGTCCAAGTGTTGTGTTGTCTATATCAATCACCAAAACATTATATTGAAATATGGCATGAGAGGCCATTTTCGCTATAGCCCGGGGTGGGGGAGGTAGAGGAGACCTAGAGCTACCTCTGGGTGGTTTCGGCGCGGCTCGGGGTGGCCTGTGGCGGCGGCGCCACTCCGGCTAGGGGGAAGCGGCGAGGCTTGGCCGATGAGAACCAGGGCGACGAGGGGGAGCTGTTGGTGGGGTCGGTTTAGGCCGAGGAGGACCGGGTGGGGGCTCCGCGGGAGCAGGCGGCCGGCGGCGGCACTCCGATGGCCCTGGGCGGCGGCGAGCAGGTCGGGGAGCATCGATGGAAGATGAGGAAGGGGTCTGTGGCCTTGATTTGGGCTGAGGAGGGGTGGAGATGGTGGTTCCGCAGCGAGGTAGGGGCGGCGGCGGTGGCCATGGCGTGCGGTGGTGCTCGGGGTGCAGGGGCGAGCTCGATTCGGCTCGGAGATGGGAAGGGAGTGGAGAGGGAGGTCGGGAACGTGTGCTGCGCGAGCTCAAGTGGGAGGAGAGGGCCAAGGGCATAGGGAGATGGAGAAGGGGCGCACGGCACGGCGCGTCGTCGCCGTGGCGCTTCGAGCGGCCGGCCTCGGCGTGCGCGCAGGGAGACGGCGCCGCGTGGTGGGGTTGAGAAGCGTCGGGGAGGATCCGGGAGCGGGGAGGCGAGTTTGGCCATGGAGGGCGGCGCATGGCCGGCGGCGAGACGGCGACGAACGGCGAGGCGACGGCGTTGCGACAGGGAAGGAGGAGATGGCGGTGATGGCAATCTCGTAAATAAAATGAAGTTCAAAAATTCCAGTTTGTAAACTAAATTTTTCTCCCTATTCCAAAGGTCAAGTGAAAAACTTTTAAATACGAAAGTTGTTCAAAACTTCAAATACTACAACTTTCATTTCAGGCATGAATTCATTTGAAGCTCAATTTGAAAGATAAAATTTGAAACTTGAGTGCATTTGAAAATGTCCAATACACTTTGAAATTCAAATTTTTCTCCCATTTTCTTGTGGCAACTCGAAAAACATTGAACACGAAAGTTGTTCGTCATTTAAAACTCTACAGCTTTGGTTTTAGGCAAAAGTTCATTTGAGCAACGATTTGAAATTCATTTTTAAAACCCGTTTGTTTCAATTTGAAAGATATTTTAAACATTTAAAAACTTTGATTTGAAGAACTCGTCATTGCATGTGTAAAATTTTATTTTCTCCCCTTGACATCAACTAGACTTTGGTTTACCATGTTGTTAGTGATATGTCAATTCAATTTCAAATGCAAACTTGCATCATTTTAAAAGTTATTTAAGTTTTCTCACCTGAGTTCAAATACACATAGACACACATACATAAAGACAATCATGTATACACGTGCATTCATTTCAATGCTTCTTAGTTAATGATGCATGATGATAGGTTTAACATTTCTTGCTTAGCATTTTAAAACTCTGGGATGTCACAGCCTACCCCCTTTAAAAAGAATCTCGTCCCGAGATTCCGATGAAATGGTACCTTAGAATTGGTATATAATAACAAAATTTATCAACTACAAAAACTTAGAGGTGCAATGCGGAGGTGGAATAGGGGTACGAAGATCAATGCAATAGGGCCGCATTCACATAAATCAAAGATACCAACGCTCCGCCAATGACACAATCATGCAACCTCCATTGTTCAGCACAAGTAGAGGTGTACTGGTTGTCATGGTACCAGATGACCGTCCAAGTACAAGCCCACATGCACCAAAACAAAATAGATAGATACACGAGGTCCTTGGTCGTATCGTGGCATCTTAGTTTATCGCTCATGGACCCATTGCAAAAGAAAATAATTACAAAATCAAGGATATCGCATCTAGATACAAAGGAGAAAATAGGAGATCAGAAATGCTTATAGACAACTAACCTATATTTTTTTTCCAAAATGCACATGTAATGGTTAGATCATGTGCTTTTTATCTAACAATGATGCTGATATGCTGTCATGAAATGGTGAAATGCATTGATATTGAAAAATGCTCATGCATAAAGACATTTCATTTCCTAGTGCAGATCACAGGTAGGCACCTAAATTTGTGTTATCAACCCATGGCATGATCCGAAATAAGTAGGAATCATACAAGGAAATTTGATAAGAAACATAACATTGTTTGCCATTAACCAATTTTCAAATCAAACATGATATGATATGATACATGCACGTCCTATACGTCCTCACAAAATAAAATAACTGCCAAATAACTTTGGACTTACGGGGTTAGCGCTGGTGGCATGGCACAAATTACGTCTCTCCATATATATATTTAGCCAAATTCTATTCGTTTTTAATCTATCGCCATCGTGGTTAGCGTACCTGCAGAGAATTGTCAGCATATATATATATATATATATATATATATATATATATATATATATATATATATATATATATATATATATATATATATATATATTCACGACTGGACCCTTCGTGCCAGCATTCATGAACGGCCCCCATGTGTCCTACGCCACATGTATAACGCATATGCAGTTGCCCACATATTCACCCATACATTACCGTTCGCTATAGAAACGGCAGCCATACAATTTTCCGCCGTATGGCCAATGTTAACATATGCCATCGAGATAGTGTATTCACGAGCTCCTTTACTCCCAATATAATTGACTGATGGTCGGTATATTGGCAGCAGCTCAAGTAGGCCACTGCTTGAGCACTGCTTTGCATGTCTAGATTGTGGGCTGAGTATACCCAGAGTCGGGTAAGCCTCGCTGAGTATTAGTATACTCAGCCTTGTTTGTGGCTTTGTTTTTCAGGTGATACTTTTGAGGATATGGATGATGTCATGTATGTGCTTCATCATGATGTCTGGTTTTGTCGCTAGACTATCGTTTATTTTTCCACCACACTTAAACTCTATTGAACTTTTATAAATTCAAACTCGGTTTGTAATAATAATTCAATTTCATACTCTGTGCTGTAAAATTTGCGGAATGTTGTACGCTCAGGACTACTTTGTCGATCCTGTTTCAAGTGGTTTAATCGGGATTTTACCCGATAGCACTGCCGGATTACTCCGTTTTAAGTGCGTGTTAACCCTGGTTGCCGTTTCGGTGATGGTTAGCGCACTTAAGCCAGATTAATTTAGGCGGGGCTGCCACATGCTAGCAGCAAACCATCCCTCGCTGCCATGGCCTCCGCCGTCACCACATCTAGGACGTGTTCGTAGAACTTTGATGACGCCTCCAAAATTTTGCCACTGTCATCCCTAATCACAGCTCCTCCTGACCCAGAGCAAGATGCCGACACAAATGATGCATCAATATTCACCTTACACCAGCCGTCATCCGGTCTCCTCCAAACTCTCCTTCGACTAGGAGGATCCACTCTCGTTTCCTGAGTCAGGCATATCCTCAATCATTGAAGTTATGTGCATACTCGCGAGCACTAGGTTCCAATGCTTGTGTCTGTGCCTTCGTGCGTTGCGTCCCGACCACAAGGAGCAAATACTGCAAATGATCAAGGCAGCCTCTTGTTGGGTACAAACCTTGCCTGTTATTAGATCTGCAGTCCAAGTAGCCAGGTGCAAGTTGGGTAATTTGCATCCCGTGATATCCTTTAAAGCCTTCCAGAACCGAGTGGCAAAAGTGCAGCTAATCGCCACATGGAACAATGATTCCCCCGGCTCTCCGCATGCTTCACAATGATCCTCATTTGAGACGTGCCTCCTCCGCAGTTCCGATTTAGTGGGTAAGAAATTCTACATAGCTCTGCACCAGAAAATACGGACCTTGGGTGGCACTTTCAGTTTCCACACCTTCTTCCACCATCTTATTTCTTCTTATGTACTCGTTTCATTCAGCTTGAATGATTCCAGCTGGTCACTTTCTTTTTTCAGCATCCTATAGCAAGATCGCACTGAGTACAAACCATTCTTCTCGAAAGCCCATGTTGTCAAATCCTCACTCATTCGAGGACCAGGCTTTAGTTTAAGAATCTCCTCCGCATCTATGGTACAGAAAGAATCCCGCACCTTCTGAATATTCCACTGTCGTGACTCAGGGAGGAAAAGTTCACATACCCTTTCGGCCTGCACATCCGGGAGGTGGACAATTGGTTTCATCATTGTTGTGCCTCCGATCCACTTGTCTGACCAAATATTAACAGAGTCTCCGGGTCCCACTCTTTTAATTAAGCCCTTCACTAGCGCTTCCCTGCCAAAAAGGATGGCACGCCATGTCTCCGAGCTCTTCTTCTTCCTTGTTGCATCTAGGAAGCTGCATGCTGAAAAATATTTTCCTTTTAGCACCTTGGCACAGAGGGAGTCCGGCTTCATGATCAGGCGCCAGCGTTGCTTCCCCAGCATAGCTTGATTGAATAGTGGTAGATCCCGGAATCCCATTCCTCCATCATCCTTCGACCTTGTAAGCTTTGACCACCGCTGCCAATGAATCTTGTGGTTAACAATTGAACTTCAATAGTTTTGAGGCAACAAACTCTACTATTTTGTAGAGCTTCAAATGAACAAAGATAATATTATGAGAAGAACATTCGGCGACAACACATTAATTCAGTCAACAGTTACAAAGAAGGAGAGGTTATTAAAAAACCATATACCCGTTCCAAAAAAGAGGGGCTAATGTAAAAGGAATAAAATTGGTAGAATTTAGTAAAGTTGATGGGTCTAAGGTATGCCACTTTACATATTTTTAATATAACAATTTCTAGTTGAAAATTTCTAAAGTTTACCCTTTTTATTTAATTTTTTGTTTTTATTTTCTCATCATAAGGTTTTATGGAAAATTATTTTTATTTTCTCAGCATAAGAAATTAGACCTTATGTATCATAACCTAAAGTAGCTTAAACATATCCTTATGTAGCATAATACGACCAAATCTAGCGAACTAGCTATTGCAGAGCAGTGTGCAAGCCTGCATAGGCATGTGTAGGCAACCGAACATGAGCACCTCCATTTTTAGGTGGCAAGAGGGGAGGGGAGCAGCTCCATTTATACGTCTTTATGGTGTTGTGTATTGCCATGTGGCAACTTCTACTCTTTTCTTTACAAAATATCTAACTCTAGAAGTTTCTTCATCCATATCCAACTATACAAAATATCTAAACCCATGAAGCATGACAACTCCTCTCTCTTACCATTTTTAAATTAATCTAGAATCATCACAAGTATGCATTGTTATTTTCAACAACTACCTTTCTTGGACCAGGTTTCCCTCATGGTGGAGAATATTCTAGAAGATTGTCCTCCTATTTTCAACTCGATTGAAGTTAGCAGAGAAAGCTATGAGCAATTCCTTTTCCTTCCGTGTGGCAATTGGTAAATGTATGTGCTGCATACATCTATGATGATAGGGTTTTGCAATAGGTTATATTCTGAATTTCCAAAAAAGTAAGTTGTTTCCTGAGTAGCTATCAGAATTGAGATAATGTTGTGATATTGGGTAGAATTATTCTACATTTCGCTACGGACTGGAGTTGTTTCATCCTGGATTAGTCCTCATGTATGATTGAATTCGGCATTCCATGTTTGTGCCTCCACCTGATGGAATTTATAGGTCAAGGTGGTTTTTGTCAAATCAATTATTGCTCATATCATATGAATAATTGCATTATGTGTAGGTAGGTTGTAGGGGTTATGTCAACAATCTCTAAACGTTGGTGGGGCGGATGGCGAGAAGAGAATAACACATTTGGCGATAAAGGTCACCAACATAAGCCGTAGACATATGATGAGCTCTGGAACCAACCAATGTTGGAGAATGCTCCGACATATGAAAGTATAGTAAATATGATGGATAGATGCTCGACCCTAATGCCAACTTTGTACTCTGGGTCACTTGTTCTCATCCTTTGATGATTAACTTCCTTTGCTCCAGAAACCCCTAATATTCTAATACTGCACTGCTTGTTCTAATATGGTCGCTAATATGATGTTCTAAGAATAATACTATCTTCTTATTAGTGATCGAACCATCAAGATATGGACCTGGGATGATAAGATTGGTGATGTTGATGATGAAGTTCCTCTTAGAGCTAAGGCTGTTGTAGGTGCACATAATAAATATATTAATTTTGAAGGGCCGAACTACTTGCATATGGTAAAAATAAATAAAATTATTTTTATTCAGATTTAACAAGTATTAGATGCTTTTTAAAAATATTTAAATCAAAAACAAAATTATCTTTAGTATTTTATTCCACAACTTATTATTGATATTATCAAGTGGCTCCACTTTCCCTTTGTAGAAAGTGTAAAGTTTTTTTTAAAAAAAACGTATCTTCTATATCACATTCCGCTCACTACACGGTAGTCTTTTTTATCGCGTAGTTTTCGTGCTATTATTATACATGATAGCTTTTTTGAAGATATAATTTTCTTGATACAACACTCATACAACAATGTTGCATTATATTTATTTCAAATTATTATCTTCTTAGAAGCCAATGCCGTTTCGGGCCAATGCCTCGGGTCGTCGTCCGCCCATTCTGCGGCTCTTCTGTTTTGTTCTCGATTGACTCCAGTCGAGCCTTACACAGGAGATAAGCATCATGCGTCAAAAAAAGAGAAAAAAAAGAAAAAAATAAGAATACCTGCTGCTCTGTGCTCTCGTCGCCTCTGAGGCATGCTGCTATGTTCTGCATCGGCTGGCTAGACTGTCGAGTATCAGTAGCTGGGTAAAAAAACAAAAGATAATAGTTTAGAATAAATATAATACAACACTGTTGTATTGAGGAAATCATATCTTCAGAAAATGTATCATATAAAATGATAGCACAGAAACTACGAGTAAAGGACTATCGGTAGTGAGCGGAACATGTTAGAAAGGATACGTTCTGCTAAAAAATTTTACACTTTCTACAAAGAGAAAGTGGAGCTACTCGATAATAACTTGTGAGATGAAATACTAAAGGTAACTTTACCTTTTCTTTTAAATATTTAGAAAATATCTAATATTTATTTAATATGAATAAGAATAATTTTATTCATTTTTACAGAAACGCGAAAGAATTTCTGCATACAGAAAATTAAAATATGGCCCACCAGAAGATACATAGTTCCTTAAAACTCTGTGTTGGGTTACGTGCAGGATAGCCGCTATCAGCTCCAACAACTTTGTCTTTAGTAAGTATTGCCAGGCCTATGCTTCATCATCTATTTTTGGTCTAATATTATAACTTTTGCTGCATCAATTGTTTTGTGTCATACAATATTTTATATCATTGACATTGGACAATCTTTTTTTTCTGTGGATGAAACCATATTTCTGCACTTATATTATCTCTTTTAATAGATTGCTTAGTTTCCCCTCTCTATAACTGAATGTTGACGCCGTCTCGACATGTTACTCTGTAAGAGGGCAAAAAGATCATGCCATTTGCAAGGAAGATTAATCGGTGGGCTGACATTCCCCGTCACTTCAACACACAAGTATAAAGGACTACCCTGTAGTGAGTGGAACGTGGTAAAGAAGATACGTTCTGCTAAAAAAAATTTACACTTTCTGCAAAGAGAAAGTGGAGCCACTTGATAATATTGATACTAAGTTGTGAGATTAAATGCTAAAGGTAAAAATTATTTTCGTTGAAGATGAAAGAAAAAGGGTGGAAGGCTCAAGGCTGCTCAGAGAGAGAAAAAGGAAATTTTATCTGAGAATGTGCCCTCTTGGATTGAAGAAAAGGTGATTACTCAATATCTCTATTTGTCCCCACCACATTTATAGCCTCATTAAACGTTGGTGGGACGGATGGCGAGAAGAGAATAACACATTTGGCGATAAAGTTCGCCAACTTAAGCCATAGACATATGGTGAGGAACCAAACAATGTTGGAGAATGCTCCAACTTTGTACTCTGGGTCACTTGTTCTCATCCTTTAAAGATGAATTGCCTTTGCTCCAGAAACCGCTAATATTTCTAATATTTCAATACTGCACTGCTTGTTCTAATATGGTCGCTAATATGATGTTGTATGTACCAGTGCTGTTATTTAATTATGTATACTAGAAATATTGCTATGGGAAGATATATAAATTTAGTAATTAGTATATAAAAATACATAGTATATGTCGGGTGATGACTTCAATCTTTTCTTATTTTACTTGTCAAGCGCTAATTCTAAATAATTTTGGACCATTAACTTAACATACAACCATCCAAATTTCGATTAGGACCTGGATCGATGGATCAAGGAATCATTACTTGTTTTAGTAACAAAAAAGTAGAGATAGAGATAAAGACTAATCTCGCATTACTCGTTGTTATTATATAATAGCTGCGGTTCAAATACAAGCCCACATATATTTAGTATCCTAAGAGCAACTCCAACGGAGAGACTAAATTTGAGCCCCTATATTGCTTTTAGGAGCCAGCCTATAAAAATTTAAGGGCTTCAAACTCCAGCAGGGTGACTAAATTTAGAGGGCCTCCAGTTCTAGGGACTCTGGACCAAAATTTAGTGGCCTCCCCAAAATGGGGGCTCGCATAGGGGCCCGGTTGGAGATGTTTTTTCTACTGGGAGACTAAAACAAGAGATAGAGTCTCATTTAAGGGCCCGGCTGGAGTTGCTCTAACTAACATTGTCGCGCGGATATACTCCTCCATCTCACGCTTAGTCCATAGAGGTACTCACTTCACGTACTCGATCCTGACGCCGCCGACGGTGATTGTGTCCCCTGCGCACCTCGATCGGCACGAGTGACACGACAATCGTCTTGTCCCCGTCGGCGCCGATGTCGTCCAGCAGGTCGCAGATGCCGAACCTCGCCGCGGTCTTCAATTCTTCATGGCGCCCTTGTCCTTTCCCGACCGCCCCGAGTGCGGTGTCAACGCCACGCTCCCCACGCACTCCGGCGCCGCCGCGGTGGCCGCCCCGCTCCGGGTCTGGTTCACGAACACGTCGAACTTGATGAACTTGGAGCAGTCGGCGACCTCAATTCCCTCGACGACCAGCACCTCCTCCTCGTCCTCCTTCTCCCCGCGGCTCCTCGACGTCCCGGGCCGGGCCACGGCCACCCTCACGGTCCGGCTCAGGGTCGCCGGGAGCGTGTCCGCGGCGAGCTCCGGGGACCCGGCCTCCGCGGACGGCCTGGCGTCCAGCCACGGGAGGCCGACGTCCTGGTAGGTGTAGCGCAGCGCGGCGGCGTCGAGACAGTCGCGGACGCGGACGGGGCGGGCCTCCTCGTCGTAGAAGAGGAAGCTGGCGTCCAGCCAGTCGGGGTCAGTGAAGGCGGTGTTGCCGGGGCGGAGGCCGCTCCAGACGTGCCACATGCGGTCGACGTTGCCGTGGTGCGCGAAGAAGACGGGGTCGCGCGCCGCCGAGTAGAAGTTGCCCATGTCCTCGCCGTTGGGCTGCCTCGGGTCGCCGCTCCAGAAGTGTAGTATGTTGTGCGGCGTGTTTTCGATGGTGCCCGCGCCCGGGTCCGGCTCGTCGCCTTGGCGATACGGCTGCCTTCTTCTTCTTGGCACCGGAGATCATCTTGTGCAGATACAAACGTTAATTATTTGACAAGACTGATTACGTACGTCCTAGTTGACTTGTTAGTCATGTATCAATTCTGGATTACGTCCTAGTTAAGTTGTTGATCTGTTGGTCCTCATCAGGTTCCGATTGATACTGACCTGACGGTACATGATCCTGAGGTTCTGATCGATCTGCTGATCTCTTGAGATGGTCAAGTCGTCGGTCCCATTGTAGTCAAGGTCCAGCGTGAACTGTGGCAGGTGAGCAGGGTTGCGCCTCTCGTCGTACAGCGGCGAGGACTGATCGGCGTAGATCGCCGGCAGCGTCATGCCGCCGGGCGCGTCCAGTTCCAGAACGGCAGAGCGAACGTGTCGTCGCCGATGATCCTCTCGTGGAAGTACAGGTAGAACCTGCGTCCGATTTTTTTTTTGTCAAATAATTAAGCAGTGATGCATGTAGACATGACACTCGACAGACAGCACATGCATGGATGCGTGCATGTACTTAATGTACCTGTGCCACGGGAAGAAGAGCCAGCAGCTGTGGATCTGGAGCTCCAGGCCTGGGAACCCGACCTGGTCGTACGCCCCGTTGCAGTAGGCGCAGTGCACACGCCACTGCTGCGCGAAGCTGCGCGGGTCGTCGTCCGGCAGCGCCTTCATGAGCGCCACGGCCCGCTCGTACTTGGCCAGGTACTCCTCGTCCACCAGGTGCGCGGCCGGGCGCACGCAGAGCGGCGAGGAGGCCGGCGGCGGCGTGAAGTCGACGATCGCCGTGCCCGGGCGATACGTGAGGCAGCAGCTGACGTCGGCCGCCGTGTCGGGGAGGTCCTCGGGCGGGTGGCAGCTCTGGAGGTCCGGCGCCGCGAGCGCGCCGCCGCCATGCGTCGTCGTCGGCGCGAGGCCGGCGGCCGTCGCGGCCCCGCCCAGGCCGAGGAGCACGCCGCGTCGGTGGACGCGGCCGCCGGTAGCCTTGCAGCATGAGAGGCGCCGCGGTTTTCTCGCGTCCTTGCTGCGGAGGAGGTGGCTGCGCATGCACCGGAGCGTCTGGAGGCTGGACGGCGTGTGAGATCGAGGACTCGAGGTGCGGCGACACCTTGCGGTGGCATGGCGGCGCTCTCCATGGCTACGCTCAAGGCGGATCATCGGACGTGCTCGTGCTGTGTGATGAACTTGCGATGGGCCGGCACCGTGGCATACTGGCATACATGGTTGGGTATATATAGAGCGTGTGGGCGTAGTGGCTGGCTGTTTGTTTGATTGTTTGTTGCGTGTTCTATGCCGTCGTGTCGAGATTTGGTCCGGTGGCATGCACGTGCGTCTAGCTCCTTACGAGACAGAGCAGACAAGCAATGTGATGCACGATAAAACTTGTACCAAACCGGGGTAGATCGTACGTGCGTGATCACATGCTGCTGTAGAGTGGTATAGGCTTTTTGACTTGGCGAAGTTGTTCACTGAACACACACACACACACACACCCAAATTGAGGCGACACACTTAGCTATCATCTCGATACGAAATAATTTTGCCAGCGAGGAAACACTGTACACGATTGCAGGTCGATCATGTGATGGAGAGTCATGGTTCTGCACGTATGTATCTTCATCGCATCCGATCGATTGGTAAAGTGGTCATTGCAGCAGCAGCTACCTGATCTCTTTGCTTTGCATGCAGCTTCCTGATGCTGATCTCTTTGTTTTAATGGTCCTAGCTACACGAAAGAGTCGGGACGCAGATCGAGCGAGCATTTGCAGAATTGCAGTGGAGGCAAAGCAGAAGGCCGGAATCGGACGTTGACGAGCCAGATCGATCAAAGGCTACCTGCTACGATCTGCTAAGGAAGATTGAGCTTTAGACGACGGGCGGCCGGTTAGGTGGGCAATGCATCGTGCTTACCCTGGGAACCTCTTGCTCGAATGAGGAACACTAGGTCACCAATTCTTGCAACCTGTGGCTGGTAGTAGTAGTCCAGTTGCAATCCAAGGGTTCAACCACTACCAATACCATGTGTGGTTTGCAGCTCGTCTCCACAGAATTTTTTTCCGGCAACCGGCAACATCATCTTGGTCAAGCTTGTGGTCAGTTAAACTTGAGTGAATTGGGCCGGACTCCCAGACACCTCAGAGGATTTCTTGGGCCTCGTTCAGTTTAGTTGCAAAACTGGCCCAAGAGTCAGTTAAACTTGAGTGAAATCATGCCGTATAGTCGAAACAAATAAAGATTTGGTTTTTTTAGGGAAACTGGGCCAACAAAGGACTCATGTTTGTTAACGAGTACGGGCCTTTATTTTCGTCTTTTGCGGGATCCTTTTCGTATTTTTCGGAGGCTATCTGGACTTTGGAATATACCCGCTTTGGTTAAAATCCAGGTAATTACGGTGAAGTTTCTTAACATAAAGGAAAAGAGAACTTAGTTCAAACAGAATAAAAGAGAGAGAACTATGCCGATTATTCAAAGTAAATTAAATTAAATAGTAAATAAAAAGTCGAAGAGGTATAAAATGTCAATGTAATACCATTTTCTATCTCCTTTGGACAGCGTTCGGCAGCTCTTCTTCCGGTTTATTGCGCAGTACTTTCTCTCACAATCAATCTGCCGTATAACTTCTTGCGCAGTACTTTTCTCTCACAACGAATCTGCCGGTTTATCCATTTAATACCCGATGAACAGAATCTTGTTCATCGTCAGCATCAGCACAGTATGATGATACGTTGCCTTGCATTATTGGAGGACTTGGTTTCCTTGTGCCAAAAGAGCCCTGCCTGGTTTCCTAATCAAGTTTCCTGCGCGTTACGTTTCGTGCGCGTGCGGGCCTTTACATACAACCCCAATCCCCCACTCTTTCCCCTCCCCTTACCCACCGCTCCCGTCTCTCCGCCGCTGCCTTGGCAGAAGAAGAAACCCTCATCCGCGAACCCAATCCGGTGAGTCCCCTCCTGGTGTTTGTGTTTCCTCTCCGCTCTTCCATCAATCAGCCCAGGATTCCGCCGATCGGGGGCTCGCTCTAATCGATTCGGTGGTGTTTCGTGTTTTTTTGGTCGGGGTGGATTCCAGGGCCCGGAGCAGTTTCGCCGCCACCAACCGATTCCGTCGCCTCCCTACGAAATCCGACCCGACTCGTAAGACTTCCCTCGATTGGCTAGTTTAGACCGATCGGCTCGATTTATGTGTGTTATCTCGGGGAGTTAATTTTGGGGATTGGTTGGCGTTTTTGTAGGCAGGAAGGAGCGTGATGGCCAAGACCAGCTCGTTCAAGCTCGAGCACCCCCTCGGTAAGTCTAATGTTCCCATGCCCATTCTGATTCCGTGGTTGTAGCTTGATGTGTTGTGCGTTTTCTTCGGCGAGTTAATTCCGCTTGCTTGTTACTTGTTAAGGTTTCGACGAATGGCTGTAGTACAAAAATTAGGAGTAATTTTTAAGGATTACCATACTGAGGAACTGAGCGGTTATCCATCTAGTTGCTTAGGTTTTTGAGCAACCATAATCGGTGTACCTTGTGGGGGAAGGTCAGCTCTGTTCAAAAGTTAGCAACTGCTGGTTAAGTCATGCAAGTCTTGTGCCAATTGTTTGGGCAGCTTATCTTGAGGTTTTGTTGCTGGTGTTGATTGGGTAGCAGTAATACTTGACTGCAACTATGTGATTTGACTTAGTCGTCTGCCATCTGATTTTATGTAAGATAGTGTTGTTCGGTGGTTGTACATGAATGGAAGTTGCTTGCTAATCTGAAATTCTAAACTGATCATTGGGTTTGTCTTATGACATATATCTGAAGTGGTCCCTTGTCTGGAGGATCAAATATGTGGGATTTAATCATATTGAATCACATAATACATTTGAACTCAAAAAGAATGTTGCATGCTCACGAGGCTTTGATGGTCTGGAGTTATATTGAAAGGTTCCTGATGGTTGGCAATGTGTTCATGCTCCTGTTAAGTTCCAGGATAATCAGATTTGATTGTGTTTTTTGTGCTAAGTAACAGCCTAGCTGAACTTTGCATGTTTATTAGCTTATGGTTGAGTTGACATAAGTTAGTGGGTTAACATCAATTGATTGACATGTGCGCCTTACTTAAGCTGGGTAATAATGGTACACATTTTCTTTCCAAATATGCACTAGGCAACATTGATGACTCTGCCAGTTGCACAACAGCAATTATATATCCCACCTCCGAATTGGGCTTTAGTGGGAAGCTGCAATTATGCTTCTGAAACTCTATTTGGTATCAAAAGGTTCCTAATTGTTGACAATGTGCTCATGATCCTGATAAGTTACACGATAATCAGACTCAATTGTGCTTTTATGCTAATTTGTTACTATTTCCTAGCTTAACAGTTGTACTACCATTTATGTTGATTGATTGGCATGTATGCCTTACTTGACCTGGGAAATTATGGTAGATTTTCTTCTCCTTAAGAAGCAGGTGAGATAAATTTGCACCTGGCAACATTTGAGAATCTGTTAGTTAGTCTCTTTCACAGCAACAACTCTATGTCCCAGCACTGATTTCAAACATTTTCTACCATTGCATTCTCACAAGACAATTTAGCCTTTTATTCTGGTTACAAACTGAATCATTAAGCTGTTGTGCCATGTCTGTGTTACAGAGAAGAGGCAATCTGAGGCTAACCGGATCAGAGAGAAGTACCCTGACAGAATTCCTGTAAGCAAACCCTCCTGTTTACTCAGCTTCTTTTGTCATGGTTACTCTCTAACTTATGTCAATTTGTGCAATGCAGGTGATTGTTGAGAAGGCTGAGAGAAGTGATATTCCTGACATCGACAAGAAAAAGTCAGTTCTCAACTTCTCTAAGTTACCATAACTGCTATACTCTTTACAGCTAAACTACCAATGACCTATCCTCATCTTTAATTGTTTTTGGGTAGTACTAACAAGGTTTCTACCCTTTCTTCCCCGGATAACTGATGGCAGTCGGTGCCATCATAACATTATATCTGGCTACCCCAAGACAAATATGCAACACTATATTCAATTGTCTCAATTACTGTATCATGATCTATGATATCATCTAAATAGATACCAGCGGCTCATTGATGACATCTATACTACTAATAAATAGGCTTTAAATATTTAATATAGTTTCAACATTTCTGTGGTCCAGAAACAATTGGTGATTTAAGTTTTGTCTTGAAGGAACTGCAGTTTCATTCTGGATGAAAATAAATGTTGCTGCATGAAAGCACTATTGCACACATCAAAGCATGCCATGGCAGCCATAGTAGGCAATAATCTGTTCCGATTTTCTGATTCCTATCACTTTGCAGGTACCTCGTCCCTGCTGATCTTACAGTTGGGCAGTTTGTCTACGTTGTGAGGAAGAGAATCAAGCTCAGTGCTGAGAAGGCCATCTTCATCTTTGTGAAGAACACTCTTCCACCAACAGGTCTGTGAAAACAAATACAGCAATAACATTTGTGGAACTCTGATTTTTCTTCAGTCGTTGGCCATATAATCTGCATTCTCACTTCATTTTGCTTCTCTGTTTCCAGCTGCTCTGATGTCTTCTATCTATGAAGAGAACAAGGACGAGGACGGGTTCCTCTATATGACTTACAGTGGCGAGAACACCTTCGGGCTGCTCTAGATGGCGCCACAGCTCACCTCAATGGGGTCGGCCCACCCTGGCTTCCCTACTAATGCCTCCTGTAAATAAGACCTGCCAAGCAACTGTGTATATCCTGGTTTCCACATTGCATGTGATTGCACTCATCTAGTACTAAACACCTATCATCAGCTGTCCTTGATATACATCTATCGCTTAAATCAAGTAATCGACAGGCTATGAAACCTGTCAGTGTGTTACAGATGTGCCCTCATGTTCGTCTCTTGCTGCTGTTCTTACTAAGGATGGATTCGGATCAGATACGGATGAAATCGGATCCGAATGTCACTTTTTACCACATTTTAATCCGGATACGAATGCGGATCTCATCGGATACGAACGGATACGGATGTGATCGGATATTCCTCGAATACGAATATGGAATCGGATAGAGAAAAATTCTCAAAATCGAATTCAGATGCATCCATATGACATCCATATTAAAATCGAATACGAATACAGATATTCATATTTATATTTTAAGTGGATACGAATACGGATAATTCGAATGTTCAGCTATTCGGATCCATCCTTAGTTCTTACACGGTTCCTGCTGCTGCTGTAAACCTGCCATTGAATCCGGTCGCTGTTGCCGTTTTATTGCGCGTCCCACAGCGGCAGCTGATGGAAAAGCTCACCGGCTCCGGCAGGCACGACTGCACGAGGGCCTTATGTCGCTGGTGTCATAACCGGGATTTTTTTACCGACCGTTCCGTTCGAACCGCCGGCTTCCGGTTCCGGATAACCGGTCCGGTTTGACCGGTTACCGGTAAAAACCCGCAATTATACCGGTTTCGAATGGCTAACCGTCCGGTTAGACCGGTTTACCGGTCGGTTTGACCGGTAACCGGTCGGTTTAAGTTAAATTCAATTTTTTTTCTTTTTTAGTTTAAATTCAAATGCCCGCAAAGTATACTAAATGAATGTTTGTATAATATATTTTAGTCTAAATGAACCCTTCAATCCTCTTTTGTACTACTTTTACATTGTATTTGTATACTTTTGTATGCATGTTTTTTTTGTTTAACTTCAAATGCTCGCAAAGTATACTAAATGAACGAATATTTGAAAAAAAATTGACACCATTAGATTCGTCGCAATTTAAAGTATTTTTAAGATTTTTTTGGAATTTTTCCATTTTTTGGAATCCAAATTTAAAATTTGAATTTGGCCCGGTTTGAAACCGGCCGGAACCGGAACCGGTCCGGGCCGGTTAGACCGGTAACCGGACCGGTTCCGGCCGGTTTTTTTAACCCTGGTCATAACTGCCTTCGGGCTCTGTTGCTGATGGCTGCAGAGCCTGGGTGATGGTGGCCTTGCCGCTCGTCCTGGCAGCGGCATCGGGGTGTCGGGATGAATGCTGGGAATCCTGGTTCTTGCATTGGCGTTGCCCGCCGTTTACTGCTGAGGACGTTGGGGCCGGCCTGTTGCTACATTTACTTTTCGCTGTCAGTGGCATGGTTCTTATCTCTGGAGTTTTGTTGGCCGTATGTTTTTGTGGGCTGGTAGCCATGTCCCTGCTGTGTTCTTGGCATCTTGGATCAAACAAGGCGTGGGGGAGTGGCGAAGAAGTTGTGTATCTTAGATTGTTTTGGTAAATCTAGGTATAGTTTTTGTTATATATCTACCGGATGCCGTAGTTAAAATAACATACAATTTGGCACGGATGCAGAAGTTAGTTAAAATAACATACAATTTGGCACGGATGCAGAAGTTAAAATAATCTACAATTTGGAACGGATGGAGTAAGTAGATATGATTAGGATTTTGGAGAGTTTTGGATTGGGTTATCACCGGTGAGCACGGAGCTGAGGGGGGATTGTTGATGGTAGGGCGTAACACTTTTGTGCATGGTAGGGCGCAACACTTTTGTGCATGGTAGGGCGGTGGCCGTGGGAGGAAAGAAAGAGCAGAGTTGAGGAAGAATTTCTAAAGGTTGAAGTCGACCCATCGTCCAACGGCCACGAATCTGGATTGCTATACTCCGAATCCCTAGTAGACAGCTTTTCATCAACTTTTATAAATCTGGGTCACGGAGTCGAAGGAAGGCAGATATACACACACAACACAAGCACCCATCGATCCATCATCCATCCATCCCCTTTTCGAACACAAGACGTATAATGCTTACACTACACATGGTGGGGCAATGAAATCCGACCAAGAGTCTGCATGCCGAGAGTACCAATAGATTCCAGAAAAAGACAAGCAGCTGCTGATTCCTGACGGGAAGTCCGAACCTCTCCCCTAGTCCCCTGCCACGACCTAGCACTGAGATTTGCAAGCAGTTCGTTCCATTTAATTGACGCCTAGGAAGCAGGCAGGAAGAAAACCATACTCTCTCGTCTCTCCATGGTAAAGGAAGTTGTTTTGAGATTGTTTAAATCAAGTATTTTAAACTCTAACTGTAAATAAATTCTTTTGGGTTGAGTTTGAAAATATAAAAATAATATAAGTAGATTCATCTTGAAATGTAGTTTCGTAAAAGTATATGTTGATTACATTTTATAAATTTTTTATAATAAAAAGTTACTGGTCATTTGTTTTAGAAGATCGTGTCAATGTCCAAAACGACTTCCTTTACAATGGGCGTGTTTGGAGAACTAGCGCTTGGCTATTTGGACTAGAGCTATTTAGTCCAAACAAATAACCCTCCAATGAAATAGCTTTCACATGTTTGGATCCAATGACTATTTGACTCATAAAGTACATTTTCAATCATTTGGCCGCCACCTTTTTAAGAGAGAGTGAGAGAATTAAAAGGGCTCACCTGAAATAGCTCAAATAATCACCTCTTGGGTGGGATAGTTTATCGAGGTGGGCTATTTGAAAATAGCCAAGAACAACCCTCAGATTTGGAAAATTTGAGCTATTTTGAGCTAGAAAAGGGTGGACTAGAAATAATCCCTTGGATTCAAACATGCACAATATGGAGGGATTACACGAAAAATGGCCACTCCATCCGTCCCACAAAAACTGTTTGTTTAGAAAATTTCACACATTACTAGTAGTAGGAAATAGCTTTGTTATCCATAATTCTATTTAAATATTTGATTGACTTCGTGCCTTTCTCTACATAATAGTTTCTTGGTACTTGACACTGCTTTAATTAAATGAACATCGTTACAATCTAAATAAACAGTCTTTGTGGCATAAATTTTAAAAGTTAAATGAACGGTCTTTAGCTAGTTAGTAGCAGCTACTACGTAGTAGGTGTTTGACCTCCGAAGGTAGCTAGAGTGGAGCGCTGCCGATATGATGCCTGGCATGGCCAGTTTGCTGGCGGCCGGCCGGGGAAAATGGAAGATTCATCCGCCTAAGGCCATCCGCAGTGAGGCAAAGAAAATAGCTAGCGAGTTGGATGGCGAGAGAATGTAGGCAAAATAGTTTATTCTTCTTTTACCTTTTAATCCCACCTGTTCTCCTCACAGCTACTCGATGCGCATGAAATCGCCCGGCGATTTGCTCGTCGCTGGCTGCTTGGCTCCCTCCTCTCTTCATCTTCCACGTGAGCCGGCGACGTCGCCTGCCGTTGCGGACGCCCTGATAGCGTAGCCTGCGTAGCGAGGGGAGAACACGTAGGTACCCGGCCTCGATCACATGCCTGGTGTGGCGGCGTGGTGACAAAGCAGCTAGCTGTGCTGGTCGCCAGTACTGCTAGCTAGCAATGCAAGCCGACGTGCTAGTCTGCGTGCAAATCGATCGCGAACTCTTGTAGTACTAGGAGCTAGCTAGATCGAGGAGTCCGGCGCCGAGGACGGCGGCGGTTGGCGGCGATCTCAGGACGTACGGGGGGTTTCTCCGATCCCTTTCCGGCGTGGCTGGTTAATTTGGGGGCAAACAGATCGGTCTCGGGCCGGCAAGCAAGGAGCAGTGATCTAGCTTTTCTCCCCCACTGCGCACAGTGGGGGAGAAAAGCTGACCTTTGCAGAAGATGTGCATAATGCTCTGCCTGCCTGCCGACGAGATTATCCTGTAGTAGCTAGTTAGCTAGGAGACGCGACGACGGGATGGAAGAAGTACACTGTACATGCATGCCGCTCCGAGCAAACTAGCTAGCTCGGCAGGCAAAGCAAACTGCGTGGCACCCCGAACGATTCGACTTCGTATACATAATACATGTAGTAGTACGTACATACCCTCCGTCGTCGTCCTCACAGCACGCACACCCGAGCTACCCGTGACCATGTTGTTGCGTGACGCTACTCGTAATGCCAATCCTTCTTCAATGCCGCCGGCCGGCCGGGCTCCATTCCATCCATCTCCGTCTCCCTCTCGCTCCAGGCATCTATCTATCTCGTTGGCACGCTGGCGACTAGCGAGATCGATCCATCCATGGACAGTGACTCGACTCGTCCACTACGTACTCGCCGTGTGTCTCGGCCCCTCGATCGATCGTCTACAATTCAATGTGGCACTTGAATTCCCCAACCTCCCCTTTGTTGGGTTGTTGGCGCATTCACTCGCCTCGCCTCGTCGTCACTAGCAGAGCAGAGACTAACACCACCTAAGCTAACTCCTCCTCTATGTAAGGCACTGTTCGAGCTTCAATTCGGCGCTGCCGGCCATCCATCATCCTATATGTACCCCATGGACGCCGGCCATCATCCCTTCTCTCCTCGCTCGCTCTGTGTAGTTCGATCTGCTCTGCATCATCTCGATTCTCGCCTAGATAGCTCGCTACGATCCAACAAGTGAAGAGAGAAAGAAAAAAAGGCCTATTAAAGGAGCCCGTGCCTTCCTCCCGTCCTGCCCTCCACCTCCTTTCGTCTCCCCTCCCATGAAAATGAAACCAAACGGGTGCCTTCCTTCTCCACTGTTGTTCCTCTCGCTTATCATCAGCGAGCTAGCAGTTTCATTCCTGGTGTCGCCGCTCTTCCTCCTTAATTTGGTTGCCATTGCTCTCTGACGACGTGGTAAGAATGCTTCGTCGCTTCTTCTCTGTGAAATTAAAAAAACGGGATATTGGTGCGGTTCAATCAGAAAGCTTGTGCTCCAGATGCCAGGGGCTCCACTCTTCGATTGAGCCGTGCCAATATCACGTCGTCGTTGCGTTGCCGGTGTCTCGTCATCACAGGATGTCATGTCATTGTGTTCTTATTCTTACTATTCAGTTTTCTTTTAATTAATCTGTGTTCGTGCTACTATTCTTGATCTCATGCTTGCATGCATGCAAAGTGCATCATCATCTCATATATATGCAGGTTTTCTTTCCTGGAATTTTAATTGCAATGGATGCATGTCTTTATTTTTTTCTTCAGAAATAGGTAATGATATTTCTGCAAAACTGCACCGTAGTAGTACTGTGGTAGTACTATGATTCTTTCAGCATGCATGTTCTCTCCTGTATAATTCAGGTTTACAGTACATAATTTTTGTTTTGAACGTTAAAGTACAGAATTTGTACGTGTTATCATTGTAAGGGTGGGGCTGTCCTGATTATATGGATTAATTCTTGAGCCGAAATATGACAGTTCAGTTTACCGTTATAATTAGGACACGTACAAGTTTCATGAGTTTTCCAACGTAATTTGTCGTTACCTTTCTTTTTAACGCGTGTGGCAAGAAATTTGCCGATCTGGTCATCATAGAGAAGAGTATTTGTCGTTACCTTTTCCCCTTTGTTTCAAATAAAGCTACAAATTTGCATCAAACTGCTTTAGTACAACTAGAGTTCGGTCAAGTTTTGCGGCTCACCCGCTGTAGCAGATGCTTTTGAGGAATAGCATAGAGGCAGTTCTCTACTTCTCTTGACGAACCAAATGAGGCCAACTATAAAGGAGCGAATGATAGTAGATACAAAACTACAAAAGGATGAATGCATCTCGCCATCGTTTTATGCCAGCTTCAGCACTGGCATTTTCTGCAAACTCGAAAGCTGATCATGAACATGCCCAAGGAAGGCCGACCGATCTACTACTACTACACTGCAACTGTGGTTCAGGCTTCAGTGCCTGTATAGCCTGTGATAAAGAGCTTACCTTGAAAGGGTGCTTGCAATCTGCATTCAGAAAGAGCATCTCGAAAAGGGCAGTAGGAGCAAACCTTCACATGTTTCTGCATTCTGCGCCTTTCCATTGTCTTCATTTTCCACAGAAAAAGAAAAAAACATTGTGATTCTTCTTGTTTTCTCTGCCCATGCATTGCAGTAAAATTTTATATTTTAATGTCGCAATGTACTCTCACACTGGGTGACGTGCCTCTGCCGTTTTTGGGGACCGAGGAAGATGTGATCGTTAATGGAGTGCCGGTCAGTTTAAGTACATGTTCTTCATAGGCGTGAAGAGGTATATGCAGATTCTCATTGCATTGGGACTTGCAAATTCTTATTTGCAGATCCTCGTACTAGAGTAGCTAATTAACTTAAAAGAATGGAAAACCAGAATTGGCAGTGTGTTTATTGTTCAAAAGTATAAGGCTTTGGCAGTGTGCTGCATTGTGGTGTGTGAATAGTCGCATACTGTATGAGTATATGGTTTCATATACTGACGTTTTTTTTGTAGATAGTAGATAAAAGGCATTGTGGTGTATGCACAACGTAGGAGTACTGCCGTGAAATTACATTAGTATCTATACTGGAAAATAATACATTTGAGTTGTTTCAGTCTCACCAGATGATGATGAAAAGAAACAAAAAATAAAGGATGGAATAATTATTCCCTAAAAAACTGAATAATGACAGCAAGTGACGATAATAGGCCGCAGAAAACTTGCACCAGCTACTGCACTGCACCATCCATCACACGGCACTCGGCAGCCAACTGACAAAACTAACTATTGGCAATAAAACGCAGGCCGTTCTCTCTGCAGAAACTACCTGCGGCAGCACGACATAAATACCGCCGCAGCGGCAGGGCACGCAAATTTTACAGCAGGTAATGTAAATTCACTTCCAAGTCATAGATAGCCTACTGCAAGAAGGTGCATCACTGTGCGGATTCTTCTGTTGCGTGAGCTTTTTTGTTTCCTACTGCAAGGAGTAGCTGCATCTCTCATAAAGTGCAGCAACTCCTTGCTGATTTACAGAATGAACGACTGATCCTCCACAATAGCTTAGATGAATCCGTGGAAATGAGCAAGTGCATGAGCCACTAGAAGATTGATCGGTGGAAATCAGAGGTCCCATCTGCTATTCTGCTGCGATTCAATTTGGCATCAGGCAAAATGGTTCAGGTTCGAGTGATTCAGCGATCCAATGCTGCAACTAAACGTGGCACCAGTGCAGGAGTTTGCTGGCGTAAACTGCATTTGAAATTCAGGTTTTGTCCAAGAGCTTGGTGTCATGAAGCTGTAGCAGCTAATGGTGGAGCTGCCCAGCTGACACGAAGCATAAGTTGGCAGGGAGGATCAGGAGCCGGGCGACCCCTCCGAGGGAGATGAGCATGTACCCGTGTCGAGGCAAGAGCTTAACGCCTGTCCCCTCCCTTGCAGGCCGGGAGGCCAACCAGCCGCGCAGCACGAGATCAGCTAGCTAGCTGAATTCATGGTTTTTGTAGTATGTATCTGCAGACAAGTCCGGCGATCGCTTGCATTTGGTTGCTCCGATGCGTTCGTCCTTCTAATAGAGCAGCTATTGTCTCCTGAATTGAACGAGGGCGCAAGATCGACGGTCGTGTCCAGCTTGCGCGACGACGGGAAGAGCTGCGGGGGGAGGGTCACAGGAACAATGGTGGAGCGGAGTAGGAAGGGGTGCGGCAGGGGAGAACCGGCTTGGAAGAGAAACGAAAGATCCGGGGTGGAGCGGAAATCCGTTCGTCGCCGTCGCCGCCGCTGGAGCGGAAGGGGACGGATAGCAAAAAAAAAAAAAAAAACGGATCGCAAATCCTAATATTTACATAAAATTCTCTGATTAGGATCGCGATTCGTAGATCCGGTCTAGGGGGTCTAATGTAAATAGTTGGATCCGATTATTGATTCTGATTCCATTTAGTTTTTTTTTTCAAAAACCACCAATATGTCATTTGAGCTATTGAAAAGAAGATATTGTTATTAATAGATCTTAGCACTTCCGTCACCTGCAGTTTATCTATTAAAAGCAATATCCATTTTTCAGTAGCTCAAATGGCATGTTGGTAATTTTTATTGGATCCAGCATGCTTAGATACGACTCCATTGAATTTTTCAGAGTTTTACCATGTTGCTGCAATTTTTAGGATTTCAAAACTAAAAATAGATTTATAAATAATTATAAACTATTTTACTAGTGGGAAAAGAACTAAAAATTCATAAAAGTTTTCTTTATGTTGCCATTTTCTTAGTTAAACTCTAAACTTATGTGTTTGAATATAATTAGACTTTAGACCTAACTGCAAGTGATGGAAGGGCTAAAAATCTGAACTAAACTCGTTTTGGGGTTAAGTAGAGAAGTTGAAGAGAAAAAGAGCTAAGAAACTAAGCACAAATTTTTTAGGGTCAAGGAAATACTTCTATAGAAATCAGATATTTGTATGGCCAGATAAGCACGAGGTCTTATAAATGGGGGTTGCCCCCTCCCCTGTAGAAACCAAGAAGTATGTAGAAGATGGATAGTAAAATCATATGATCCATGAAGTCTTATAAATGAGGGTTGCCTCTCTCTCCTATTGCCATAATATGATGTAAGAGGTATCAAGTAGAAGATGACAAGTTTTCATTTAGTTTAGTAGTGTTGTGCTAGGGTAGCCACATAAAAAATGCAAAAGTTGTGTTATACTAAGTTATGGTGAATAAAAAATTGAGTCGAGTTGTTCTCTTGTAGCGGTGTTTAGGTGAAGGTATTTTTGGTGTAGTGTGGGTATAGGATCCGCAGAAGAAATGGTAGGACACTACTTTTGTGTCGCTTCTATAAAGTTAGTGCCAAAGTCGGTGCCAAGTTCAGGTGCCGATTTCTCAACAGAATCCAATATCATCCAATTGCAAATATAGTATATCCCTAACTACTATATGTTAAGATGAACATAGTCAATATTGAATTCCTGCAAAAAAGATTCCAATGTCATCCATAGTTAATGCTTCTTCATTAAAAAGAAGAGTGCAATCCTACCTGTTTGGCTTTGGAAGATCATCAATGATCACAGCTGGATTATCACAAGAAAAATTCAGATTCGCCTTTAGATCCTCAATAAAAATGTGTGCATCATTATTAAGATTACTTTGAATCCTCCAAGAAATATAGGAAATTAAAATATATTAGCAAAGACTGATCTATCAGTCAGACTTGACTCTGAAAAATGGAAAAATACCTATGAAAATATAGTTGCATAATGATGTCGCAAGTGGACCATTAGAAGATAACACATGTGCAAATTGAACAATCATCTGTCGAGAATACAGCTCCTTCATAGCCATGACAGCTGTCTTATAAAACTGCTTGTTATTTACTGTGCATCTGCTTAAAAATGGGACAGACATTAATTCATTTAGTATAATAAGCCTAAAGAAATAAGAGAGGTTGAAATAGACTCTCTTAGGAATTTAACGAATTCAAGTTCCAATTCTTCATGTCTTAGGTTGAATCTGGTCTCCCGAGGCTCTAGAAAATTAAATCAGATTATCTATATACTAGAAACAAAATGTAGTTAACCCCTTGAGTCACTATAGATCAATAATGTTTCCCTATCTTCTAGTTTCAACGTAACAAGAAATAAAATGCACGGTACATTTCAAGAATATAAAAATAAGCTATAAAACTATCATGGTGGTTAGGAAAAAATAATGCCTTTTTTGACTCAAGCGTTGATTCTAATTATGTATGTTGTGCGATTAACTTGAGAATTATGCAATTGAGTATACATTCTGAGTTCAGCGCGGGGAAACAGGTTTTGAGCGCCTCACTAACACCATAGAGCTCAAAGTACATCTCACACTTATCCTTCCAAAGCCTCGAATTCTCTCAATCGAACCGGGGCAACTCGAGTTTGGGCAAGGGACTGGATCGGGGAGCACTACAACAGAACTCAGAAACGACATCATGGGTGTGGGATGGGGCTCATGAGACGTACCAGTGACCGGGTGTGGCGGATGGGATCCCAAGATCCCACCGCCAGCATCCTGGTGATGGTTGGCGACGCGGTGCCCGCTGGGCCGCTCCAAGGGTTGATCCACCGCGACGGAGGCTGAGGAGGAGCTGTCGCGGGCTTTGGCGGCGGTACTTCCGGAGGAGGCGGAGGCACTGTTTCGAGGCGGCGAATGTGTGAGGTTGTGCTCTCCAATTGGGCGAGGAGCTTGTCCATGGCAAGGATTACATTACCGGCGATACAACATTTATCAGTGAGCTCCGGTAACGATAATCGGTTGAAAATCGGTGAAAAATCGCCAAAACCGATCGGTAAATGGACCCAAATTCAAAAAAACGAAAATCGACAATTTATCGTCGATAATCGATGCAAACCGAACGATTTATCGCTTCGCCTACTGAAAATATGTTTTGGCAGTGGAAAAAATATAAAGGTTTGATAGCATTTAATTTTTTAGGTTATGTATTGTATTATATTAGATAAATTACACATATATGCACAATTTTACACTTGAAGCCAATGCCAATCTTCTCTCCATGTTCCCAAACTAAGTCCTGATTATCAGACATTCACCTGCAAGAGGGAAATCGAACCATGTCTGTGTCAAAATTATGCTACGAATAAATGATACTCACTCTTAATTTGTACCATTTAGGCATACAATATAAAGTAAATGCATGCACCTTGTTTTCCTATTTAACATAGCATATTGTACAACAATAAACTTTTCTCCGGGACTAATATCTAAAACTGTAGCCTAGATTTTAGATCTGTGATACAACCAACCATCCAAGGAATATTGTATACCAATGTAGTATATTTGGCCAAATTAGTGAGTAGAAATACAAAAGAAGCTGACCCGAACTGAAAATCAGCCGATACAAATCGATAATCAACGATTTACCTCGATTATCGACGCCACGATCACAGCTCCCTCGCTCTCAGCTGCAGCATCATCGATAATCGCCGCATATATATCGATTATCGGTCTTAATCGCACGAAAAATATTTTTTCCCTAAACAAACAATTGTTGCTTTCAACATGTGACAACACTCTGGAATCAAGAGAAGGTCTAGTTTTTTATAAAAATAAGTTCTCTACTTTTTATGAATTTTTTTAAATTTTAAAATTTTCCATTGAAATCCATCGAAATTCCAGTCGGTTTACGTTTTCAGCTAGCATCGGTAATGATAAATTTCACCGATAATCGCGATTATCGAACGGTTTTGTATTCCATGGTCCATGGACGCGTCTGCGGTGGACTTCCAAGCCTCGAGCCCAGAGAGCTTGTCGAGCACTCTTGTCAGCACCGCATCAAACCCGTCGAACTTCATCGCGAGCTCATCCATGGAGGTGGTTATCGGTGCCTCAAACTTGGTCGGCTTCTGGGATGGCGCCAGATTGAAGAACTCGCGATTGGGGAAAAATATTTAGAGGAGAACTGGATAGGTGGCGAAGAGGATTGAAGGGAAAAGGGTAGCAATCAGAGAGAACTGGAACGGGATTTGGGGGGAAGAACTCAGATGACGAGTTCAGAGAACTCGGAGGGCGAGTTCATAGTTCAATTTCCTTATTCGATACCCGTTCTGTGCAAGGCGCGGTCTACTTTATACTCTGAGCAGTTCCGACGCCCGCCGATTATAACGCAGGACCACCGGCCAAAAGGGCTCAGCCCAATACAGACACAGCACGCACGCGAATACAACACCAGTTGTAACGGTTCTCGAAACCGCCATGAGCCGTGAGCCGTGCGGGAGGCCGGGAACGGCGGGCCTTATCACGACACTACGCCGCTCTGCTCAATCCAGGCGCTTGTGACATCCCTGCTGAGCTTTACTAGAGCTTAATTCAGAGCTGCGCGGCTGTGCCCTCCATTGCCGTGCGGCCACGACTCACCCAGAGCATCGTTGCCACAAACCCAGCACGGCGGCGCTGGCTGGCGCTTCAGGAGTATCCGACCGATCAGCCATGGACGCAAAAACGACCTGAGAATCAGCGTTCAGGAGGTCCAAGAGAAGAATAAAATGCATCCGATTTGCTGCCGTACAAGACCCCCGACCAGATTTATTCCGGCCAGATCTAAAGAACTCCGGCTTGACGCTCGTGCTAGCAAGGCTTGGAAGCTCCCCGGAGTTCGGCGAGGCAGCGGCAGCGCCGCGGGATCGCGGCTTGACGAGGGGCCGCGGCCCGCGCGGAAGGCTGAAGAGGCCCGTTCCCTTTGCTAGCGTGACTGAATCGGCGTATAGTCGTCGGTAGAGGATCGGCCGGCCCTCGAATACCGTCCGCCCCTGCTCGCCGTCTCCGGCGGCAAAACCACCCGCCGATGAGTCGAAAGCCGATAAGCGAGGCCAGGAGGAGGACACTGCTCCAGAATCAGCGCTAAGAGCGCCGGCGAGCCACCCGCCGCCGCCGGCGTTGGCGCCGTGCTGCTCGCCCGCTCCACGATGCGCAACGGCGGCGTTCGTTTGTGGCATCATCGTGCCTCTCTAGTTCCCAACTGATACTCTGATAGTGTATTCGCAAATCGCAACGCCGTTCTCGAGACGACTAGGTTGTGTCCGATCAGCAAAAGTAATTTAATAAAGAATTAAGAACGGCGTTGTGGGCCAAGCGACACATAAAGAATAGGTTGTGTCCGATCGATAAGAATTAAGAATTATTCAGTGTGTTAGATATAATGGGCTTGGCCCATTACTATTTAATAAATCAAATAAATTTTATGATCCAATAAATGGTTTAGTATCGTACGGGATATTTACAGAAGGTTGACTCAACTTAAATGATTGGTCTTAGACTGGTTAATTTGAGAAGTTTAGAAAATAATAGCTGACTGTCGCGCGCGCCGCCCGGCCCGTGGGCGGGGCGTGGGGCGAGCATGGCTCCACTTTTGTCACTCACTGGTTGAATGCCCGTGTGTTGCTACGGGAGTTGATTTTCTTAACGCAAAAAAAGAGTATACAAGAACAAATTATAATGCAAATCAATCATCCAACTGGATACCAGCAGTCTGAGCTAAAGATTCAATTATAAAAAGATACAAATATGCCAACAAATATTCACCATTGACTGTGTAAATCTATTGCCATTCGAGCCTTGTCCATTAATAAGAAGCCCATCAGGGAATGACAGGTCATTTCCACTGTCTAAAATGCCTTTCAAGTCCTGCAGGAATTGATAATTTCAGTTTACTCATGCACCAAAGTGAGCAGTAAGATGCAATCTGAGATAGTACATCAGAATATAAACATACAGTGTGATTGAGTTTGAACCAGTCACCGGCCAATATGGTGAAAATCACCGGCAGGGGGTCAAATGGAACCGGGATCCTTGGTCTGCTAAGAACCCTGATGCCACCATAACCACCGGCTGCCTTGTGGAATAAAAGGGAAGGGAAGTAGTAGTAGCTCCCAATTTGGTCCTATTGCATGTTGTAAGTGAAATTGCCACCCGGAGGGATCGGGCAGTTTGTACCATACACGCCGTCTTGCCATGAGCTCCTCCTCTGTTGAATTCCTTGCCTACAATAAAAGAACAGTTATAAACATTATCACTCTTTTGCAGGGCCCAAATCTTCACACCCAAAATTAACATCGGCCGATGATGTCACACAACAGTACACAATCAAGTAGCCATGAGACTGATGCATTTAACATTCAACACAGTCACTCCATAGGTAACATGGACAGTGTGCATTTTTTTTCTTATACAGATTTCTTGCTAAGCAAATGACTGGATCAATATGGTGAACCGGAGTCACTCTCGCCACTCTCTTAAGGCAAATGAAGCCATGGATCACAATAATCTGCACATGCTCAATGCTAAGCCACTTTAATCCCCACTGATCTGTACAAGTATTAGTTGTACTTGTACATCAGGACATGTGCTCTTTTCGTCATGGATCTGGAAGGAAAGCGAAAGCACGAGTAAAAGACAGGAGGGGACATATTAATAAAAGGGACAAAGATCAAGTAGACATATTATAGTATCAGATTCCTCTAGCTACTAAGGAAAAGGAGGAAGTGAAATTTTATCCTCTGACAGCTCACTCTCCATCAGATACACACAGTAACAACAAAACAACCTCTGCAAGATAGGCACCAACCGGACCAAGATTCACAGCTGAGCCTACTCTACTGAAGGAAATTTTTTAACTATCAACTTGGGCTTAGAAGTAGTCCTGGCTTGTTCTCAAACTCCTGCCAATGTTTTGACAGCCAATGCCACTCCCAGCTCCATGTAGCATGCGTGAAGAAAGTGGCATTCAGAACTCCAAAAGAAAATGGCATGTACTCGGGAGTATCAGAAACCAACAGTTCAGTGAGAAACAGACAGGAAAGGGAAACAGCATGATCTGGGTGACGGCCATTGCATCCACAAATCTAGAACATCAACCCATGCTCGGAAAACAAAGCTTGTCAGTCCCAACCCACAACCAAAGGAAGCCACATTCAGAGAGAAACATGCCAAGCCTGAACAGGCAAGTCTGCTAGTGGGGACAGTGAAGGAAACAGAGTACAGCAGTAGTAACCGAGAGAAGGAAAAAAAAAACTATTGGTAGTGGATTACCATGAGAGGAGGAAGGGGACGGGCAGGTTGTTGAAGATGGCCTTGTTTAGATGAAACATAAAATTTTTTGAGATGAAATCTTGCTAATTTAAAGTACTAAATAAAATCTATTTACAAAATTTTTTGTACAAATGGGTTGTAAATCGCGAAACGAATCTAATGATGCTAATTAATTCATGATTAATTAATAATTAGCGAATGGTTACTGTATTATTACTGTTGTAAACCATGAATTAAATACGCTCATTAAATTCGTCTCATAATTTACAACCCATCATGCAAAAAGTTTTGTAAATAGAATTCATTTAGTACTTCATGCATGTGTCCAAATATTCGATGTGACTTTTTATTTTTTTGCGTTTACAGGTTTTACAGTTTTACAGGGTCTGATCTAAACAGGGCCATTGACGTTGATGTTGTCGTTGGTGACGGCGTCGATCTGCGGCCCCGGGAACTGGCCGTTGATCAGTATCCCCTGCATTACAGCAGTTGCATTCAGCTGACGGCCATTAGCGAATGCAGGTGAAATAATCGCTCGCCTCCTCTCGCGGGAACAGAGCACCAACAAGAGCAGCAACGCAGCAACAAAGGGCACAAGGCGGCAGTGCTCGTACCTCCTGCTTGACGCCGAGCGGGTAGATGTCGCCGAAGGTGACGTTCCAGGTGTAGAACCTGTAGGGGTCGGCGGCGCGCGCCGCGAGGAGTGAGGAGGCGAGGAGGACGGCGCAGCTGGGGCGAGCGGATGAAGAGGAGGCACCCTCCCTCGGGTCCTCCTCGCTTCCAGTGAGGGGAACAGCGGAGCGGCGGCTGCAGCGGCGAGCGAGACGGGACGGGGAGGCGATGGCGGGAGGAGGGGCGCGAGGGGTCCCGGCGTCGTGTGGGGGAAGGGACGCAGGTCCGGGCCGGCGGCGCGGCGCCCTCCGCGCCCTCCCTCGGACAGGCGGTGGATCAGCGCCGTCGTCCGGGCCGGCGGCGCGGCGCCCTCCGCGCCCTCCCTCGGGCCGGCGGTGGATCAGCGGTGTCGTCCGGGCCGGCGGCGCGGCGCCCTCCGCGCCCTCCCTCGGACCGGCGGTGGGGACCGAGGGCGACGCGAGCGGGAGCGAGATTGGGGAGCGAGGGGGGAGAGGAACCGGCGCGGCGCCCTCCGCGCCCTCCCTCGGACCGGCGGTGGATCAGCGGCGTCGTCCGGGCCGGCGGCGCGGCGCCCTCCGCGCCCTCCCTCGGACCGGCGGTGGGGAGCGAGGGCGACGCGAGCGGGAGCGAGATTGGGGGGAGCGAGGGGGAGAGGAACCGTTCGCTTCGTGGGGGCTTCTAACCTATCTCCATCCATTCCCCCTCCCCAACTCCCCCAAACGTATTATTTACTATATTTTACTGTCTTCCTCCAAAAGATTCCTCCCCCTATAACTCCTTCTCTCCAACCATTCTCTCACATCTATTCTCCTATATACTATCACTCATTAACTAACTATTTATTTATCATTTTTTAATTTTAAAAAAATCATATAGTATTTGTACTGTCATAATACGCATTATCATCATGTTACGGGGCTCAAACGGAATTAATATCGCGAAGAAACGGTGTGATTAGAATATAGAGGGAGTTTCAACTCCCCCCGTATATAGGGGGAGCTTTGGGGGGAACCGTTGGATCGCCAACTCCCCTCAAAGCACCCCCCTACGTTCGGTGGGGGAGGTATAAGGGGAGCCGTTGGAACTCGCCTTAGCGGTGGGCAGAACCACATGAGAGGTAGACTCACTTCATTCTTTTTAGGTAGCAGTAGATTTAATCTGAGTTAAAAGTTACTGAAGTTTCATGTTCCCTCTATTCGAGTTGGAGTTACGGGGGTGGAGTTTCTGTCTCCCCGTCTCTTCCTAAGCCGCTGAGACTCGTGGCCTTCCATTTCCTGCCGCGCATCTTTGATATAACCCGCAGGGGGCTCTTTCAGTTTCTCTCTTGCGACCACAAATCCAGCAGCACTCTGAGCTTTCCATTCCATCTCCTGCGCGCACACAAGATAGAAGAGTAGGCCTCCGGAACGTCTTCGTCCGCTGGGTTCACCTGCTCGGGTGAGGACGGCAATCACGTTTTTGAGAAGTGTCGGCGGCGGCAGGATTACTCGCTTGCAACTCTGTTCTCGGCGACGGCGCGGCACAACTCCTTCCCGTTCTCGGCGACAACTCTGTCTTCTTCCCGGTGTGGCGTTGGCGCTAGGCGATCGAGCGTGGTCTTCACTGCAACACTTCTGCACTGCATTAAGCGGGACGACTACATCAACAAAGCACCATGTCGCTTTTCGGGTGCTTCCGGCTCTGCCGCTGGGTATGCTAATCTTATTCTCAAAATTGCAATCTTTGTGATTAGCATAAACTGTATGATCGATATGCTTTATTTGAGAGATTCTACGTGTCATGCCTTGCTAGCACTAGTTTCATATTCATGATGACTTTGATGATGAATTCCTTTGATAAACACATACATGATATTATGTTCATGTATTTTTTGTTTGCGTCATATTTATAGAATAATTTAAACATAAAATTGCCTAGATTTCTAACACAGTGTTAGGTGGCAGCCTGCTGGTGGCGCCATCAGCCCATCACAATTGCCGATTACTTGGCCATTAGAGCCTTGCAGGCATTCCTCACTTGTCACCGAGCTTGGCATGAGCTTGATAAGATTTTTAGTGACTTATTACTTATTAGCATGGGCAAAGGCTGCGTGCATTGCAGAATTGCTGGTACACTGTTAATCCGAATGGCAGCAACACAGCAAGCAAGGCTTGAGCAAAGCTCAGCGCTTGCAACAACAGGTTATCAATTCCACCTCTCATCCGTATTCTTTTTCTTGGAATCTTTGCGCGACCAAGCCACATGCAAATGGGGCATGAAGCGAGGTTCTATGATTCTACTGAAAGTACACACATGCGTCAAACATTTGTTTTTGTCTTTACAACATTGGCATCTCGAGCTGTGAATATTTCAAGATAAGCATGAACAACACTACAACAGCACAACTTCAGCGTTCAGCAGCCCACAGATTTGATCTAAAACAGAACTGCATTGCAAGCATACATTTCAATCTATTTGAGAATCTCAGAACTATTTAGAAATCTTGGGACCACAGCACGACTGCGAAAATGAGCTAGCCTAACTAGTTGTTTCTATGACATTTTGCATGGACTCAACTAAGATCCATGAGACTTTTAGTAAATTTTATTATGCCTGGTACATCCAGTTGTTTCTACTTCTTCAAAAAAAAACATCCAGTTGTTTCTTCTTCTTTTAGTAAATGTATTGGACAGTAAATGGATTCAGGTCATCTTTGAGACCCCAGAGTTGAAAGTAGGCTCCTTGTGGTTTCAATATGGTGGGGAGAGGGAGGTCAAGCTGGAGATCACCTATGTTACGAGAAGATCAGACAAGGGAAAGGGTTAGAGGCTTGCTTTTCGTGTTCGTCAGACGAGGATACAACGACATATGTGCACTGGGGTGTGCTCGAGACCACAAGCACAAGGGATGGCACTGATGTGGCCGTCTGTACAATATTGTATTCAGGATTCAGATGTAAAATTCAGAAGCCAATTTGGGTAGCAGTTTTTCTGCATATTGTAACCTGAAGAACGTTGTCTGGCTCGTTTTGGACGACAAGTGGACAATACATAAAAAAAAAGGAGCTCAGGACTAGGAGATTTACTAGCAAGCATATAAGGTAGAATAAAAAATACCGCAAGAAAAATTAGAGGAAGGGTTGCTGTAGATACCAGCACATCAGTCTTAGCCGGCCGCGCCCTATCAGATGTTGAGAGAACCGGTGATTATTTATGCTCGACCATATCCTCTGGTTTTGTCTGCCATGCCTCCGTCGTCTCGATCACGAATCCACTCTCCAGCCGCTCCAACAACGCACGCATCTGAATAGAACACTGAACGGTGACAGAACCCAGTGGTAGCTAGCCCGACCAACGCACGCCGGTCGTCCGCGTCGATGAGGAGGCTGTGTCGCCGTCACCGGAGCAAGAGAAGTGGCTCCATGACTAGGAGAAGTCCATCCCCTCCCCTGTTATGTTTGCAGAATTTCGATCAGATTTTTGCGGGCCCGTTCATCCAGCAAAACGGGGGCCAAACTGAATTCATGGGGTGGACGGTATTTCTCCATCTATACACAGCACATGGGAGTCTGAAATTTTGCACCGTGCCCTGGGAATCAATCAACTATCTTTCCTTCTCCACGAATTTTCTTGGCGCGTCCGTGTCACCTTCGATTTGGGGGCGAATCGGGGATCTGAAATACCGTCCACCCTCTCTGCCTCTGCTCTCTTCAGCCACCGCTCCAGTTCCACGCCGACGGTCGATGTGCTCTGCTCCATGGCCATGAGCCTCCCTCTCGCCATCAGTGTCGCATGCCCTCGCCAGCGTCCGGAGCTCCGCTACTGTCGCTGAGTCACGAAAAGCTACAAGGTTCGAAGCTGCCTACCCCCGTCGCCGCATGACTGGGAGGCCGGGAACGGCGGGCCTTATCACGACATTAGGCAGCTCATGCTCAACGAAACCTGGCGGCAGCGTCCAGGAACTCAAGAAAGGATCCAGATTGACATCCCTGCTGAGCTTACTAGAACTTGAGAGCTGCGCGGCGCGGCTGTGCCCTCCATTGCCGTGCGGCCACAGCCCAGCCATGCTCACGACTAATCCAGAGCAAAACGCTTCTTCTCCGACGACGCCTCTCCGGATCTAAACCCCACACGGCGGAGCTGGCTGGCGCATCAGGAGTATCTGACCGATTAGCCATGGACGCAGAAGCGACCTCAGAATCAGCGTTCGATCAGGAGATCCAAGAGAAGAATAAAATGCATTCGATTTGCCATACAGGAAGACGCCGACGAGATTTTTTCCGGCCAGATCGCAAGAACTCCAGCTTGACGTTCGTGCAAGCAAGGCTTGGGGGCTCGCCGGAGTTCGGCGAGGAAGCGCCGCGGGATCGAGCCTCGACGAGGGGCCACGACCTGCGGGAAGACTAAGAGGCGGGTTCCCTTCGCAAGCGTGATTGAAATCCTAGCCGTCGGTAGAGGATCGGACGGTCCACAGCTGCCCAGGGTGGACGGTAAATGAAATACCGTCCCCCCGGACGGTAATTTGGATACCGTCCACCCCTGGTCGCCGTGTCCGGCGGCAGGGCCCCCCGCCGGCGAGCCGAGAGCCGACAAGCGAGGCCAGGAGGAGGACACTGCTCCGGAATAAGCGCTAAGCGCGCCGGCGAGACACCGCCGCCGGCTGCGTTGGCACCCAGCATGGTACCCGCCGCCGTGCTGCTGGCCGCGCGGGGCCCTCCGCCATCGCCGCATGAGCGCGTGGTCACCTTCACGAGCGCGCACCCTGCTGATGGCCGTGGCGGTGGCGTCCACCGTCTCGAAGAAGAGGGCGATACGATCAGAAACCGAAGCGTTCCGTGATCCCGTCCTCGCTGCCCGGCATGGAGGCAGCGCGACGTGCACCATCCCAAGCCATGAGCCCGTGCCGGAGGCCGGGAACGGCGGGTCATATCACGACACTACGCAGCTCGTGCTCAACGGAACCTGGCAGCGGCGGAGGAAGGATTCGCGCGGCGTCCAGGAACTCAAGAAAGGATCCCGACTGACATGCCTGCTGACCTTACTACTTCAGAGCTGCGCGGCTGTGCCCTCCATTGCCGTGCGGCCAGCCAAGCCATGCTCGCGAGACTCACCAGCAGGGTGATCAGACGGTTTTTCCTTGCTTGCAATTCGAAAGAACTCCGGCTTGACGCTCGTGCAACCAAGGCTTGGGGGCTCGCCGGAGTTCGGCGAGAGGCCGCGCCGCGGGATCGAACCTCGACGAGGAGCCGCGGGGACTGAAGAGGCCCGTTCCCTTCGCAAGCGTGACTGAATCGATGTATCCTGGCCGTCCGTAGTGGATCGGACGGCCGATGGCTGCCCAGGGGGTGGACGGTAAATGAAATACCGTCCACCCCGGACGGTAATTGGGATACCGTCCGCCCCCTGGTCGCCGTGTCCGGCGGCAAGGCCACCCGCCGGCGAGCCGAGAGCCGACAAGCAAGGCCAGGAGGAGGACACTGCTCCGGAAGCAGCGCTAGGAGCGCCGGCGAGCCACCCGCCGCCGCCTGCATCGGCACCAAGCAAGGCAGCCTCTGTCTGCCCCGTCGCGCGCGAGCGCCGTGCTGCTCGCCCGCTCCACGATGCGCAACGGCGGCGTTCGTTTGTGGCATCGTGCGTGCCTCTCTACTTCCCAACTTATACTCTGATAGTGTATTCGCAAATCGCAATGCCATTCTCGGGACGACTAGGCTGAGCTCTTCCCTGTAATTTCCTTTTGCATAGGTTATGTCCGATCAGTAAGAATTACGAATTATTCAGTGTTAGGTCAGCCTGCTGGTGCCGCCATCAGAATTGCCGATTACTTGGCCGTTGGAGCCTTGCAGGCATTCATCCCTTGTCACCAAGCTTGGGATGAATTTGATAAGATTTTTAGTGACTTAGTACTGGGCAAAGACTGCGTGCTTTGCACCAGTTGCTGGTACGCTGTTCATCCAAATGGCAACAGTGCAGCAAGCAGGCGTAGGCTTGAGCAAAGCTCAGCGCCTCCAAGAACAGGTTATCAATTCCATCACTCATCCATATTCTTGGAATCTTTGCGCGACCAAGCCACATGCAAATGGGGCATGAAGCGAGGTTCTATGATTCTACTGAAAGTACACACATGCGTCCAACATCTGTTGCTGTCTTTACAACATTGGCATCTCACCCGATTGAGGGGGCTAAAGTACTTCACAAAACGCGTGCTCCGGGAAAGTGTAAATTCTTCATATGGCTTGTTCTTCATGACAGATGTTGGACCGCTGCTCGGCGCAAGCAGCATGGCTTGCAGGACGAAGACTTGTGTGTGTTCTGTGCCCAGTCATCGGAAACCATTGATCACATTCTAACCACTTGCCCTTTCTCCAGGGAGATTTGGTTCAAGATTTTGCGTAAAATTGGGTGGGAGAGAGTTATGCCCAGTACGCTGACATTCAATTTTCCTTCATGGTGGACAGATGCACGGAAACAGATTCCCAAGGCAGGTAGAAGAGGCTTTGATTCTCTAGTCATTTTGGTGTGTTGGATCATCTGGAAAGAAAGAAATGACAGAACCTTCAGCCGCTGTGTCCACACGGTTGACGATGCTATACTGCGTGTGTTGGACGAGATCACCGCTTGGTCTCTCGCTGGGTTTAGACAGCTTGAGTCCGCCTTTGTAGTTCCTGGGGTACCAACAGGTCGCGAAGTGTTAACCGTGTAATCGTGTTTACTGCTTTGGTTTAGGATTGGTTTCACCTCTCCGGAACCAATCCCGCTTGTAAAACTTTTTTCTATCCTCTTAATGAAAAACGTGCTCAGACACGATCGCGAAAAAAAAGAATATTTCAAGATAAGCATGAACAACACTACAACAGCACAACCTTTTTTCAGCGTTCAGCAGCCCACAGATTTGATCAGGAAACCAACGTACATCAAATTCCGCAAACATGAACATATTTGCTTTTGAAAATATAAAGCATTATTAGCAGACAGAAGTAAAATGTCAAGCTGTACGAGGGAGTCTTACAGAAGTTACAGCTGCAACACTGCAGAAGCCCGTCAGGGACAGACTGCGACAAGAGAATTGCAAGAGAGAACTGTAGCTGAAAGAACATCCGTTTGTACAATCTATGAGGGCTTGTAGTACTTGGTTGGCACGAAGGGCATCTTTGTCACAACAGCGTCATAGGACTTGCCACGAACAACAACCTTGAATTCTGTCCCAGCCTTATGCAAACCTGATTTAACGTAACCCATGGCGATGTTCTTCTTCAGGCAGGGGCTGAACCCTCCGCTGGTCACCTCACCGATTTTCTCCCCAGAGCTGCTCACAAGCTCACTGTGACCCCGTGCAGGCGGCCCTTGTGTGAACATGCCAACACGCCTGATCTTTGGACCTTCCTGAAGCTGCTTGAGGATCACATCTGCACCAAGGAAACCACCTTCTGCTCTCCTCCTTTTGCCGATTGCCCATGAGAGGCCGGCTTCGACTGGCGTGATGTGTTGCTCCATGTCGTTGCCATACAGGCAGAGGCCAGCCTCCAGGCGGAGACTGTCACGGGCACCCAAGCCAGTCAACCGGACCTTGTCCTCTGATTTTTCCAGGATAGCCTTTGCAAGATCGACTGCATTCTCTGATGGAACAGAGATTTCAAAGCCATCCTCACCAGTATAACTGAAATAAGATATCCTTAGAATATTAAAACAATTCTGAATTGTGAAGCAATATAGGAAATTTACGTTCACCCTTCATTGACCAAAAACCATAAACCCATCATAGTTAACTATGGATGTTGGGGAGATCAAATAGAACCGTGTCAATAAATTTGTGGGAAATCACATACAAGCTTATGTAAAATGCTGCACTGAAGAATTTTGAGAAAAGATAATCTAAGATAGCTTTGATGATGATGACTTATACAGTTGGTTGAACAATAATCACCAAAATATATCACTTTGGCTTGATGGAACAGGAAATGATACGATTTCTTTATGTACAAGTATGAGTGTATGACGGATGAGCAGTGACTAATCAAAGTTAGTAGTTAAGGACTTCACCTAGCTTTTAAGGAAGCACCAGAATCATATGAGGTGGAGGTGTGGGTGTTATTTAAATAATGGAAG
Organism: Panicum virgatum; assembly: GCF_016808335.1. Classification (NCBI taxonomy): domain Eukaryota; kingdom Viridiplantae; phylum Streptophyta; class Magnoliopsida; order Poales; family Poaceae; genus Panicum; species Panicum virgatum. The sequence continues at coordinate 47,942,543 of NC_053142.1, read as the reverse complement.
TAAAAGATCAAAGTAATACCCTGTTCTTGTAAGAAAGCATGCATATCCATTGATGTCAATCATCTTGAAGTCACTGAAGTACATTTTGCTCAAATCTTCTTTTGTCAGCAACTGGAGGGTAGGTGCAGCAAGAGGACCCTGTGTATGTCAAGGAATAAGTTATACAATATGCTGCCTTTCTATGAATTTGGAAGCTGGTACACATAAGTAAGCACTCGGATAAATGAACATTCTATTTGCCACAAGTGAAAGTTGATCACTTCTGTGAAATAATATTAAAAATGCTTAGGGAGGGTACATATTTGGGAGACTGCTTCCCGAGGAATTAGACAGGAAAACCATAATTACAGATCATGCAGATTGATTCTATGTATGGTTACAGAGCAGCCAAAACATTTATCCTCCTACTTAGTAAAGAAATTGTGAACCATGAATGGAGTTTAAAAAAAGGTTCATCAGGAACCACATTCCATGTGTTGTGTTAACAAATTCATATGAACTTGGAGTGGACTGTTTTGACAATCCATTCTAGGTATTTCTTAACCACAAGACCATGGAGGCAGCTTTACTTCCACCAACCAAGAAAACGACATGCAAACCTGCTCTACTGCTATCTCAGGTAAAACAATTGGTTGAAGCCCAGAAAACACTCTAAGGTTATCACGATTTGACTTGGCAACTAGCAAGCAAGCAACATCGCTTGATCCAACTAAATTGCATGGATGTCTCTCTTATGATTCATCAATCTGAAATCATAGTTAAGAATCATAAAGAAGCCCACCAGACATGTGCATATGAATCATAAAAAATATTGTTTTACCATCAACATAACATCAAGATCAAAATTCTGGTCTGCATACTGAACTAGTGTCATGCCATCACATCGGATGGGCTATTGAGAAAACCCAATAATCTTGCTAAAAAAAACTAAATACACTTGATACTGGCAGAAAATTCAAACGCCAGTACACCACAAACTAATACAGAGATCTCAGATAAATTGCAAACACTTTTCACCAATCACCAATCATAGTCTACAGTCCATAGCATCACTGGGTACAAATTGAAATAAAAATCCCAGCAAAGAAATCTAGCACAAAAATCAGCTTTTTGGCAAAACAATCTGCTTTCAGCCATACACATCCTAAAGCCCCCATTGATCTAATGGTTATTATTATCAAAAAAATCTAATGGTTATAACTGCACTGTATCAAACAAGCCTCTGCGTCCATCTAGTGATCCTATACATCTGAACTCGAATACATTTTTTTTTTCAAACAACAAAAACCACTTCACAATAGTTTCTCTGTCCTGCCGTTATTGATCATCAGAACATTAAAAAAAACTTCTGGGAATATTCATGTATGGAAGTCATCAATTAAAGCAGTCCATGAACACCAGCAGGCAGCAGGAGGGCAAGAGAACGGCACTGACCTGCAATGCGAGCAGCGAGCGCTCATCGTGGATGTGCCACTTGACATCTCCGCCCTTCTTGTTGAAGGCCTCCATGTGCGCCTCGATGTGGGCGAGGTCCTTGTCCCTGCAGCCGGCGTTGACGACGAGGTATATGTGCTGGTCGGTGACCTTGGTGACGATGGAGTCGTCGATGGCGCCGCCTTTCTCGTTGGTGAAGACGGTGAGCGTGCCGGTGCCGTCCTTGAGGCCGGCGACGTCGGCGATGACGAGGGACTCGAGGAAGGGGATGGCCCCGCGGCCCTTGAGGCTGAGGCCGCACATGTGGGCGACGTCGAAGAGGCCGCCGTTGGTGCGGCAGTTGACGGTGGACTCCATGATGGAGTCCTTGTACTGGATGGGCATGCTCCACCCGGCGAACGGCACCATCTTGCCGCCGTTGGCGACGTGGAAGTCGTAGAGCGCCGTCTTCTTGAGCTCGGCCTCCGCCGCCTCCGCCGCGCTCGCCAGGTGGCGGACGCGCGCGGGCGCCGCGCCGGAGAAGCCGACGGCGCGGCGGGCGAGCTTGGCGCACGCGAGGAGGCCTCTCATCGTCGCCGCGGGGTGATGGGGTTGATTGGTGGGTTCTTTTGGAGATTGGTGGGAGAGCAGGCGGAAAAAAAAAAAGGAAAAGACTTACAGGGGGTGGGTGGAGCGGTGGGATCGGGTGCGGGTGGTGGTGGGGGTGCGCGCGCGCTCGGAGCAGCGGCGGCGGCGGCGCTTGGTTGGTGATGACGGATCAGTGAGTGATCAGTGGTGCTCGCGTGTCTCGAGTTGTTATGGGTATTTTTTAGCAGGTGTCTAGTCTGGTGGTAGATGCTGACGGTGACGGCTCCTCGACTCAACCAACCGTGCAGTGCTTGTTGCTTCCTGCTCAACAACGATTCTATAGTGTGGGGTTGGCCAGCTGGGGACAAAAATCCCAGGAAGAATCAAAGATAAACTACCAAGGATGTCAGTGTCCAGCAAGGCGCCATGTCGCTTCAGCAGTATAGTTTATGCCCCCAACATAAAATGGAACTAAATTCTAATGAGCAACTAGCATAAGTGAATCTCAAGGACAAGATAACATTGATAGTTAAGGGTAAGCGATAAAACAATTTGACGAACATAGCCACCATGATCAGAACACCAGCCATTCTGCGATCCCCGGAAATTCTTAATTGCAACCACGCATTTGTATTCCAGAACTAATTCAACAAATGTCTACTAACCATTGCGAATGGGACCAGAATCCTGGCAGCATCAGTGAACAATTCCAAATAGGACCAGAACTCAGTCAAAATATCAATGAACCATTGCAAATAGCACCAAAATTCAATGATCTGATCTAGAATTCAAAGAGCTCGTCTTTCCTTTGATGCCAATCAGAAAAACACTATGGCGGCTAAGATTCACCTCAAAACGCATCTTCAAAAATGCTAGTATCGACAGCACAGCTCTATAGAGGTGTATTCACAGGCTTCACCTCCCAGACACAACAAGAATAAAAACGGATGAGGAAATCTTGACGACACTCAGATTAGTCTGGCTGTAGACAACAGAAAGCACAGTAGTGAGTCCTGCAAGCGCCTTACGACTTGGACCCTGAGGATTTTTTCGAGGATTTTTTCGAGGACGCTTTCTTCTGCTTCTTGGGTGCAGTCTCGGGTACCTTCTCAGCATCTGCAGGCTTCTTCCTGTCTTTCCTCTCCCTTTTCTTCAGAGCATGCATATGGGCTTTAAGCACTGTTGCATATGAAGCTTGGAACTTTGCGTACTCCTTTAGTGAGACCTGGAGGTCATCCAAAGTTGAACAAGCTATGCAAATTACACAAGGATAAATAGACAGTTTCAGCAAGTTGGAATAGTGCTTATGGAACAGAAGGATACAGGAATTTCACATGAATCAACTAAGCATCACAAAATAACAAAAGTAATTGCAAGTGAGTGTGTTCAGAAGACATTGAATAAAAAAATACCACTGTCGACATCCTGGTAAATTAACACTTGCAGTCTTATGAAGCTCCATAGAGAAGCATTTGGTCGGAGATGTTCTAATTGACTGCACAAATTTGATTCCAGGGCAAGTAAATGTGCACGAAATAGAAGAAAACTAACACAAATTTGACTTGCATGGTCACAGTTCTGTAATATAAAAGGTAAAGTTACTGGTATTGCTTGTGATGACCTTGTCTTATTTTTATGTGAACCTGGAGTAATATATATTATGGGTCAAGAACCAATATTTCTGTCCCTATATATGGAATGGTTTACATCACCACATCAATACAAGTTCAAGGAAATTACTTATTTAGAATAACTTGGAATTCTGAGCATGTCATGCCTGTTTCATTTAAAAACCAAACAAGTTCCCATGCTAACTTTTTTAGGAATATTTATCTTCATGCCAGCCTGTGTTTTGAGGCAAAGATTTACATTTGCATGCACCTTGATAAAAGTTTTTACCTAATGCTAAAATGTGGAACTAAGGAGAACCATCACTGTTTGATACAAATTTAGAATTAAATACAACAAGTAAAAGAATATCATTCTTTAAAAATTTCACACATAGATATCTCAAGTTATCAAAATTGTCAAATTTAGGAAGTACAGCAGATAATTGTTAAGCAAATTATGTAACCCTTTACATGTTTCCTTTATACCAAGTGACTAGCAGATGTTGAGCATATTTTCTCGCCATTGTCATGCACACACGGTTGCATTCAATACAACAATAGAAATCAAAAAATGTATATGCTATATCATCATTACAACTCAGAAATCACCAATGCATAAATTGTATCATTATTAGCAAGATGTCGTATTTACTCCGGTACTAAGAAACTGATTCTGTAATTTCTCTATACTTTCCATTCTGCTACAGGAGAAGTTGTTCATACTCTGCTACCCGCCATTCTTTTCTAGATATTGAAGGCACTGCTTTAATTTACTAAGCTTATGGGTTCCTACTTCCTATCTACTTCCGAAATCCATAGAATCCCTTTGACAGAAAAGAAACGACATATCCTACCACCATATGTCCATAATCGATAACCATGATGTTTTAGCACATAGGTGAATATGTGTACAAATGTTGATCTTAAATTCATACTCATAACTACTGCACGGACATAATTAGGAACAAATAAGCTAGCAAACTGCTCACTAGTCACCACTACACAGTGTGCACAAAACCATCAACTCTACCCAAAACATATCCGATAATCCCAGGAGCAGCACAAGGATGGTCTCAGTACCGAGGTGGAGATGCTCTTCTTGCCATCGGAGGCGCGGACAAGGCACCGGTACTCCACCTCCTTCCCATTCTTCTCCATCTTCTGCAACTGTGCCTTGCCCTTGAGAGACGCTGCCCACATCAAAGAACGCATCAGGTCAGACTTTCAACTCTTCACCCACTCCAATCTACAAACCACCATACGAGTCAACAGAGAGGGGCACTCACATCGCTTCATGGTGACCCACACGGAGCCCTTCTCCGTGCTCCGCTCGTACATGCTCGTCAGCTCGCTCAGGAACCGATCTGGTTGCAGCACCACCTGAAAACAGCCGCACAGATGCGACGCGTAAGGGGAAAGCAATCGGAAGCACTCTCGAGACAACCGCATCTGCGATTGAAATAGCGGAAGAAACCCAACATCTAATGGCGATTCCCCAGAACTATTTCCACTTCTAATCCGAACGCTAGGGCAAAGAAAAAAGGACAACAAAAAGATCTGGATCCCCAGAAATTCTCGCCGCCAAATCGCGATCCTCAGCGCAAAGGGCACGAAGCACGGCAAAACTGCGAGCGAAAACAGCGGAGGGGGCGAAGAATCGGGGCGCGAAATTACCATCTTGAGAGGCCGCCTCGAGCGATCGCTGAGAGAGCAGTCTCCCCTCGAGTGTTCCTCTCTTCTTCGAGTCTTCGTTGCCTTTTGGCCTTTGGGAGGACGAACCGTGGAAGACGAGAAGGGTATAGGGGGGTACAGGAGAGCACGGACGGCGGAGATTGCGGAGCATGTAGGATTCAACGGCCGCGATGCGGGTTAGGCTTCCTGGAGACTTTGTCAACTGCTTGAGACGGAATTTGCTCCGCCGCCGCCAGCTACAACCCTTGCAGTAACTTTTTTTTGTTGTTTTTTGACCGTAGGTAAAATGATCTGTACTTTCCTTGTGGATCGTAAATTCTTGACTGCACGATATGATCGACGATTCTGAATACCGCTGAAGGCCGTGGTTCACATTGACATGGGCGTGCACGCGTGTAATTTTGAGTTTTTCTGAACTCCTGATTCAGAATTTCAGATAACTTTCGGACTGCTGCAGAATGCTCGTACACAAGCTCGACGGCAAGGAAATTCGGGAAACGGATCTGCAATTCACCAGTCACGAGTTAACAACAAGAATGCAATCACCCCTTCATGGTTGCGCGTGTACGCATGAATCTACCAGGTCACCAGGAACACAAGAACTGCTGGTGTCTGACGCTACTGAATCTCTGAATCCATTTATGTCATGGCGTTCAGGTTCAGCAGCCCCGCGAGTTTCAGTATTAACACAGAGACAAAACCAACAGCAAGAGCGAGGCTACAGCCGAGAGCGACCGATCCTGTCATCCTCAGTGCTGACGTGGCCGCGAGTGATCTCCTTCAGCGACGTGCAGCCGCTCAGCGCCATGGCAATCTCGAGCTCGTCCCTCAGCATCTGCAGTGCCTTCCTCACACCGGGCTCGCCGTCCACGGCGAGGGCGAACAGGACGGGCCTTCCAATCTGACAGAGGACAAGCATGATGCGTTACATCTCAACATTCAGACAGTCAGAGTAATCCTGCAGAGGACTTACAAATACTCCTGAGGCTCCCAATGCCAAGGCCTTGAACACGTCAGTGCCACGGCGGATGCCACCGTCAAGGAACACAGGGACACGCCCTTTGGCTTCTCTGACAACCTGAAATTTTCATCGCCACTGTAAGTTAGCATCAACCAAAGAATATCCAAGGCAGCTGTGCAACCGTGCCTGTGATTGGTTAGCATACCTCTTCGAGGCAGCTGATGGTTGAAGGAAGATAGTCTAGCTGGCGTCCCCCGTGGTTGGACATGATAATACCCGCAACACCACATTCAATGGCAATTCGAGCTGCACATTTGCAAATATTTGGGATGGTAGCTCAGCATCACTGACATAACATTTAAAGAAGTAACTGAAACCAAATACTTGCCATCTTCTGCTGTTATGACTCCTTTCACTAAGATAGGCAACCGGGTAATCATCTGTAGCCACTTGATATCCTGCAGTGCATGTCATTGATAGGTCATTTTCACTGAGCTATGCATGAGATATGCCATTAATCTCTGAGGGTTCATTGTAGTCATTAAAATGTTGCAAAGCCTACCTTCCAAGATAGAGAGCTGTCAATCTGGCTAGTGACATATGCAGCAAGGCCAGAAACATTCTGAAATGTTACAAAGCAACTTCTGTAAAAATAAAATGAAACGAAACGTATTCATCTGAATTTCAACCCTATACAATTGGAGCAGCTCAGATTTCAGAAAACCTTGTCCATATTGCTGAGATCCAGTCCTTCAAAGCACTTCAATCCCACATTTTCAGGCAAGGAGAATCTAGTGACAGAAAGAAGAATAAATAATTCATATAATGAACTCCAGATGGTATTTTTGGTAAACCATGTATAGTTCAGATACAGAACTCCTGCTGAAACTATAAAACATCACTTTGTATACAGTACCAAGATGAAGACCTGTTCCTGACATCAGCTTCCCTGTGACCAAGCCGTGGGGCATCAACAGTGATTGCAATTGCCTTATAGCCAGCGTTTTCAGCCCTTCTGACAAGCTGTTGCACAAAGTTCCTGTCCTTGAATACCTAAATATGGCAATGGCGGTAAACAGGGGAAGATCAAATCTAAGGGAAAATAAGGTAAGAATGCAAGTATGTAACATTAGGTATGATGATCATACTGAAAGTTGAAAGAAACGGAGTCCTGGTCCACTCGAGCTAACTTCTTCAATACTACAAGATGACCATGAAGACAAAGTCTGAAAATGTAACCAGTAAAGAAATTAACATGTGAGTCATCATTTAACCAATACAAAGGTGCAATCTTCCAAACCATAATAGTTCCTGCAGCAGCTGCAGCTCGGGCAGAAGCAACCTCTCCTGCATTTCAGATGAACCTCCACAAATAAGCTTGAATTACACCAGAAGACAAGTTAACTGAACTATAGTATAGCGAGATAGAACCTTCTGGATGGGCCAGTTTGTGCAAAGCAGTGGGAGCCAACATAATGGGCATGGAAATGTTGTAGCCTAAAACGCTCAGGGACATGTCGATACAGGACACATCAATCAGTACCCTTGGTCGAAACCTAATACCATCATTCATTAAAAAGGACATGATCAGATTCATTAGTATTTCATTTTCTTCTTGTTTCCAGATTTAGATCGAACACATAAGAACACACCTTGGAAAATTTTATTGGACTATAATAATAAATTACAAAGGACATGATCAGATTCATTAGTATTTCATTTTCTTCTTGTTTCCAGATTTAGATAGAACACATAAGAACATACCTTGGAAAATTTTATTGGACTGTAATAATAAAGTAAGCTAGTATAAGTGCCAGTTCATCATTCCAATTCTTTATCCTGAAAGGATGACTGCTCCTATATTTTCTGCTAAAGAAATTAACACTGAAGAAATTCCCAGATAACATGCTTCTATTCCCTAGCGACAAACATGCTAGGTTGTCGTTCTTCAATCTTACACCACAAAATTTGCCAGTTTCTTCACTTTTAAAGACGCAGTTGGTAATACATGGTTTTCGGAAAACCTAAAATAAAGGATGAGAAATAATCACATCTAGCTATTTAGCTGATCCAGTTGATCACTGCATACAAACACAGCTAAAACCTACAAATCTGTAAGATAACTTACAAAATTCTGGAGAATGCCTCCCTATTCTCCTTGAGTGTCCGCTGATCTTCTGCACCTGACGCATAGAAGTCATAAAACATCTTCGACAGCTTCTGCTTTGCGAGCTCTTCATAGTCAGAGACATTCATGATCAGCGCCATCTCCCTGCTCAAAATTCTTCTCTTAGCTCACAGTTCATCCATCAATGTTTTCTCCTGTTATTATAAGATATATTGAGGATTGGTAATCGACGCCTGCTAAAAATAAGGATAAGGGCAATTAGTCATGATTAATCCACTGTGATTAGATTAAACATGTTAGATGTGAGAAGCTCATAACAACAACCAAGTGTAAGGGAAACCGAAATCGAAACAGCCTAAAAGCTCAACAGGGTAAAACGGAAATCAAACATGTGAGAAGCTCACATGAATTGTTCCAGTAAAATCAAACGCATCATCAAACTAAAAGGGGTTATGAAGGGCACTAACAATATAGCATCTCTAGAAGGATGGATCGACAAGACTCAAGAGGACTGACTAATCAGTAGAGTGCAGGCTCAAGGTTTGTGCCTGTGTGTGGAAATGGATTTGCTGTGGCTGGTGATGGTCTGTTACTACCACTGGACTGGAAACTATTGGTCTCAACTTTCAACGCTGATGACAGTGACAGAGCAGCACGCCTTCTAAAATATCTCGATTTCTGCAATAATGCATTCCGATTCGAGTACCGGAACACTTCTGCTCGAATTAAACTCGTAGAGAAACTGTTCGTACCTTCGGTAGAAGTCGAAGCCCCTGTAGCAATAGGACGACCACCGCTAAGGCAGCAGTTGTCACTTGTCAGTCTGCCAGTCACAAGTTCATCATCCCTTTCCGCCCCAATAGACTATAGATAGGATGACGGAGCTGTGATAGTGATAGATTGAGAGCTTGCCGCTCAGCAAGATGCCATGCTTCAGCATGGAACCGGCAGTGGGTTAGCTTCCCCGTAGCAAGGAAATGCGAGGCCGCCGTTGCTTCAGTTAATTTGGGGAGGCGCGCTGCTAGGCGGCGGCCGGCGGCCGGCGGAGGGGGTTGGGGGCCATAGCATGGCCGAGCGGCTCGGGTTCAAGCGCAACCATCGGGGTCGGGCTCGGGCCGAGCGGATGCGGCTCGCTGGGCGCGCGCCGAGGCCGGTAGGTGGCGGCCGACGGTCGTAGCAGAGGCGGCGCGGCTAGACCGCTAGAGGAAGACGATGAGGGGTATGTGAGGCGCTGCCAGTGGGCCCTGAGCCTAATTGTACCCGTGGCAGCGAGAAAAGCATCACGAGTTGCAACGAGAATGCAGATCTCGACTTCATTATTTTCTGACGAAATACACAGTATGGAAGAGAATGCAGATGTGCGAACCATCACAAGTTGCAACAAGGACAGCAGATGTCTCCAGCAGTAACACACGCATGCTGACCATGGCGTTCAACGGCTCAGGGAGTTTCAGACTACAGCATAGAGCGACGGATCCTGTCGCCCTCGGTGGTGACGTGGCCCCGGGTGATCTCCTTCAGCGACGCGCAGCCGCTCAACGCCATGGCGACCTCGAGCTCGTTCTTCAGCATCTGCAGCGCGTTCCTCACGCCGGCCTCGCCGTCCACCGCAAGGGCGAACAGCACCGGCCGGCCGATCTGACAGTGACAGACAACAAGCAGGGCGCGTTTTGTCATTCGTGGGTCAAGGAATATACATGTATGCAGTAAGTATTCGATCGATCGGATGCGAGCACGAGCAGTGGACTTACAAAAACTCCTGAGGCTCCTAGTGCCAAGGCCTTGAACACGTCAGTGCCACGGCGGATGCCGCCGTCGAGGAATACAGGAACACGGCCCTTTGCTTCTCTGACAACCTGAATTTTCCTTCCAAATTTGAGTCTTTAAGCTGGAAAAAAAAAGTGACAAAATTTTTTGTCCATGTGGGCGGTTAGCACAGCATACCTCTTCTAGGCAGCTGATGGTTGCAGGGGCATGGTCTAGCTGGCGGCCACCATGGTTGGATACGACGATACCGGCAGCACCAGATTCAATAGCGAGTCGAGCTGCCGTTTTGCAAATGTTTCGTGAGAGACTGAGAGTGCAGCTCAGATCAAGTGTATACTGATACAGAAGCCACTGAAAGCAAGCACTCACTGTCTTCTGCTGTTAGGATTCCTTTCATTATGATTGGCAGCGATGTAATTGTCTGCAGCCACTTGATATCCTGTATTACACCATGCGGTCAAGATCATCAATACTTTTATACTCAATGAAAAATTCATGGAATGTACCACTGTTCTGTCGAACTCTTTCACAAAGCACATAGCAAATCATACCTTCCAAGAAAGAGAGGGGTCAACCTGGCAAGCATCATAGTATGCAGCAAAGCCAGAACCATTCACCTGAAGCAACGAGAACATGGAATTGGGAAAAGTAAAATAAAAATCTCAATATTTTTCCATACATTCGGATCAGCTCAGTTTTTTCGACAACCCTGTCTATGTTGCCAAAATCTACCCCTTCAAAGTTCTTCAATACCACATTTGGAGGTAAGGCGAACCTAATGTAGCATATAGAAGAATGCATCATTTAGATACTGAACTTCTGATGAAATGGAATTTATTTTTCCCTGAAAAGCATGTACAATTATGACGCCTAAATCCTGGTGAAATGAATATATTTGTGTGTAAACACTTCACATATTTGATGGATCAGGACCTGTTCTTGACATCAGCTTCTCTGCGGCCAAGCCATGGAGCATCAACTGTCAGTACAATTGCCTTGTAGCTGGCCTTTTCAGCCCTTCCAATAACCTGTTGCACTAAGTTCTTGTCCTTGTATACCTTAAGATAAGAACCATAACAGTAAGGCGACACTATACCGTGCTAGGAGAAGTTAAGAGTGTATAGGGTATGTGTCGTGGTGCTGCAAACCACAGCCGGGTGGCGGAAGGCACCCGCCCTAGCCCAGAGGGTGTGTACTCGGGGGTTAGCTAGTCTTAGATCAATCTTCCTCAAGAACTCGATGAACACAGCAAGATTTAGAGTGGTTCAGGCCGCCGGAGCGTAATACCCTACGTCCACTGTGTGTTGTATTGCCTTTCCACGAGAGTGAGAAGGTGCGAGAGTTTCAGCCTGTCTGATGTGGAGATTCTGAGGATCTGTCTCGAGATTGTCTGTTCTAGCGGGCGTGCTCTCCCTTTTATATGTCCAAGGGGAGCACGTACACTGAGCGGGGCCCCGACATGTGGACCCGGCGATGTATTATAAACTACACTTTGGCCTTCAATGCCTCAGATCCGGAGATCTTGTCGTCGGCTTCCGTGCGTAGCTTCTGACCAGGGATGGTCTTGAGCTGTCCTGTCAGAGTAGAGTCTAGCCTCTGCAGCCGCGCGTCGAGGTCATGATGAAGCGCCGAACTACTGACTCAGTCCACTGTAGCAGTGTGTACTGTTGCTCCAGTCAGTAGCTGGTCATCATGACTCGTCGTCCATGCTCGCGGCGCTGAGTCTTTAATGCTTGCCTTGGTAAATGACGAGCCACGTCGGTAATTGGCGATCCATAGTGTGGACTGACAAAAGCTGCCCCGTCCCCAGAGGCAGCAGAGCCCACCTCAACCACTCGCACTTAATGCGGGTGGGTGAGGGAGCTTCCAGCAGAAGGCTTGCGCCCGCGCCCGCGTGACACGTGGCGACTCCGGACCCCTCCCGAGCAGCTAGCTGAGCCGAGAGCTCACGGGGGTCCGGATAGGCACGTGGAGGTCCAGGACCCATCTGCGGGAGTCCGGATGGCACGTGGAGGTCCCGGACCCACCTACAGGGGTCCGGATGGCACGTGGAGGTCCCGGACCCTCCTGCGGGGGTCCGGGTCCGCGGCCACAGGTACTGAGTATTTCCACCTCTAGGACACGTGGTGACACCGGACCCGTCCCCGAGCGGGAAGCGGGTCCGGGACCGTTGGTCCGGTGAGATGGAGTCGGACCCCAGGGGTCCAGCTGCTCAGCTCCTTAGGGCGTAGTTACGGATAACTACGCGAGTCTTGGCACAGTAAGAGTGGGTACCCCAGTTGCAGGGTACCGACAGTATGGGTTTAGTACTGAAAGTTGGAAGAAACGGGTCCCAGGTCCTGCCGAATTAACCTCTTCAATACTATAGGATGACCAGGAAGACAATGTCTCGAAATATGAACAGTTATAACTTATAAGCCAACATGTTGGGTTTAGATAGCAATTACATTAAAAAAAGTTGATATGATCTTTCAAACCATTATAGTTCCTACAGAAGCTGCAGCCCTAGCAGAAGCAAGCTCTCCTGCATTTCGGATGAACGTCCATAAAGGGAAATTGGTATGAAATATGGCAAAAGGAATTCAAAATGAATTGAAAGAAAGCTAATAAGCCCTAGCAGAAGCAAGCTCTCCTGCGTTCCAGATACATAAAGGGAAATTGGTATGAAATATGTCTAAAGGAAAACAAAACGAATTGAAAGAAAGCTAATACCTTCAGGGTGGGCCATTTTGTGCAAGGCCGTAGGGGCAACCATGATAGGCATGGAAATGTTGTGGCCTAAGACACTCGTGGACATGTCAATGTGAGACACATCAATCAGCACCCTTGGTCGAAACCTAATTAATGTCATTCATTAATAAAAAACATAGTGAGGTTTTTTTGAGAAGATTAGGAACGATCAATATTATTTACATTTGGAGTATAATATATAGTTTTTTTTGTATTTTTACCCCTGCTTTGAAGTGCAATTGTGATTTTGCCCTTATTTTTCTAACTTTGTGATTTTGCCCTTTATTATTTTCACAAGTCATTGCAATTTTACCCTTAATCTTTACATATTTGCCCCTGTTTTGATCGTTGGCTAAGGGCAAAATCGCACTAAATTTGAATAGTAAAGGGCAAAATCACAAAGTTAAAAAAATGAGGGCAAAATCATAATTACACTTCAAAGTATGGGTAAGAACACAAATACCCCTAATATTTACTATTTTGTTTTCCAAACTAGGTTTGGATACAATTTAACAAGAATGATTGACGGTAAAAAGCTGTATGTATCCATTAATCTTATAACTGCAGAACCTAATAAAACTGAAAAGATGGAGTCCTTTTAAGGAGGAGTTTACTCTAATTATTCACAGGCTAAACCTTCCTTAAAACTGGAGCTTGGGCTGTGGCTATGTAAATTTTCCTAATTCTCTTGTTTAGCTAGGATCTGTTTTGGGGCTTGTGGCCTTATACAATGCACATATTTCTCTTTTCCAATTTAATATAAAAAAACTGAAAGAACGTAAATCTTGCAATCAAATTTTGAAGTCATGGGAAACATGATATTCAAATGTCACCAATTTAAATCATCAAAATTCAGGACTTTAATCAAGAATTACGATGTATGACAGTGGATTGCACAAGCATGTTATATGATGCTATGCATGTGGTCTAGGACGTCTTAACACATTTCACACGGCTTATATCAGTTCTTGTTCTTCAGTGGAATTTTCACCAGCAGTGCTTTGTGTTTGTCATACCAAGTACAAACCAACTTAAGTTCAATCTTTCTTAATTCAATTGAACCATTTTACTAGATTGAGAAATAAATTCACATTGTTTAATTTCTTGTATAAGCGTTAAGTCAACCACTGGTACTACACAGATCTCCTGACTCCTGCATGTTCCAGAAAAAAAAACTTATTTGCAAGATAAGTTAAAAGATAGAGAAGTTTCCAAATAATTTATGATCTGGCATGCGTGCCCATTTTCAAATGTACATAAAATCTTCTGGTTCACGTAGCCTTACTTTTAAAAGTTACTATCAGTGTTAATAATTATATCCGATTCACCAGATGCAACTAAAACATATCAATTGGAATATAACTTACTGAATTCTGGAGAATGCTTCCTTGTTCTCCCTAACTGTGTGTTGGTCCTCTGCACCCAAGGCATAGTAATCATAAACCATCCTTGGTAACTTCTGTTTCGCGAGCTCCTTGTAATCGCAGACATTTGTTGGGATCAGCACCGTTCCCCTGACCAAATTCTCTTGGTCAGCTCACAGTTGAATCATCAATGTTGCAAATTAAAATAGATTACTTCACATGCAAGTCATACTTGTGGACAAATTGGATAAAAGAAGAAATTAAATTAAAGATTGCCTAATAGTTTGATATAGATCAGCCAAGAAAGACAAGTAACAAAAAATAACATGCATGATAATGCAAGATAGTAGTTCATTGAAAGCAATTCAACTGAGCAAGCAAGAAGATCAAACAAGAAACTTTGCGGTAAATTATAAAGAAAGACAGACTATCCCACGGTATAGAGTAGACAGCCAATCAAGGGGGCGACAAATGAGTATTTAGTTTCAGCTCCACGGTGTATGCGCAATGTTATACACGCAACCTTGATTTCTCTCTCCCTCTATCAGCCACAAGAACCTTATCCATGCAATGACGCGAACTCTATTTTAGTTACACAGTAAGGAGATAGTAATGCTGATCTCTCCTAATTGTTGGAGAAGTATAGAAACAAATAGAAGTAGGACTCTATATGATTGGGAGTACATATATTATAATAAAGTAACCATCCATGCAACATTCTTGCTTAACGTGACGGGCAACTTCATTGGCTCCGAACAAAACGGGGCCCTTGCGCTGCCGGCGAGAACAGTGCAGAGAGTGTCCTTACCTGCCGGCTGGCCGTGGCACCAGAGGTGGTGCAGTGCTGACCGAAACAAAGGTCTGGCTGCAGCCCTCAGCCATAGCCGGAGACTGTAGTGGCACTACCTTGACACGTTGCCCAACCCAAGGCGCCCTGGCTTGAAAAGGACCGATCACCGGCGGTTCAGGCTTGGCAATGGGACGGGCCGGCGGCGGGGGCGCGGCTTGGAGAGCGCAGAGGCCAGCGGGATTGGGGAGCCGGCAGCCGGGTGGGGACTGGGGAGTAGGGGGCGAGCTCTGGACCTGGACGGGGAGGGTGAAGTGGCCAAGTGGGAAGCCTGATCAGATCGGAGCAGCATGCTGCTGGGATATGATAGCTTTGATAATGCAAGAGCATCTGCTGCTGGGATGGGATTGGCTTTCACTAGCGGCTGTTCAGAACAACGCCGAGAAGTAACTTTTGCTGTCTGTTTCTCCAAAAAAGCCTGGCATTCAGTCAAGGCCACTGATTTGTTTCCTTCTTTATACTGTATATACTCACCTCGCCTGCTTGTTTCTTTCCTTATATTGTACTCACCCCCGTTTTAAATTATGAGCCTATTTGGGAGACTTGCACTCCATCAACTTCCATTATGAGCCTATTTGATTGCATCTTGGAAGTGGTGGACATGTGTAGCACGGTCAGATCTAGAGCTTGATCCGCGGAGCAGGAAGCGTCACGTGCTCGATCTGTCATCGTTTGAATAACCATTTTCATCGCGATGCCCTATAAATGAGGTGCTCGTCACGCAGGTGCTCACCAGTCATTTTTTTTTGTGACTGTGCTCACCAGTCATTCGTGCTAATCTTGTGTCACCTATCCCGGGTGTAGGAAAAAGATGGAGCTTGTGTACCTGTTTGGCTGATAACGTAGATCTGGCTCCTCAAATTCTAAGATAAGTTGGGAATTCGCTTTTACCCAAAGAGATGGATGACTACTATTTGATTTTGCCCAAAGAGATGGATGACTACTATTTGATTTTACCCAAAGAGATGGATGACTACTATATTTGATTACATCTTGGAAGTGGTGGACATGTGTAGCACGGTCAGATCTAGAGCTTGATCTGCGGAGCAGGAAGCGTCACGTGCTCTGTCATTGTTTGACTAACCATTTCCATCGCGATGCACTATAAATTAGGTGCTCGTCACGCAGGTGCTCACCAGTCATTCTTTTTTTTTGTGACTGTGCTCCCCAGTCATTTTTGTGCTAATCTTGTGTCACCTATCCCATACTTTTCACTTCTCCCTCAGTTTCAAATTATTGATCGTTTTAACTTTTCTAAATTTTTTATTTTTGCTTATTTTTGCTACACATCTAAATATGTATTATATCTACATGCATAACCAATGTATCTAAAAAATTTCACAAGGACTCGAACCCACGATAATTTGCTACGCATCTAAATATATATTATATCTATGTGCATAACCAATGTATCTAAAAAATCTCACAAGGACCTCTAGCCTCATGCATAGATTTCTTACCATCCCACTTAGGCATCACATATGGTTGAGCGAGGATGCTTTTCTTTTTAATAACCCGTGGAGTACCATTTAGTACCGGACAAGACACCGACTGGTACTAAATGTCATATTTTAGTACCGGTCGGTGTCATTGGCCAGTACTAAATGACCGCGCCATTTTAGTACCGGGCCAAAAGACCAACATGTGCTAAAAGGTGACATTTAGTACCGGGTGGAAATATGAATCGATACTATATGGCTTTAGGGAGCGTCAAAATTTAGAACCAGTATTAAATGGTCCTCCGAGGCCATTTAGTACCAGTCCTAAGAGCTTTGTTATAATGATTGTAAAGTATCAATGGGAACTTTCAGGTACTTTTTTTTGAAATTTTTTCTAACTGTTGATCAATGGAAGATATTTTTAAAAATTAAATTAAATTAGTATTCGGCCCTACTTTTTGTACTTGGTTCCACATTTTTGTACTACTAGATACTTTAGTCTAGGTAATTGTAGACATTTTTGCACCATCGACAGTCCAATGCCACAGCGTCACAGCGTTGGTCGTTTTCTCGCCAAACATTATTCGCATAACGGGTGGTATTGGTGAATAATTACTCCACAACTCCATGAGGAGGTATGAACATAGAGATTTTGGAGCACTATTGAGGAGCTCTCTAAATTTCATGGAGCTGGCCCCTAGCTCCAAGTTTTTTCCGAGTAGGGATTTGTGGAGATGAACGTGTTTGGCACGAGAATTTGAAAGTTAGAGCTGAAATTCATGAAGTGGAGCTCTATCAGACAGAACCTATAAAGTCATTTTAACTTCCTATCAAACTTTTAGTCTTAATTAAATTTATAGTAAAATAATTAATATATACAACATCAAACTAATTACTTAGATAGACCATAAAATATGCTCTGTCCCAAAATATAGCTACTTCTAGCATTCAAATTTTGTCTCATAATATAGCTATTTTAAGTTTCTAAGTGGATTATTTAGTATGAAAGGTCTAAAATACCCCCCTCCCTCCGCATGCAAATTAATCGAACCACCAACGATGAATTTGAAATTGCGTGTTTAGCTTGAATGGTGTGCAAAATGGACACAAGGTTTTACTGTTTCGGGCGGAATATCCCATTTAGTTGGTAGCAGTTCGTGTTACTTGCACTTGTTTATAGTAAAGATTACAAATGGACGTGAGAGGGATAGGGGTCCCAAATCTCTAGCTTGTGTTGAGTGGAGTTCCCGTGAAAGAGCTCTTGGAGTCAAGCCAGGCGAAGGTCGGGGTCCCTCTTTCCCTTTCCCTTCTATCCGTCAAGGCCTCGAGCCCTCAAGGGGAAGGGGCAGTTTACATGAGGGAGAGGAAGGAAGAGGGAAAAAACCTCTGGGACGATCACGCTCCTTTCCCTCCGTGCGTGGGTCCCCCTGGTCCTTTAGATGACGTCTCCTCCCGACCCGACGGGGCGGACAACGGGCGCCTCAACGAGGTAGGCGGCGTGAGCCCCCGGCGTGTCGAACGGCTTGGCCCCCGGCGTGGTGTGCGGCCCAAGACCTGGCGTGGTGGGCAGTGGGAGATCGCCGTTAGGCTGCTCGTACTGGCTACTGTAATCTATCCGCAACCTAAACCTCCAATACCTATATAGAGTAAATTTTTGCTGCAGCAGATACTATAAATGCATACGTTATCATTCCAAACCGTGTTCGGCACTGGATATCCAGTGCGATACGGACGAGGCACTAAACTGGCATGTGTGGGCCCCTTCGCCCTCCCCGCGCCCGTCCCTAAACGCTGCAGCTCCACTGCCGCCAGTGGCGGAGGTAGGATGGGGGACAAGGTGGGGGGTGAATTAATGGAGTTGTTAATTTGCATGAAGATTTAATGACGATTTAAGATTTTTACTATAGTATTTTAAATGTGATTAGTTGCTCTTGGGGGTGGGGGGCTAGACCCCCCAGCCCCCCTCTTTGGATCCACCACTGACTGCCGCTCCGCCCCACCGTGCGTCTGGGCTGCGGGGGTCCTCCCAGCGCGCCCTCCACCTCGCCTCGCACCGGCGGAGTGCCCTCTGCCGCGCCCGCCCTCCGCCGGAGAGGCCTTTGCCGAGCGCGACGGAGGAGTCAAGGAGCACTCGTGAGGGGTGGGGGGAGAAAGAGAAAATGAATGGGAGGGAGAAGGCGTCGGTGGTAAAATAAAATAAAAAAACTGACACGTGGGCCCATACAGAGGATATACCGCCGGGGAGTCGGACGAGGCGGAGCCCATCCCCGGGAGCCGGTCGAGGCGGAAAAAAAATGGGGTGGACACAGCCGCCTTTTTTATTTTTTGGCCCTTCGCGCGAAAGAATTTCACAAATAGACCCTTGGGGAAACATTTTCCGTTTCTGGACCCAAGAGGTCGGCGCCACAGCCCACGGCGCTGAGATTTAATGTCTCGGCTCCGTGGCCCATGGCGCCGAGCTGAGCACACCAAATCCACCCCAGCACCGCGCTGGCAGCCGACGTGGCCGACCTCGGCGCCAAAGATCTTGGCGCCGAGGTCCGCTATACTAGGGCCGCCGTTCCTTCCTCAGCCGCGCCGCTCCATCTCTCTTCTCTCTCTCGCGTCGCTCTCCTGCCGCGCCGCCTCAGCCGCCGCCCGCCCTCGGCCTCCACCGCGCCCGCCCAGCCGAGGCTCGCGCGCGGCGTCCCCCCCCCCCCCCCCCCCCCCGCCTGCGGGACGCCCTCCTGCGCGCCTCTGCGCGCCCGCCGCCGCGTGGGGGCTAGCCCCGGCGGAGGCCCGCCTCTGCTCGCCGGTGTGGTGGCCATCCGCGGGGCGGTGGACGACCGCCTCTGCTCGGTGGCGTGGGGGCCGGCCGTCCGCAGCCTCCTTCGCCGTCGCCTTCCGCGGCCGCCGTCCTCGTCTGCGGCCGCCGTCCCCGGCCGGCGGAGCCATCCGCAAGGCCCCAGGCGCGTCGCCCCCGCCCGCGGCCGGTGGGCGTAGCGGCCAGCCCGGCTTGGCGCGGCTGGGCGCGTGGCCCCCGCCCGCGAGGCCGGGTCCGCCCCCTGCGCGCCTGCCGCGGCGGCCAAGGCTGGCCCGAGCGGGGCGCCTGAGGCCCGGCCCTGCTCGCCGGCTTGGGGGCCGGCCGTGACGGCGCCGGCCTACTCCCCACTGCCCTGCCCCGCGATCCGCAGATCGTCAAGGTTAGATGGCAACGGCAATTTAAATATGCATCTTTAGTTCAGGTGTTACAAACTCACAAGTAATTATTTAGCGAATATGCTAGTTTAGTTTAGATGTTACAAATTCGCAAGTAATTAATTAGCTTCAAATAGAGTAAATTCGGTAGTAAAGTAAATTTGGTAGAGTAAATTCGCTAGTTTAGATGCTAGTTTCTGCTTTGATGTTGGGTCCAGGGACTATAGCATTTAGGATCTTAAATAGTACTGCTATTGATGATCTACTTTTGTTTGAATTCGGCAATGAACTTGCATAACGAACCGCAGAAGCATATTGGCACATCAATTCCTTCGGGTACGGTGGCTTCACACTTGCTCCACGGAATGTAGGTTGATCCTGACGAAGACATTGGCGCTATAGTGTGGTGCGCCAAATGACGAATAATGATTTCAATAATGCACCTATCGTATACCAAATCGATGAGTGAAAATATAGGAGGGGATAGAGGATACCTTGCTCTTGCAAATACGCGGTTCCAATCGGAGTTTTCAAGGCCCAATTTCTCGATTCAGATGGTTTGACGAGTGGGAGTTGAGAAACTAACCGAGAAGATGGTGAAAGAATGGATGGAACCATGGGGAAGAAAGGGGTGTATAAATATACGCTCGGCGCCAAGATCTATGGCGCCGAGCTCGGCGCCACGGATCTTGGCGCCGAGGTCTAGGTCCACGTCATAAGCCACGTCGACCCTGATGACACGCTGGCAGATAGCTCGGCGCCACAAGACATGGCGCCGAGACGTTAGAGCTCGGTGCCACAGCCCATGGCGCCGACCCTAGGGTCCATTGCCAAAAAAGGTTTCGTCAGGGGTCTATTTGTGAATTTCTTTCGCAGGAAGGGCGAAAAAGCAAAAAAATACGGGTGGACACGGGGTCCATCGCAGCTCGCGTGCGCCCCCGCGCCTGTGGAACCGGATCCGCTGCAGTTACCTCCCCTGCAGTTGGGTCACTGCCACGTGGACCCCACTCGTGCAGGCCCCACACGCAGTGACTCAACTGCACGGCGGCCAACTGCAGCGGAGCCTCGTCCCGCGCCTGTTGACCCCCAAGCGAAATCCAATGGCGAAACCTCCGTACGGCGCAGCGGCTCCGTTTCCAGCTACGGCGCATTCCCTTCGGCTCCCTTCGACGGCTCGCCTCCTGCAGAACTCTCGGCTCAGCTTCCTAGCCCGCGTTTCTCCCGCGTCGACTCATCTCCCGATCCGAAAACCGTGGACTGATCTCCCCGATCATATCGCTAAGGGCGGCACGGCGAAGCCCTACCCAGCGACGGCGATAACGACGACGGCGATGTCGGAGGTATGAGGCGATGAAGTGGTAGTTCACGTCGCTGCGGCCAAGCCCTACCCGGTCAGGTGCGATGCTGATTCGCTTCACGCCTCTTGAAGCTTCTTGTGTTTGCCTCGTTCCTCGATCGTTCTTTTTACTGGTCATCACCTTCCCGGCCGGGTCTTCTCAATCTTTGCTTCAACGGCTGGTTGTTGTGAACTGTGCAAGGAGGCAAGGAGCATGCTAGAATGATATACAGGTTGCAAGAACGATCTCATATATAAATGCTAGCACTAGGAAGCCAAAGCCAAATTGAACAGATCATGCTAGCATTAAGGATGCCGCCATGTTGTATGTAAGGCTACTTTGATTTTGCCTCGCTATGTATCAGGATGTGACATCGTTTTCTACTTTGGCAAATGTGTGAATGATTTTTAATTGCTTATTCTCTATGCAGGTGATCAACCAGCTTCCATGGATGAACCAGGAGCCTCCACGTCTGGTGTTCCATCTCCTGCTCCCATGGAGCATCCATGTTCACTAGAAATTGATGTTGTTGGTGGTGGTCGTGGAGAAGAGGAACAACAAATACACAAATCTCGTTTTGGGAGTTACTCAAGATGCTACAGAGCAAACTGCTGTTAGGAAGTTACAGTTTGATGGAGTGCAAAATCAGGAACCTATGTAAATGTAATGATCTGAGAAGCCATGTTCAGAGCAAGCCATGTTCAGCTGATTAGATCAACCAGCTTTTTATAGAATCGAATCCATTTTTTCTTGGAACCTACCCTTTATTCTCTGTCAATACATAATATCAAGCTCACAGCCACCAGCGAGCATTAGCTAACATAATATCCTGCATAATTGCATAAAGAAAGTCGAAGATCAGGTTCCCAATTCATCAAATACTACTCAAGTTTACTCTATTTGACAACTATACATTAATTGACAACAATTTACTCTGTTTTATGCCATGCATCCCATTCAGAGCAAATTCAGAACTACAGAAATTCAGAAAAAAAAAGGCAGCAAGAAGTTTACAGAAAAAGGTAAAACAAGTGCACCGATTAACTCTGCACCAACACCATTAGGAACCTCCGTGGTTCAGAACTAGAGACCTAGAATAATCCGAGAACAAGTTCAATTAGGGAAAATTAGGTGGAGGACACCGTTCAAAAGTGACTTTTGCCCATAGACACTAAAAAAAATGGTCTTTGCTCCATCACACTCAAATTTTGTGTTCATTTGCCACAACACATCACCGTTGCTCGCCGTTCTCCGCTCCGTTTGCATCGATCCCATGCGGCCGCGGGGCACGTCGACGGCGACGGCGCACCGCGGGACCCAGTGGTCCGGGCGGAACGCGTCGGGGACCTCAACGCCGGCGTCCTTCCGTAGCAGCTCGCAGAGCTGGGCGTGGAGGCCCAGCAGCGCGGCGGAGGGTGTGGGGCGGGGCGGGGTGTTCTCGTCACGAATCGAGAGGGAGATTGGGAGAGATCTCGCTTGCCTGCTCGTGCTCGGGCGTGCCCGGCTCCGCTCCGACTAGTCCCGAACTCATATGGTGTGCACGCTTGGACTGGACCTGCTCCCAGCGCCCGCACGACACGGCGGCGGTGGTGCCCGTACCCAGCGGCGGCGTGGCGCGGAGCTGGGAGGCGGAGTCCCGGCGGCAGCGGCTCGGCGACATGTGGGCGGCGGAGGCCCGGCGGCAGCAGCTCGGCAAGCTCGGGCGGCGGAGGCCCCGCGACAGGGGCTCAGGGGCGGAGCCCGGCGGCGGAGGCTTGGCGACAGCGGCTCTGGCGCAGAGGCCCGCGGTGCGCTCGCCCGTTGGCTCGGGCGCGGAGTTGGGCGGCGGAGGCCCGGCGGCAGCAGCTCGGCGAGCTCGTGCGCGGAGCCGGGCGAAGGAGGCGAGGTGCGGCACTGGCCGCCGCTGCCGCTCGAGCAAGAAGACAAGGATGGGGAGGGAGTGGATGACAGGTGGGCCCTTTATTACTGTAGCTGACGGAGGCAAAAAGACCGTGCTCTTAGTGTGCCGTGGCAAATAACCACGGAATTTCAATGTCCTCTAGCAAAGCCAATCTTTTTCAGTGGCCGGTGGCCAAAGCCACGTTTGAGGGGTGTCCTCCACCTAATTTTCCCTTCAAAAGTGACTTTTGCCCATGGACACTAAAAAAAATGGTCTTTGCTCCATCACACTCAAATTTTGTGTTCATTTGCCACAACACATCACCGTTGCTCGCCGTTCTCCGCTCCGTTTGCATCGACCCCATGCGGCCGCGGGGCACGTCGACGGCGACGGCGCACCGCGGGACCCAGTGGTCCGGGCGGAACGCGTCGGGGACCTCGACGCCGGCGTCCTTCCGCAGTAGCTCGCAGAGCTGGGCGTGGAGGCCCAGCAGCGCGGCGGAGGGTGTGGGGCGGGGCGGGGTGTTCTCGTCACGAATCGAGAGGGAGATTGGGAAAGATCTCGCTTGCCTGCTCGTGCTCGGGCGTGCCCGGCTCCGCTCCGACTAGTCTCGAACTCATATGGTGTGCACGCTTGGACTGGACCTGCTCCCAGCGCCCGCACGACACGGCGGCGGTGGTGCCCGTACCCAGCGGCGGCGTGGCGCGGAGCTGGGAGGCGGAGTCCCGGCGGCAGCGGCTCGGCGACATGTGGGCGGCGGAGGCCCGGCGGCAGCAGCTCGGCAAGCTCGGGCGGCGGAGGCCCGCGACAGGGGCTCAGGGGCGGAGCCCGGCGGCGGAGGCTTGGCGACAGCGGCTCTGGCGTGGAGGCCCGCGGTGCGCTCGCCCGTTGGCTCGGGCGCGAGACAAGGATGGGGAGGGAGTGGATGACAGGTGGGCCCTTTATTACTGTAGCTGACGGAGGCAAAAAGACGCTCTTAGTGTGCTGTGGCAAATAACCACGGAATTTCAATGTCCTCTAGCAAAGCCGATCTTTTTCAGTGGCCGGTGGCCAAAGGCACGTTTGAGGGGTGTCCTCCACCTAATTTTCCCGTTCAATTAACATGCACTGACCTGTGGAGTCCGCCCTGATGACCACAATGTCAAGGCGCTCCCTGCTGCGCGGCAGCTCCTTCACGAGAGGGATCAGATGCTCACGACGGCCGGCGCGGATGAACAGCGTGACGCAGCAGAACTGCAGAGTGTGGTGCGCCAGCTTGCTTCGCAGCAGGATCGCGGACCTCTCGGAGTACTGCGAGGAGGCCCAGTCCGGCGATGGGGATCCGCGGATGCTCCGGCGACGGGGAGGACGACTCGGGCGCGCAGGGGTGGGGGCACCGCCGGGAGAAGGGGACGCGGCGGCTACGGCGATGGGGATCCGCGGCGGCTCCACGACGGGATCCGCGGCGCAGCCTCGCGGGGAGGCGGCGGCAGGCGGACGGGGAAGCTGAGGCCCTAACAGTAACAGTCGGTGAAAAGTGGTTGTTTTTTTCCCTACCCTAACATGTTTCGTTATTATTTGATAAATAATATTTAATTATGAACTAATTAGACTTAAAATATTCATCTCGTACTAATCAATTAAATTATATAATTAATTATTTTTTTAATAATATTTAATACTTTATGTATATGTCCGAATATTCAATGTGACAGACACTATAGAAAAAAAATTCTTTGGGAGGCCTGAGCCACTCTTGAAAGGATGAAAAAGAGGCGAGCCGAGCCGAAGGAGCTGAAAATGGACCCGCTGCACCGTAGGGAGGATTTGCCGTCGGATTTCGCTCAGGGGTACGTGGTGGCCATCGGACGCGGGGGCGCATGCGAGCTGCGATGGACCCGTGTCCACCCCATTTTTCTTTTTTCCGTCGGGGCCGGTGTCTGACGCTACAGAATCTCCAAAGTCCGAACCCATTTTATGCTAGGCCGTTCACGTTCAGGTTGGGAGTTTCAGTATCACAAACACGAACCAGCACAAGAGCGAGACTACAGCCGAGAGCGAAAGATGATCCTGTCACCTTCGGTGCTGACGTGGGCGTGCGTGATCTCCTTCAGCGACGTGCAGCCGCTCAGCGCCATGGCGGTCTCATTGTCTCAAGCTCGTCCCTCAACATCTGCAGCACCTTCCTCACGGTCGGCCTCGCCGCCGGCCACGGCGAGGGCGAACAGCACGGTCCTTCCAATCAGACAGAGGACAAGCATGATGCCTTAGCTTACATGCCAACAACGTTCTGTTCCTGCATTCACCAACTATCTAAAGCAATCTCAAATTGGCATGTGGTGGAGGAATCAGATATTTGGAGTTACATCTGGGGAAATCCTATGTTCTCAGTAGCCAAAGCTTACAAGGCAATTATTGGCCATAGGCAGATTCACCCTTTGTTCAAATGGCTCTGGAAAGCCAAATGCCAAATGAAGCATAAAGTCTTTTTTTGGTTGCTTCTCAAAGACCGAATCAACACAAGAGACATTCTACAAAGAAGAGGGATGGTAATTAAATCAGTAACCTGTGATTTGTGCATTTTGCAAAGAAGGGAGACTGGTGTTCACCTTATTTTTAGATGTAATTTTGCAAAAGCTTGCTAGGCATCAATTGGTGTCAACTATGTCACAACCAGACCTATGCACCAAATTCTTAGAAGGATCAGAAGCAGTCTGGGGGTACCCTTTGCTACAAAAATTATCATTCTCATGTGTTGGTCTATTTGGACTATTAGGAATGGTTGGATTTTCAACAATAGAGATCCTTCGTTCAAGAATGCAAGGCCAAGTTCTGCATGGAGTTCAAACTTATCCTGTTAAAAGCAAAGTGAAGTAATGTTATGGCCATGGAGTCGTGGTTAGCTTTGCAGATGTGATTTTCTTAGGATTAACCTGTTTTCCTTTTTTCTTCTTCTCTTTCTCTTTGGTTGTCTGTTCTTTTTATTTCTTCTTGTTTGTACTTCGGTTTTCACTTTGATTCTTTTAATATATATTCAGTAGGGGCATGCCCCTCCTGTTTCCTAAAAAAAAATGTTCTGTTCCTGCACTCTTCAGTCAGACTGTCATAGTTATCCAGCAGGGCTACAAATACTCTTGAGGCTCCCAATGCCAAGGCCTTGAACACGCAGTGCGACGGCGGATACCGCCGTCAAGGAACACAGGAGCACGCCCCATTGCTTCTCTGAAAACCTGAATTTTTCTTGCCACTGTGAGTTGTCATCGGACCGAAGAGATCCAGGGCAGCTGTGTGAACGTGCCTGTGATCCGTTGGCACAACAGTGGTATACTGTAGAATTTTTTTTAATATCTCAACCTAGGGTACAAGTTGTAGTGTATATGTAACACCACACACACTCCCTATCTAAATAGAAACTACAACATATATAGACGCCTCCTGAGATTTAAAATGACGGTCATATCCACAAGTGCTTGACGCTTGAGCTTGAATATTTGGGGCCAAGCCCCGGCGAGACACCAAAAGGTGTCGATGCTGGGCGTCGAACGAGTGTGGCCGGCGCAACCGCTGGGCTACGAGCCTACTGCCAACGAGACGGTAAAAATCAAAACCGTGAAACCTAACAAGGCCCAAACTTTATGAACTCCTTTTCCATTGGCAGAAGCCCAGAATCAATCACCTATCAACACTGCCAGCACCGCTGCAAAACGTCACGAACAGGCGCGCGCGCACGCACACAGCCAGACAGCCTCCTTATTCGCCTGACATCACATGGAAGCACAATAGCTACAAGCTTGCAGTATCTCGAATCGGCTAATTAACGTACACACATCTTTAGGGAACAGTTCAACCATCGATCATAGCATCAGGGCTGAGCTGAACTGCCGCGCACGCTCTACAGCCGCGAGCGGCCGATCCGGTCGCCGTCGGTGATGACGTGGGCGCGGGTGATCTCCCTCAGCGACGTGCAGCCGCTGAGCGCCATGGTGAGCTCCAGCTCGTCCCTCAGCATCTGCAGCACCTTCCGCACGCCGGCCTCGCCGTCCACCGCCAGCGAGAACAGCACCGGCCGCCCGATCTGCAGCACGAAGCAGCGGCGTCAGACGTCAGGCTGAAATACTCTGCATTGCGAGATCAGATGCTTGCAACAGTGTTAGCAGTGGGTCATGTGAGCTTACGAACACTCCTGAAGCTCCCAGCGCCAGGGCCTTGAACACGTCCGTGCCACGGCGGACGCCGCCGTCAAGGAACACCGGCAGCCGGCCCTTTGCCTCCCTGACGACCTGAACTCGCATGACAGGTTTCTTCAGAATCTTAGTAGGCATTGAGGATGGAAATTAAGGACGTTTTCAGTCGCCTTTTGATGAAGGCTCTGTTATTGTTCGCACTAAATCTCTCTGTACATTTCCCAAACGCAGTAAATTTCTGAAGCTCTGAATAGAGGAAAATGGTAAGGTACCTCTTCCAGGCAGCTGATAGTCGCAGGAACATAATCTAGCTGACGTGCGCCGTGATTGGACACGATGATCCCAGCAGCGCCATATTCGATTGCAAGTCTAGCTGCATTGCAAACATGTTGCGTGTGATTACAGGCCATAACAATAGCTGATGTGAAAGTAGAGGTGTGGAGCTGCATCTCAAAAGTCTGAAATTCTGAAACTGAACACTTACTATCTTCTGCAGTCACGACTCCTTTGACTAGGATCGGCAACGAGGTAATTGTCTGCAGCCACTTGACGTCCTGCATTGTGCATCACTAGTTATCAGTGTTATATTGACACATAAAACACTCAAATACATGTAGAGTAAGAGGTTAATGCATTTATCTTTCTTGTATGAAACTAAGAAAGCTACCAGAGCGTACGAATAATACCTTCCAGGAAAGAGTGCGGTCCACTTGACCGGCAACATAAGAAGCAAGGCCAGAATCATTTGTCTGATACATCACAAAATATTTGGTAAGAAGACCTGAACAAATAGATACATTTTTGCAGTCCTATGTCAAGCTCAGTTTTCAGGTGACCTTGTCCATCGTGCCAAGATCCAGGTCTTCAAAGTTTTTCAACACCAGATGTGGAGGTAAGGTGAATCTGCATGTTTTCAGATTACATATGCCGTTTGGAAAACTCCGAATCGAAACAATCAACATTTCATCCATACAACGTGCTGGGTTCAGTCGTTATATTAGCACCTATTTTTAATATCAGCTTCTCTGCGGCCAAGCCTTGGAGTGTCAACAGTGAGTGCAATAGCCTTAAAGCCAGCCATTTCGGCCCTTTTCACGAGTTGCCGCACTATATTCCTGTCCTTGTAGACCTGATGGAGACGATGATACATGCTAAGGTCAGTCTGATGAACACAACACAAGCAATGCTTCTTGTAAGTACATGCTGATAAAAAAAGCCATACATAAAGCTGGAAGAAACGTATTCCTGGCCCAACTGAGTTAACCTCTTCAACGCTAGAAGTAGACCATGAGGACAATGTCTGGAAAAACATAAAGAACAAAGAATCAGCGCAACGGATTAGTGTTTGGCCTGTTTGGGTGATAACAGAGGTGTCGCAGTTGTGGTCTTTCAAACCATTATTGTTCCTGCAGAGGCTGCTGCTCTTGCCGTAGCAAGCTCTCCTGCATTCCAGATAATTTCTCCATGAGAATTTTTCTTTGGAAATGGAGTAGAAAACTGTAATTGAACATTTTGACTGGACCTTCAGGATGAGCCATTTTCTGCATGG
This sequence comes from Panicum virgatum, assembly GCF_016808335.1. Classification (NCBI taxonomy): domain Eukaryota; kingdom Viridiplantae; phylum Streptophyta; class Magnoliopsida; order Poales; family Poaceae; genus Panicum; species Panicum virgatum. The sequence continues at coordinate 47,913,899 of NC_053142.1, read as the reverse complement.
CTGAGGGAGCGATCATGATAGGCATAGAAATGTTGAAACCCAAGATATTTGTGGCCATGTCAATATGGGAGACATCAATCAGTATGCGTGGTCGAAACCTATAATCATTTGCCATGGAAAATATAAAGTGAGGTTCTTCGAGAAGAAAATAAAGATTGATATATTTAATACTAGTATTAAAATTGTCCCATATTAAATAGTTCCTTTTCCCAAGTTCAACTATTAGCAGTTTTTTCAAGGGTGTGGACTGTAAGCAAAAACTGTTGATCTTTGTCAATGCCTGTTTTGTAGATAATTAATCCCTACTATTATTACGCAAATCCTTTTTTTAACTCTCAAGCATCATTGGCACAAAACACATTCAAAGTTTAGTCATATCATCAAAGAGCTGAAGCCCATAGTGAATATATTTGGACGTGTACATGCATTACTGATGTCATGTGTCTTATCTGGGAGTACCTAATGAAGTTGCCATCTTCTTTTGACCATCCAGACTACAAGTCACAAGACTCGTCTGATCTCTTGTTCTCTACTCAACGTGATTGGTCCACTTTTGCTACATTTAATTATACTAATGAAAGACAAGTTTATCCCCTTGGACTAAAAAATTGGACAAAGTTGTTTCAGGCTAATTGTTATGGAGCTGTGCGTTTTCCACAATGTCTGGAGGCACCTCTGTACTGTCTCCTATCCTTTCTCCAAAATCATTTAGACTAATACATGGTTGTCAACTCAGATGACAGTTTCTATCAGATACCCCGTGTACTTCTTCTGAACTTTTCCACAAAGTTCTTTACTTTTGATAAATTATATTAGCTAGTGATGTGAATAAAACAAGAACAGTTGAACCTGCAGTGTGCTACCAAGCGAATACAGCTAAGAGTCTAAGGCCAGCTATTTTGGAGGGTAGCTTAGCTTACAGAATTCTGGAGAAAGCCTCCCTGTTCTCCTTAAGAGTCCACTGATCTTCTGCACCGGAGGCGTAGTAGTCGTACACCATCTTCGGCAGCTTCTCTTTTGCGAGCTTCTCATACTCGGTGACATTTGTGATCAACTCCATTTCTCTGCCCAAACAACTGTCACAGTAAGTTCTAATTCATCGACAGTACAAACAATTCCTGATCTGCAAACGACACACATACTCCCCTCCCCATCATCAAAACCATGTGATGCTCATAGGAGACTGACGATGAAAAATGACAAGAAAAGATGGGATTGCCGTATAGTTCAGCACGGAGAAATCAAGAAAGACCAAGATTTAAACATGGACAAAGTTATAATTATAAGAGCCCTGAGTGATCCATGGAATCAAAGTTCTTTCCAACCTAGCAGCATCTCAAAACACATCAGTAATCAGCACTGCACCGACGCAAATCGATCCAAGTGATTTCAACAACCGGATGAGGAATGGAGGAAGAATCAGTCCGTCCTCGTGTAGAATTACACACGCCGACAGGAAACGCATAAAAGAACAGGATCCAACCGGCCGGGAGAAAGAAACGGAATGAAATGAACCAGATGCAAAGATTTCAGGGGAGGATCGGAAGAACTCACTCAGCGCAAGGGAAGCCGAAGCGGTCGAGGCTGCGACGGCTGCCCGTGTGCCTCGGAGTGGTGGATTCGAGCAGGGGTCTCGTGCTGTGGCCGTGCGGCCTTGTGGGTATTTAAACCCTCGAGTGGTCCGGTGCGGTGTGGTGTGGTGGTCACTGTTATGCGCCCGTGAAGGCCGAGTTGAGTTCACACCGGCATATGCCATGTTTGCATTGCTGAATGAACTAGACCCTCGATTCAGAGAAATGCCCCGGTAGCATGTTGCTTTCTGTCCCTGCAATGCAATTTTTTTATTTTTTTCTATCCGGCCTCTGCTGGTTGCAATATCGCTGCAAAATCCGATAGCACGACGCACGCACATGGATGCTTGAGGACAGGATACAGCAGAGGACGCCAACTTGAGTTTTGAGTTCAGCGCTAAGCGCTTGCCTCTGCCGCAAAAAACACCATCAGATTCCAGCCAAGCATTGTCAGTGCGTCACTTCTGCTGATTGTTCATGAACAGACACAATTCTTTTGTACCGCATCCAAGCATGCATGGAGTCTTATGTCCAGTCCAAACTACTACAGTACTACTCCGTATCACATAAAAGCATTTCAACTTGTGGACGCAAACTGTGGTGTGGTGTCTCAAGTCTCAACTGGACAGGCTGATGTGTATAGTTGGAGTGTTGGACTTCAGCAACTAATTTAATAATCAGCTACGCTTGCGTCTTCTTTTCCGATACCAATCGGCTATGCTTGCGTTAGGTTCTGTTGATGCATTGCATACTGTTGTTAGTGCATAATCATGCGGTAAACATGAGCGTAAGTTAGGGGCCATGACGTCTTAACACTGTCCTCACTCCTTTCTGAAGAAAGTAGAATGATTCCAAAATGAATTGTATTGGAGCATTTGCCATGCTTAAATAGCACACGGCAAGGCAAGATCAACCAAGTCTTCTGCTTTTATCACAAAAAAATAAATAAAAAACAAGCATATGCCAGTCCACCCATATTCAAGTGATATCACTAGGGAACTATCTAGGCAATTAAGGCTAACTTCAAAGCTATAATCAGTCCTAAACCCTGCCTATTCTGATCTTTACAAGGTTGTAACAAATCGGATCTGAATAGGAATCCTACGCGGATCCGCATGCCAAACGGTTCTATGTGTTTGGAGACTTGCTGTTAGATCTGACAATTGCAAGACTAACAATTTTTTATTTTTATTTTTTTGCGAAGAGGAAGAATTACTAATATTGCAACACTAGAAATTCTATGCATAGAACTTCATGGACTGTCTACCATTTATCTCTACTGCTAGGACACAACTACAATACATCAGCCTGTCTGGCTGAGACTTGAGCGACCACACCACAATTGAGACCATATTTGGTTCCATGGACTTTTTTAAGTCTCTAGAACTTTTTAGTATTTAGAAGTATTAAATAAATATTAATTATAAAACTAACTGTAGAACACTGGGGCTAAACTATGAGACGAATCTAATGAGCTATATTAATCTACGATCAGCAAATGGTTACTGTAGCATCACTGTAGTAAATTATGAATTAATTAGGCTCATTAGATTCGTCTCGCGAATTAGCACTCATCTGTCAAAAAACATTTATAAACAGATTTTATTTAATATTATAAAATAGTAAGATTCTTTTTGATATGATTGGGACTTATGAAAAAAGTCTGGGAGCCAAACAGGGCCTGAGACTGTCAGATGTCGGATTTGATGACGTTATCAGCAAAAAACAACCAACTTCAACTTATTCTCTATCACAGAACATTATTGAATCAGCCGAAATCAGCCGACTTTTCCACCAGCATAACAAAGTGATTACCTTAGCCTCTACCGTTTTTCTTACGCAGCAAGGTCCGTGTCAAACTGAAGGAGCTATCACCACGTCGGAGTACATGTATTATTCAGAAATTTGGATGACGAGAAGCCTACGTTACATCCAATCCAAGTGATAACATATTAAACTATTTCAGCTGTTTGTGTACTATTTGTGTTTCAAATAGAGAGCTTCACAAATCCGGTAGGCAAGTGATAACATATTAATTTAGTTTGATATCGTTGAATTGTGAGAGGTAGAAACAATGACTTTTGCTCTGTCTGCCGAATGTTTTCTACATCGTATTGCCACGTAGGCGAAATCATGTGGCAAACTTTGAGTATAGAGCTATATATCTATTGTTTAAACTAGATAAACTTCAGCTCTAGTCTGCAGAGCAGGTTTAAGGCTTGTTCAACAGAGCACACAGTTTTTCACCTGAGCGGTTTCCGGATTCTGATTCAACAGCAAAACAATAATGAAAGGCTGAATCCTTCTCAGTAAATCCACTCTGAAAGACAGCATTAGCAGTTTAGCACGCGCGCTGTGCTTCCTTTTACCCCTTCACGGTCCAAGATAATTGTGACAGAACCGTCAAATTAAAACTCTAATTAAGTGTAATGGTCGTTATTTGAACACATCGGGCGCATTAGCTTAACAGCTTAATTTGACGATCCTTTCTCAACCCACGTCTCGATCGAAACAACACCGATAGTCCCACGCGAAGGTGGGCGCAGATGGTACAAACATGACATACATTCGAAAATACAACAATATACATAAGACTTGACCTTGAGTTTTACAAACCAAGTTTGAATACATACATAACCTATAAACTTTACAATACCGAAAATAAGGTCCGAATAGAGGAAATGATCTACAACTACCAAAGAGTACCCGAGGAGATCCCTAACTAAGCGTCGGGCTCCACAACCTCCCATCCCCCTGCATCACGACAAATGAACTAAACGCAACAGGGACAGAAGTCGACATCCGGATGTCCTGAAATAATTGTGATAACAAACCCTGAGTATACTAATACTCAGCAAGGCTTACCCGACCATGGGTATACATAGCCCCTATCTAGACATGCACGGCTTTCTGGCAAGTGAGTTATTTTGCAGAAAAGCATCTATAGTTGGATCCTTACTTTCAATGTTTTAGCCACATATTCCATATAGAAAGACTCTCATCTAATGTTGGCATCTCTAAAGCAATCAAGTTGAAGCATTACAAATATGATTCAAAATAGTATCATCATTTAGCACCAATATTTCTAATTCATTCCTACAAGGCGATAAAGAGATCAAGGCCCTCATATCCGCGAGACACGGCGAATCGATCCGATTTAACCTTGCAAGATGGACCTAACCAACATGGCACGTATAAGCCCCGTCGGACCACACGCACCAACCCTTCCTCTCCCCGCCTCGAACTACAGGACTGCCCCACCATCATATGGTCAGCCGAGCTCAACATGAGACAACCAAAAGTAATACATGCATCCCCAATTCTCTGCGACTACTCGACTACCCCAGGAGGTGAGATGGAGTCCTGTACTTTCGAAGCAAGGCAGTACTAGGCTTTCCGGTTTCGACTACCTCCTACTCCCGGCATGCGGTTAGTACAATTCAATCCCCGATCAGCACTGCCACAACGACCGGTCCTTAATCGACACAGACGGGGCTAAGATAACCAGGAACTCAGTCCTGCTGCCATACCTAAACATCCTCATCTTCCCCCCGTCCGGTCTCAATTCTCCATATATTCCATATCAAATTCAACATCTCATGTACTGGAATATAATTATATCTCATCTCTCGCGAGTAATCCGGAAATTACTCATCTTCTAAATATCCTATATCTCGCGAGTGCAAGAGATCACTCGTCTTCTACCGGAAACCAATTAAGCATAGCACTTCTATCGTCATGTACATACTAGTATAACTACGGGAATCCTAGGGATCATGTAACTAGGGTTCCAAACAATTCTTAAACCTAATGCACAAGTAATAGTTACGTATATAGGTGTCATAATTTAACATAATAGGATATGCACCGGGGCTTGCCTTGTGGCTGTTGCTCAGAACTAGGATCAGACGGGCCTTGGGCTGGGTTCTCACGCCTCTCCTCCTGTGCTTGATCCGGCTGCTCCTGCGGTGCCGCAATCAACTCAAACACGGCGTCCTCAACGGCGGATGCTATACGAATGCATATGAAATAATTAAATGCAGCTTAATGATGCAACTACTACACATCAAACTGAAATGCCTTGCGGACTGTCCGCACCCAAGTGGCGGACCGTCCGCGGTTCAACTCTGCAGACCCACCAGACCCAACTACCACTGGACAATTTCTATACTGGCTGGCGGATTGTCCGCTCACACTTAGCGGACTGTCCGCAATACACCCACGCCAAACCTCCAGAGACAACGACGCCTCTGGGAAGATCTTAAACTCTACTGCGGACCGTTCGGCCCTCCTTGGCAGACCGTCCGCAGTTCATTCTGCCAATTCACCAGAGCCGACAACGTCTCTGGACAAAATCCTAGACTCTACGGCGGACTGTCCGGCCCTCCTTGGTGGACCGTCCGCAGTTCACCCCTGCGAACCCCACCAGACAATTTCATCTCTGGACAAACTTCGATCCCTACGGCGGACTGTCCGCTCTCCAATAGCAGACCGTCTGCTGTACAATTTGCGAAACCACCAGAGACATCATCGTCTCTGGACAACTTCTAACCTGACCGGCGGACTGTCCGCGCCCACCTAGGCGGACCGTCCGCGACTCATATCCCTGGACACCGCACAACAGGCGGCAGCAAGCGCGGCGGCGGTGGCGGCCGTTCACCGGCGGCGCACAACGGAAGGGGAAAAAGGCCGGGGAGCACAAGGAACTCACCACGAATCCATTCCCGCGGTCGGTTCGGGCGGAGGATGACCGGAGAAGCGGATCGACGGTGGAGCAAGCTTCAAGCGGGCTCCAATGGTGATCGGCGGCGGTTGGGGCGATTCCGGCCGGGAGAAGCCGGGCTGGGGGTTGGGGAAGGTGGAGGAGATGCTGGGGACGATGCTCGCACAAGGAATCGAGATGTGGTGGCCGGAGGAGGGAGATCAACAGAAGGAGGGCGACGACGGGGCGAGCGGACGAGCTCCGCTCCTCACTGGTCGAAGTGAGGAGAAGGAGGAGGAATGACAGACATGTCCCACATCCATCCAGATAAATATCTAGGCGTCGCCTGGCGGACCGTCCGCCACCCCAGAGCGGACTGTCCGCGAGGCAGGTGTTACAATCCTACCCCCTAAAAGAAATCTCATCCCGAGGTTTAATGAATGGTTAAAGGGAGAGTTAGAAATTGGTGTGTACCTCGATAGATTTGTAGCAATTCCGGACATTTAGTCCGAACAAATTCCTCCGTCTCCCTAGTAACTTCCCGCTCGGAGTGATTGCTCCATTGCACTTTATAGAAATCACTGGTTTGATTCCGAGTGACCCTGGTCTTGTGGTCAACAATTTTAATTGGATACTCCGGATAGACAAGATCGGGCTCCAGTTGCAATTTTTCTATGTCAATCACCTTTTCTGGAACACGGAGGCATTTCCGAAGCTGAGAGACATGGAAAATATTATGAACCCCGGATAAGTGAGCAGGAAGCTCTAGGCGGTATGCCACTGGTCCACACTGCTCACTAAAAAGAAAAGGCCCAACATAGCGAGGTGCGAGCTTTCCCTTCACACCGAATCGTTGAACCCCTTTCATTGGAGATACCCGCAGATAGACATGATCCCCCACTTGAAACAGGATAGATTGACGCTTCTTGTCTGCGTAACTCTTTTGTCGGGATTGGGCAATCTTCAAACTTTCCTGAATAACCCAAACCTGCTCTTCTGCTTCATTTACCATATCGGGCCCAAAGAAAGTTCTCTCCCTAGCTTCTGACCAATTCAATGGTGTTCTGCATTTTCGTCCATATAAGGCCTCAAATGGAGCCATTTTGATGCTTTCTTGATAACTATTGTTATAAGCAAACTCGGCCAATGGCAAGCACTCATCCCATTTTTGATTATAGGTGAGCACATATGCTCTAAGCATGTCCTCCAATATTTGATTTATCCTTTCTGTCTGGCCGTCGGTCTGGGGATGATAAGCCGAACTGCGGAGGAGCTGAGTGCCGAGGGCAATGTGAAAATGCTCCCAGAACCGGGCAATGAACTGAGCACCCCGGTCTGAAATGATTGTCTTTGGAATTCCATGCAGACTCACAATACGATCCAGATATAACTGGGCATATTGCTTTGCTGTATGTGTGGTCTTTACCGGCAGAAAATGCGCGGTCTTGGTGAGACGATCCACAATAACCCATATCGAATCATGCCCCTTGGAGGTTTTGGGTAAGCCGACAATGAAATCCATACTGATGTCCTCCCACTTCCAAGAGGGAATACTCAGGGGCCGCAAAGGGCCGGCTGGTCTCAAGTGGCTCGCCTTAACCCTCCGACAGGTGTCACACTCGGACACATATTTCGCGAATTCCCGCTTCATCCTTGTCCACCAAAATCGCTGTTTCAGATCTTGGTACATTTTATTACCGCCCAGGTGAATTGAGTACCTAGAGAGATGAGCCTCATCAAAAATCTACTTCCGAAGTTCCAAATCCATAGGTACTACCAGCCGGTTCTTAAACCATAACACACCATCACCATCAAGCTGAAAACATGCCACACGAGGGTCACTTTCCCTGAGCCTTTGCCTAATCTTTTCCATGCCAATATTATTTCTTTGAGCAGCAATAATTTGATCCCACAGTGTTGGAGTGAGGGTAATATTGGTAAGTGTGCCCTCAGCTACTATAGTCAGATTCAACTTCTCCATCTCTTGGCATAGAGTTGCATGCATAGGTGTTGCTGAGATGCAGTTGCAACTTGCCTTTCTGCTCAATGCATCTGCCACAATATTGGCCTTACCCGGGTGATAATGAATTTTCAGATCATAATCCTTAATCAATTCCAACCACCGTCTCTGGCGCAAGTTCAGCTCAATATGAGTAAAGATATACTTGATGCTCTTGTGGTCGGAGTATATACGCACAGGATTACCCAGAAGATAATGGCGCCAGATATTTAGTGCATGTACCACTGCTGCTAATTCCAAATCATGAGTGGCATAATTCTCTTCGTGTCGCCTAAGTGCTCTAGAAGCATAAGCAATCACCCGCTGATCTTGCATAAGGACGTAACCGAGGCCCGTACCTAACGCATTACACACAAACATCAAGGCCAGAGTAATACCTGGCTAAGCCAAAGGCAGAAATGAGAATGCGGCCAAGACTCATACCTGATGCATTACAATAAACATTGAAGGGTCGAGTGATATCTGGCTGAGCCAGAACAGCGGCCGACGTTAAAAGCTTTCTCAAAGTATGGAAAGCCTGATCACACTGGTTATCCCAAACAAATTTCACCCCTTTCTTAAGCAATTCTGTCATGGGCCTAGCAATTTTGGAGAAGTCCGGTACAAACCGGCGATAATATCCTGCTAGCCCAAGAAAACTTCGAATCTCGGGAACAGAGGTAGGAGCCTGCCAATTCAGGACATCCTGAATCTTGCTAGGATCAACAGAAATCCCTTTGTCTGAGATGATGTGGCCCAAGAACTGGACTTCCTTGAGCCAAAAATCACATTTGCTGAATTTGGCATACAGCTTGTGTTCACGCAGGCGCTGAAGCACAATGCAGAGATGCTCTGCATGCTCTTCTTCATTCTTAGAAAATATAAGAATGTCGTCGATGAAAACTACGACAAACTTATCGAGCTCAGGCATAAACACTGAGTTCATGAGATACATGAAATGAGTAGGGGCATTTGTTAGCCCGAAAGACATGACTAGATATTCAAAAAGCCCGTATCTGGTGGAGAAGGCCGTCTTGGGAATATCCTCAGCTCTAATCTTTATCTGATAATAACCAGAGCGGAGGTCAATTTTTGAAAATATTTTGGCCTCGAATAGCTTATCAAATAGAATGTCAATCCGGGGAAGTGGGTATTTATTCTTGATTGTGACGGCATTCAAAAGTCTATAGTCCACACACAACTTGAGGCTTTGATCTTTCTTTTTAACAAAGAGTGCAGGACAGCCCCAAGGCGAAGTGCTAGGACGGATGTACCCCTTATCAAGTAATTCCTGCAGCTGCTTCTTTAACTCGGCTAGTTCATTTGGTGGCATACGATAAGGTCTTCTGGAGATCGGTGCCATTCCCGGTTGCAATTCAATGGCAAATTCCACGTTACGATCCGGTGGTATCCCGGGTAAATCCTCCGGAAAAATGTACGGGTACTCACACACCACTGGTATGTCAGCCAAAACCTCACCCTCAGTGTGATTTACAGCGGAAGTGGTTGACTCAAGGTTCTTTAAGGATAAGGTCATAGGCCCATGGTCAGATGGTTTTATGTGCACAGAATGTGCATAAGTGTCTAAAAGGACTCTTTGTTCCTTCATCCAGTTCATGCCAAGTATAATATCCACTCTTTGAGTTGGGAGTACTATAAGATGTGCTATAAATCCTTTTCCTTATAACTGGAGAGGCACTCGCCTGACAATTTGGTTGGTAAATAATTGGCCCCCGGGCGAATGAATATTGTATGGATTTGGCATGTTTTCTATTTTCAATCCCAGCCTAATGTCACACTCCTTGCTAATGAATGTATGAGATGCCCCAGAGTCAAACAATATGGTGACGGGACGATCGTTTACAGAAAACGTACCCGCCATCACTGGAGCTCCCTCAGGAATACCCTCGAGGGTGGTGTAGTGCACTTGTCCCAACTTGAAATGAGACACATTCTGCTTCTGGCTCTGCTGACCGGACTGCTGGCCCTGCTTTAGTGGCATCGGGCAGTTCCGTGCAAAGTGCCCCGGCTGCCCACAGTTGTAACATGAAAACAAATTGGGGCGTACCCTCGGCTGCTGCACCCAGACCTTTTACTCGCTCTGCTGAGAAACAGGAGGCCTGACTACCCCCTGCAGCTGTGGTGGCTGAGGTGGCCAATATCCCCACTGCTGTTGTGGTGGCCTGTACACAGACTGATGCTGGAAGGGGGCTCGCTGTGGCCTAGACTGCACGAGGTGGAACCTCTATGGGTTGCTACTAGTGGATCCCGCTGCCGGTGCCTTTCTTTTATTTTCTGCTTTATGAGCTAGATGGGCATCCTCCTGCACGATAGCCCCATTGACTAGCTCGCTGAAAGTAGTGAACTTGAACATCGACAGGCGATCCTGGAGCTTACTGCTAAGCCCCTGCCTGAAACACGCCTGCTTCTTCTCATCAGTGTCCACGTGGTACCCAGCGTACTGTGAGAGTGTGTTGAAATTCTAGGCATATTGCATCACACTATTGTTGCCCTGCTTTAGGGCCAAGAACTCCGTGAGCTTCCTCATGATCACTCCCGCTGGAACGTGATGCGCCCTGAATGCTTCCTTAAACTGGGCCCAGGTGAACCGAGGGCCCTCGGGGAACATGGCCATGTGATTGTCCCACTAAGTGCGTGCGGGACCCCTGAGTTGCTGGGCTGCAAATCCTACCTTGTTCCCATCATTATATGGGTGCAGGGTGAACTTAGACTCGATGGTTCGGAGCCAGCTATCTGCTTCCAGTGGCTCATCCGCCTTATGGAAGAGCGGTGGCTGGGTGTTCAGAAACTGCTCATACCCAGGGACAGCTGGATGGTGGTGATGCTCATGCCGCTGCGCTCTGCCTTGCTCAACAATCACCCGGAGGAGTGCCGTCTGCTCGTCGCGTTCGGTGAGCATGACCGCAATGGTCTGGGCCAAATCAGGAGGGTTCAGGGGTGCTGCCATTCTGCATTTAACCATGACAAGATTAGTTCCATCATTCGGGTTAATTAAAACAATCCTGATAGTAACTAATCTTTCAATACATGACACATTGCAGAATGTATAGCTTTAAAAACAATTCAGTGTAATGCTTGCAGGCGGGGGCAGGCGGTTCGATCGGCTCAACCCGTCGGTCTGACCGATCTGCCCTGGTCCAGCCGAAAAATGAATGGTGGACCATCCGGTATACCAGGGCGGACCGCCCGCTCTACAAGAATCCAACTAATCAGACCGTCCGCTGAGCTTCTGCGGACCGTTCGCTTTACAAAATGTCAACCCAACTCAGTTTTCAGATGGTTCTGTGAGGTTTTTCCTTAATGGCCTGCGGACCGTCCGCGTGTCATGACCGGACTGTCCGCTAGACATGTTTTGAACTACCAGACATTGTCTTCGGCCCGGCCGACTACACTTCTGTAACGCTTCACGGCAAGTCTATGAAATCTTACGACCCGAACTTCGTCTACAAAAGTCCTTAGGGCCATAAACTCACACCTCTATCAATTCCTAGGAAAAAATCCCAAAAACACTACATAAATATGATGCATGCTCGCTCTACGCAAAAAATCATTTTTATATTTTTTGGAAAAACTTGAAATTAGTCATGCTTGTACTACCCTCGGTGCGATTCGGCTCTGATACCAGCTGTGACAGAACCGCCAAATTAAAACTCTAATTAAGCGTAATGGCCGTCATTTGAACACATCGGGTGCATTAGCTTAACGGCTTAATTTGGCGATCCTTTCTCAACCCACGTCCCGATCGAAACAACACCGGTAGTCCCACGCGAAGGTGGGCGCAGATGGTACAAACACGACATACATTCAAAAATACAACAATATACATAAGACTCGACCTTGAGTTTTACAAACCAAGTTTGAATACATACATAACCTATAAACTTTACAATACCGAAAATAAGGTCCGAATAGAGAAAAGGATCTACAACTACCAAAGAGTACCCGAGGAGATCCCTAACTAAGCGTCGGGCTCCACAACCTCCAATCCCTCTGTATCACGACGGATGAACTTAACGCATCAGGGACAGAAGTCGACATCCGGGTGTCCTGAAATAATTGTGGCAACAAACCCTGAGTATACTAATACTCAGCAAGACTTACCCGACCATGGGTATACATAGCCCCTATCTAGACATGCACGGTGTAACGTCCCGCCTCCCCGAGGCCGGGCCCGCTTACATCTGGCTGCTTTCTAGGACATAGATTGTTCTCACAGACCAACACCAGTCTTTTCTGCGCACTTTGTCCTCACTCGTGCGCACCCGGGAAGAACTTCCCGGTCGGTCACCCATCCCCAAATTGCTTCGGGCCAAGCACGCTTAACCTCAGAGTTCTTTGGAGACCGGCTTCCGAAAAAGAAGTTGCAACTTGTTGGTATGAGTATCCTATTAATCCTATTAAGCCCTGGGCCGGGGTGTCACATGCTCACCCCCTTAAGAGACCGACGTCCTCGTCGGTCAATCCCAAGCTAGGAACGTCCTCTCTTGGCCACGTCCCGTACGTCCAGTGCCAGCAGCCCATGTGCCACGTCCGTGCGTCCAGTGCCAACGGTCCCTGTGCCACGTCCGTGCGTCCAGTGCCAACGGCGCATCCCAGATGCCCGCGCACTGACCCGCCACGCGCCCGTGCCCATGCCGGTGGCATCTGCACCCCACGCGCCCGTGCTCATGACTCCGCACTTATGCCCGTACGTGCCCGTGAAACCGCGAGAGTCATACCATTCTGTAACGTCCCGCCTCCCCGAGGCCGGGCCCGCTTACATCTGACTGCTTTCTAGGACATAGGCTGTCCTCACAGACCAACACCAGTCTTTTCTGCGCACTTTGTCCTCACTCGTGCGCACCCGGGAAGAGAACTTCCCGGTCGGTCACCCATCCCCAAATTGCTCCGGGCCAAGCACGCTTAACCTCGGAGTTCTTTGGAGACCGGCTTCCGGAAAAGAAGTTGCAACTTGTTGGTATGAGTATCCTATTAATCCTATTAAGCCCTGGGCCGGGGTGTCACACACGGCTTTCTGGCAAGTGAGTTATTTTGCAGAAAAGCATCTATAGTTGGATCCTTACTTTTAATGTTTTAGCCACATGTTCTATATAGAAAGACTCTCATCTAATGTTGGCATCTCTAAAGCAATCAAGTTGAAGCATTACAAATATGATTCAAAATAGTACCATCATTTAGCACCAATATTTCTAATTCATTACTACGAGGCGACAAAGAAATCAAGGCCCTCATATCCGCGAGACACGGCGAATCAATCCGATTTAACCTTGCAAGGTGGACCTAACCAACACGACACGTATAAGCCCCGTCGGACCACACGCACCAACCCTTCCCCTCCCCGCCTCGAACTACAGGACCGCCCCACCATCATATGGTCAGCTGAGCTCAACATGAGACCACCAAAAGTAATACATGCATCCCCAATTCTCTGCGACTACTCGACTACCACAAAAGGTGAGATGGAGTCCTGCACTTTCGAAGCAAGGCAGTACTAAGCTTACCGGTTTCGACTACCACCTACTCCCGGCATGCGGTTAGTACAATTCAATCCTCGATCAGCACTGCTATAACGACCGGTCCTTAATCGACACAGACGGGGCTAAGACAACCAGGAACCCTGTCCTGCTGCCATACCTAAACATCCTCATCTCCCCCCTCCCCCCGTCCGGTCTCAATTCTCCATTTATTCCATATCGAATTCAACATCTCATGTACTGGAATATAATTATATCTCATCTCTCGCGAGTAATCTAGAAATTACTCGTCTTCTAAACATCCTATATCTCGCGAGTGCAAGAGATCACTCGTCTTCTACCGGAAACCCATTAAGCATAGCACTTCTATTGTCCTATACATACTAGTATAACTACGGGAATCCTAGGGATCATGCAACTAGGGTTCCAAACAATTCCTAAACCTAATGCACAAGTAATAGTTACGTATATAGGTGTCATAATTTAACATAATAGGATATGCACCGGGGCTTGCCTTGTGGCTGTTGCTCAGAACTAGGATCAGACGGGCCTTGGGCTAGGTTCTCACGCCTCTCCTCCTGTGCTTGATCCGGCTGCTCCTGCGGTGCCGCAATCACCTCAAACACGGCGTCCTCAACGGCGGATGCTATACGAATGCATATGAAATAATTAAGTGCAGCTCAATGATGCAACTACTACACATCAAACTGAAATGCCTTGCGGACTGTCCGCACCGAAGTGGCGGACCGTCCGCGGTTCAACTCTGCACACCCACCAGACCCAACTACCTCACTGGACAATTTCTATACTAGCTGGCGGACTATCCGCTCACCCTTAGCAGACTGTCCACAATACACCCACGCCAAACCTCCAGAGACAACGACGCCTCTGGGAAGATCTTAAACTCTACTGCGGACCGTCCGGCCCCCCTTGGCAGACCGTCCGCAGTTCATTCTGCCAATTCACCAGAGACGACAATGTCTCTGGACAAAATCCTAGACTCTACGGCGGACTGTCCGGCCCTCCTTGATGGACCGTCCGCAGTTCACCCCTGCGAACCCCACCAGACAATTTCGTCTCTGGACAAACTTCGATCCCTACGGCGGACTGTCCGCTCTCCAATAGCGGACCGTCCGCTGTACAATTTGCGAAACCACCAGAGACATCATCGTCTCTGGACAACTGCTAACCTGACCGGCGGACTGTCCGCGCCCACCTAGGCAGACCATCCGCGACTCATATCCCTGGACACCGCACAACAGGCGGCAGCAAGCGCGGCGGCGGCCGTTCACCGGCGCCGGCGGCGCACAACGGAAGGGGAAAAAGGCCGGGGAGCACAAGGAGCTCACCACGAATCCATTCCCGCTGTCGGTTCGGGCGGAAGATGACCGGAGAAGCGGATCGACGGTGGAGCAAGCTTCAAGCGGGCTCCAATGGTGACCGGCGGCGGTTGGGGCGATTCCGGCCGGGAGAAGCCGGGCTGGGGGTTGGGGAAGGTGGAGGAGATGCTGGGGACGATGCTCGCACAAGGAATCGAGGTGTGGTGGCCGGAGGAGGGAGATCGACGGAATGAGGGCGACGACGGGGCGAGCGGACGAGCTCCGCTCGTCACTGGTCGAAGTGAGGAGAAGGAGGAGGAATGACAGGCGGGTCCCACATCCATCCAGATAAATATCTGGACGTCGCCTGGGCGGACCGTCCGCCGCCCCAGAGCGGACTGTCCGCGAGGCAGGTGTTACAATAATGGCACCAGCTCTAGTCTCTCCAGTTTGGGTAGCGTGCGATCCATCTATATTCACCTTCATGGATCCAGGTTTCGGTGGGTTACACCATAAACACAGCACGCCGTGCAGACGTGCTTCATGGCTTCGCTGCATCTGAGTTCACATTAGGAATTTGGTCACTGTGGCCGCGTGGCAGCAGCCTGTCTGGATCGGCATTGCTGTTTCGTCCACTCTTCATGTCCATTAAGCGTGGCAAACCCCGTTGCTGTGTTCGGAGACTTCCAAGAGATTTTGGAAACAACAGAGACATCGATAAAAACAGTACCGTTTTATCTACAGCTACAAGAATTAAAGCTATAATGCAGAGATAAGATTCTCCATTGAACTTTGTGGACTGTCACTTATCTCGACAGCTCAAGCAGGACATAGCTACGGTACAACGATGCCTGAATCCTGATGTCCTGCAAAGATTCTACCAAGTATTCCGTTCACATCTCAAATTGGAGACTGTCCCTTTTTCAAAAAAAAAAATGGAGACTGTCAGGTGTCAGATTAGATGATGCCATTAGTTACTTTAACCGCTATCATTTCTTTTTCTTTCAAACGAGGCCCGTGCTAAGCAAGTGCTTGCAGTAACCAGTGAGGAACTAGTCTGAGCGCGTGCGTTGTTGGGGAGAACGGATCAGCCCACGCCCCGACGGCAGGTGCGACGACACCGCAGTGGACGTGAGCAAGTAGCCTTGCGCATACACAGCCACGTGCATCGTGGAGGTCGCGTCACGTACGAAATCGAGACGAGTGCGAGAAAAAAATGTGCAGCTTGCTCAGGAGTCAGAACTGACGAGGTCACGGCGGGACAATACCAGAAATGCATTGCCATTTGTACAAGTACGTAGTTTTTTTTTCACTTTGGGAGAATACGCAGGGCTTCTCTGTGGACTGTGGTCGCCTGTCATACTGAAAACCTGAAACTACTCTCTTCTGTAATGAGAAGCTGACGGGAATTCAGGCACGGCAAACCTGGGAATTTTACGGAACAGGCCACATGTCGTGTGGAGATGTTAAGTAACCGTAAAAACATCGACAAAACTGAACTGTTAAAGCAGTTGAGGTGGATTACAAAATCTAATCTGCAGGTAGCAGGTTTGAAAATCTGGCCTTCAGTAGGAGCGGTTGTTGTTTTTTTTTTTTTTTTGAAGAACCGGAGCGGTTGCATTTTGTCTCAGGCCTCCCACCTGCGCGACGACGGCGGGTCATCGAACAGGCACCACGTATTGCAACTGTGGGCCCCACTTTACAGTAGCACATCCCCACTCCCAGTCTCCCAACCCGGCCACTCGGCGTACGGTTGCCGCCACTCCCCCACCCCCTCCCCCGTAAACCCTCGCCCAACCAGACGCCTCCCCCGCCGCCGCCGGCGACGACTACGGTGGAAAGGGGCGCGGCCTCCGCGATGGTAAGCGCCTCCGCCTCCTCTCCTCTGCTGGGCTGTGGATGCACTAGTGCGCGTATTCGTACGCGCACCACTAGCATCCCCTTTCCTCTCGTGCTATGCGTATGCTCCTCGAGCGCGCTCCAGCGTTCGCGCGTAGTGAATTGGATTGGGGACTCGGTTGGGCGTTTGCATACAAGAGTCAGTGAAGCTAGAGACGAGTGATTTGGGGGAAATAGGTGTGACTGTGACATTTTTCACCTGAGGAATTTGGAGGATTCTGTAAAGGGAATTTCGAGGATTTTGTAAGGGGTGCTCGCGGGTTGATCCGCATAAATTTGGCCAAGGTGTGGTATTTCGAGGAGAAGGGTCGTAGGAGGGGATTATGGGTTCTGAAGGGTATCTGAAAGATGTTGAGTTTTAATCCAAGTCTGTTACCATTTTCCGTACTCTAATATCTATGATGATTTTACTAGGAACTATGAATTGATATCCTTGCATATACAGGTACAGGTGTGATGTGGTTCACCTAAGCAAAAAGGATAACCATTTTGTGTGTTGATTCGAAGTACACATCTCACAAAATGTCTCTGGTTCTTCGCTTCAATCTGCTGAGGAACAACATATGGAGCAGCTGTCCAGTTAGGTTTCTCAAGCAACATGCTGGATTTTCATATGAGAAACTGCTTCAGCCTGGAAGCTATGAGAAGCGACATTTCACAACAAAGCTTACAGAGACAGCTAGTTGGCACAAAACTGACTCAGATTCATGTATTCCTGCAATTTCGCCACTGTGGCTTCAACAAACTTCTGAACATGACCAACCTGCAACTATTCTCGTCTTCGATATCGAGACTACTGGTTTTCTCCATGCGGATCATAGAATCATTGAGTTCGCACTCCGCGACCTTTCTGGAGGAAAGAATTGCACATTTGAGACTCTCATTAATCCTGGACGGAATGTTCCCAGCTATGCTGCAGAAGCCAACAAGATTACCACTGAATTGGTCTGCAGGCCTGATGTCCCAAGGTGTGTTGCTCTTCCCTACATCTATGCTATTCTTGATCCCCCCTGCTCCCCCATGGTCACATGAATTCACATTAGTTTAGAACGCTGTGTGCACAGACGCTGATATCTGAAGATAAATGTAAAATAACTAGTGAACATCAATTCCGGTGTTATTCTCTGAACTACACAGCTCGTTCAGGTCATCGTGAAATCTCAAAAGGATGTTTGTATGTTGTTTTGGTGTGGTTTAGTTTATAGGCTGTACTATTCTTTCAGCATCATTATTATTTATTAGGTAAAGTCAATCCTCTACTGGATAGCATAACTGCCCAGTATCTTGACTGCATCCTGTTAAAGAAAATGTATCTTGTTATTTACAACATGCAAATTGTTGTCACCACATGGAGGCAAGTTTAACTATTATGTGGCTTGTGTTCTTGGTAGCTCTATTGTGTTCATGATGGTGTCATGATCTAGATTTGTTGCAAAGATTTGGTAGATTTGTGTAAAGCATTCATCTTCTGTAAGTTTCCTAGATATATTTTTGTTTGGTGAAGTGTAGCTAGCTCATCAGAAGCATGTCTTGTGCACTGAAATCCCAAGTCCCAATTTCTTCATTCCTAAACATGATTCTGTCAACACAGACCATAATATGTAGCTAGTTCTGTGAAAAAGTAAGTTTGATCATTCAATTTTTTTTCCTTTTGGCAAAGATCCAAGCTAGTAAAGGTTTTTATTATAAGAGGTTATTTGCTGTTTCTCTGTTCAAAAGAAGGTTTAAAGCCTTTGTAAGGAAAGTTTTATTAAATGTGTTTTCTGTTCGTTAACAGTTTACTCAATATTTTGCTTACCCATATATGTTCTTTTGATTTGATTACCTTAGGTTCAGCGATGTACTTCCAATACTACTAGCATATGTTCAAAGTCGCCAAGCTCCTGGCAAGCCAGTTCTATGGGTTGCTCACAATGCAAAAAAATTCGATGTCCCTTTTGTTATGCAAGAGTTTGAACGTTGTTCAGCCCAAGTTCCTGCAGATTGGCTGTTTGTTGACAGTCTTTGTTTAGCAAGGAAATTGAAAAAATCAGATGGTACGTTGTGGGTCACTTTAACATGCTTCTTTGACCATGTAATATTTGCTAGCACCTGTTAAGCAATTCCAGCAGTTCTATTTTGGGCACAGTTTGGGTCTTTCAAAGATAACCTCTTTCTATTTGCACATAGTATTAGATTGAAAGTATTTCTGTTGTGATGTTGTGTATGAATTCAGTACAACTCAGTTGATCGCATTTGGTGCTATTATTTGAACGGTGCATGTGGAATGTTGATCACATATTTTTGTTTTGTTTGCCTTTTATGGTATATAAAGCATTTAAGCAGATTTTTCTTTTCTCTTGCAGGAAATATAGGTCTATTAAATTTGAAAGCACTGGGAGAACACTATGGTGTCAGTTCCGAAGGTCCCTCTCATAGAGCAATGCCAGATGTGCAAGCATTATGCGGCATTCTCCCAAAAATCACTTTGGGTTTAAAATTAACATGCGACAGTCTCATGAGCGAGGCCAGCAAATTTTACGATTTCAGGAAGGTTTCTTAGAATGTGAATCTTCGATCTCATCGTTCTTAGTTATAAACTATTTGACTTTCCCCCTATAGGATAACCATATCCATTACATATCCGAGTGTTGTTTCCTATGGTTTAGCATATCAAATTCTTGATGATCATATCTTTCTTGTATAAAACATCTGGTATTTCCCTTTGCTGAATGGAAAATGGGTTCGAGCCTCGATCTCAAAAAGATACCAAATTCTCAATGATCATAGGTTTCTTGTGTTGAAATACCTATGCTTTGAATGGAATCATCAATATATTCCCTGCAATAAGCATAAAAGCACAATTAATCTAACCATTTGTATTGGCATTTGGTGGTATTGATGCTTCCATGGTGACTTAAGTATGGATTTCAAGTGTAGGAGCAGGAGGAAAATTCTTTTGTTATCTAACTTGCATTAGCTTTACTCATGAGCTGATGTAAAGAAAACTTATATGTACTTTTTCTAGTATGGTATATGCTGTTTATATCTTTCAAACTTAGCAACAAAATTTCACTTTGGTGAAGTATTTCAGTCTCTATGGTCATCTTCTCCCATAGCATGCATCATAATATCATACTGATTCCACTCACTTGTTGGAATCGATTGAATACCACACTTGTGGTTGGATTTATCATTTGATTGGGCCATCGAAAAGTTTAGTATATGCTACTGGCTGGAGTGCACACAAAATGCTTGGGATTGGAATTGTGATTTTTTAAACTATGGTGCGATTGAGCAACTGGTTCTGGGCTCTTCTTTCTGGCTCAAAATGCTTCATGGTTTTGTATTGAATTGGATACTCTGAATGTGGGTGAGCTTCATTATTCCCCCTCATACATCTGATTAGTTCGCCGTGCAATGCTACTTCTTTAGTTCCACTAACTCGTGTTTGTATTTGCATTATTCAGCCCTTGATCACCTCATGCTGCCATGATTTGCTTGCTTGTCGTACTAGTCAAACACTACTCGCTACTCGATGAAACATATCGACTGATCACTGATGGTTGGCCAAGGCATATGCTGCCTCCGCCTTTACCTGTTTTGTTGTGGGCCTTTTCTTATTTGCCAGTAGGCATGTTAGGATGTGTGATGTGTCTAACACTGCTTTTCCTGCGGACCAGTTTCTGACAGCAGCCTGGGTCGAAAATTGAAGGAATAAATCATTAATCCATCGTTTGGTGTTTGCTATTGCTGAGCTATCAATATTCCTGTCTGTTTGGTGAAATAGTTGTCTTCTGTGCTCGTGTTATCTGGCTATCTCCTGTTTGATTGGAGCCTTTGTAATTCTTTATGTAGGTTTTAATTAGTGTTTGAATCCCTAGGATCATCTTATCTGCTACCTAAGTTTAGAAGTATTTTTAACGTCAGCTATCATGTAGTTTTATGTTTATTTAAATCCAAGTTCTCAAAAAAAATGTTTCTGTTTTGAACCCTCGGTTGGAGACATGCGTTTTGCACTGGTGGCAGATGACAACGGAGCAACCACTCCGTCCCTTTAGCAGCTGATTTGGGTGGGTTCCGTGGACATGAGCGATAGCATCATCTGTTAGGTTAGAAGGCATGCATGCGCCTTGAGTGCGACTTAAAGAGTGTTTACTTTACCTAAAAGCGCTTATATGTGACGGCCCCTAATGCCCATTAGATTAGTTTATTACTTTTGCAAATTGCGTCCAAACGGTTGGCTTTTCCAAAGTGTCTGCTTTTTTTTAAAAAAAAATCCTGTTCTTTATATTTCCTTTTCCATATTCTACGGACGCATTTTTTTCCCTCACAAAGGGTGAATTTATTTACAAATCAGTCTGCCAAAGTGCCACAACTCTATCCGAACGAGTGGTGAGAAGTGAGTACTGAAGTGACCTGCTACGGTAGGGGTGCCAATAATCGACGATCCTTAGGGACACCTTAAATTCTCTTTAATTCAAAATTTTAGTATAATATTTTGAACTAAAAAGAGTTGGAGGTGCAATTAAGGGTTATCCATTTGCACTCGAATGCTACGGGTTCAGTATCTGCTTCTTGTTCAGCGTGATTGCTTATCCTCTCGGTTGCCGGTACTGCTGATCTCGGGAAACAGTATTGCTTCCCTTCAGTTACAATGGAAAACTGAATCTTCTTGCTCATGATCTTTGCCTCTTTGGCGTGTTAATCAGAGTGTCAGGCCATGGATCGATCACGGATGCTTCCAGGGCCTCTCTCTTTCCCCCGCCCGGAAGCAAGCTTTGTGCTCGAGCCATGTGTCTCGCAAGGCCGGCGCTCGTTTTCTTGCAAGTACAAGTGTACAACCGCGTTTTTCTCGAGTCTTGAACTCGTTTGTCAAACAACGTTTGCAAACCTGCACTCCCAAGAAACCTGTAGCACTGTAAGGGAAAAAAAAAGAAATCTGTAGTTGTTGGTGGGATGATCCGCTGACGCGCAGAGCGGCCAGGCAGGCGCCGCACGCATGCGTGGCTCGATCCTCGCCCACACCTTGGGGATGAGCTGGGCTCCACCTCCAAAAGCTCTGGACGTGTCGAGTGGGCCGGTGCGTGTGTTGGTATATGGAGTACGTACACGCCCAACGTCCAAACCTTGTCCCTGTTCGGTTGGGCCAATCAGCCAGCTCCAGCTGCAGCAGCTGCTGGGCGCTCCTCTCACAAAAATACTGTTGCTACAGTACGAAACAGCTAACTCCAACCCGCTGATTGACCCAGCCGAACAAGGTGCTTGTCGATTGTCGTGTTCCGCGGCCATGACGCGAACGTCGTGCCGAACGCGGTCCATCAGCACTCGTCAGTCGTTACGCTCACGATGATCTCGTTGCGATCCCAGTTTGAAGAAATCCCTCTGCTCAAAAAAAGAAGAAGAAATCCCTGATTTAAAATTCGCCACGAGTGCTGCGTGCAGTCGCATTTTTGCCACCGTGAACCATAAAAAAGGAAAAAAGGGGGAAAAGAGAAAGTGTACATGCGCGCGCGATGGTGTGGCAGTATTGGCACGCGCAGCACGCGGTCGACTGATCGCCCGGTACGCGTCCGGGCCGGGGTCCTCTGCCAGGCGACGCGGTTGCGTTGCAATGCCGGGGCGGCGAGCGGGTGATCTCGCCGGCACGGATCGAGAACGGGCACCGCGTGGGCGGGCGCGCTGCCCACGCACTCGGCGCTGCCGGGCGGGGCAGCCGGCGGTAGCTGCCGAGCGGCATTGGTCACGGTGCACCGTGCACGGCTCTGCTTCGTACACTCCCTGTACGCTGCCATGGCTCGTCAGGATTGCTTGTGATAAGGTTGTTCCGCTGGCGACCAATGCGCTCTCCGAACCGTCCGCCCGGCGGGTCCTCAACAGCTGAACACAGGCGATGGCGAGTTGTGTCCACATCATTTTGACACGGGATGATGACCGTGCCCGGGCCCCTGAAATCATTCCACGCGAGGAAGTCTCGCTACCGGCTGCCCTAGGTACTCGTCACGTGAACGAATTACTAGAGATCGATCTGGTGGTGGCGCAGGACGCATGAGCAAAAGAAGCTCAGGTCCGGACGTGACGCGTGACGGCATCAGTAACTCCGGCTTCTTCCCATCCGTCGGTCGCGCTGCCGCCACGGGCGACGCGGGCGCGGACGACTTGCGCGCGTGTCCGGTGAACTGATCTCAGCCCACAGCCCCAGCGCTCCCCGGTGCCCGACGGTACGAGCCGGCCAGTATCGCCGGCCAACACACGCACCGCGCCCTGGCCGACGCAGTAAAAGTGATCGAGGTGCTAGTATATTTGCATAAACCCATTCACAGGTCATACATAAAACATATTCTCGAAAGCAGGAAGAAGAATCCGGTGCCAGCGGCAACAAGCACTTTGGCCGCCGAGCATCAATTCATCCGTGTCGTGGCCACGTATGCCGGCGCCTCCTTTAATTTGCATTGTCTCCCTGTTTTGTTTTAGACCTGGCAGTTGGCATCACCACCATTTTTTTCCCCTCCTTGTGGCGACAGGCCACAGCTAGGGACGACGACGTGACGCCACCACGCCCTGGCCTCTCTACATGAGAAATCAGAGCCCTCCTCTCCGTATCATCAGCTCCTCCTCACGTCGCTAATAAAAATCGCGCACACGCTTCGATCCGTCTATCCGTATTGTTTGTTGCGTTCTCGTTGGTCCAGCGTCAAAGGCATGCCACGCAGAATGCCTACCGGCCGGCCGGCGTGTCAGTACCTGGCAGCACGGCGGCCCGCCGTCGAGTGCGCGTTCCCTTTCATCTCACTGTACGTCTCGCTGCTGTTGCACCGATTGGCACGTTTCACCAGCTCGGAAAAGCGCCAACGCATGCAAGGCACTGCACAGTGTGACCCTTGGTCCCTGCGCTTGGGAAGGAGACGTCGAGAGGGGCTGAATTGACTCCTGAAAAATGACGGGAACACGTCACATAGCGACCGCACAAGCTCATCCGCTTCATAATGGAAAGGACAAGCGTTTGTATTTACATGTCCTATTAAGTTTATTCTAAATTATTTTTTAAAGTTTTACACATAGAAAAATATAGCAACAACCATACTATCCAACATATGCACTGTAAACTTATACTCCATGATAGATTCAGTTAAACAAATCTAGTATTATAATATTATTATTTTTCTCTATAAATTTAGTTAAAGTTTGTCAAATTTAATTTAGGACAAACCACCTAAAACAGAGGAGTATATAGCCATTCATGTATTGCTACTAACAACAACGAGCAGAATTTTAAAAAAAATTGTAAAATATAATACAAATATTCACGTCGTCTGTGATTACTAAAAATTAAAACAATCAACCTGATGAATATGGAATTAAAAAATACGTGATATTCCATCATACTACTGCGTGCTCTCCACACATGCCTCTTTCACCGTCGCTTTTCTACATGTTGTCGTCATCAATGCAACCCCGTGGATTGCCCGTCGCCCGAAAGCGATTTGGAAGAAAGGGATCCTTCGCCGCACAGCTCCCTCGTGCTCGATCGCCGAGAGCGATGAACAGTGGTGTCGTTTTTTTTTTGTCACCGGCCACCACCGCACGCGCCTCTTTCGCCGTCGCTTTTGTGCCGTTAAATCCCGCGCCCCCTCCCCGCCGGCCGAGCAACGATCAACGGAGCACGGCCATGGCGTGGTGAGTGGACGGGTGCGCTCGCGCGGCCACGCGCTTACACAAACGTGCAAGGGATGCCGTCACGTTCGCTATATGTTAGAAATCTAGGCAATTTTCGGTATATTTTAATTCCAAAATTAAATGTATAAACTAGCAATATTTCTATGACTTTAAGGAGTAAAATAAAACATGTGAACATGTTTATACTTATCACACATATAAGCATAAACAATATAAATAACCAAAGTTTCAGGGAGTACCCTAAAGCGGGGCCGTTGCCGGAGGCATTGGCTGCGCTGTTACCAACTGGAGTAGACATCTACTCGGTTGGCCTCAGTCGAAGTAGTCGAACTAAATCGGTGCAGGAAGAAGTTCGCAGTGCAGTCCCACGAACGGTCACCAAGATGTAGTCGACGTAGTCGTTCGGCCACCAGAATGTAGTCGACGTAGTCGTTCGGCTCGTCCACCAGGAAGTAGTCGTACAATCGGGCAAAGCCTTAGTATTTTTGAGCAGTCACGCTAAAGCGTTACCCAAAAACCTGATTGCCCGCCTATCCCGTGCAGGATCTCAAGGCGAGCAAGGTTTCGGAGGCCTGCTCACGCTAATTCTGTGCGCGCAGAAATTAGCGTTGGGGAACTCAGTTGTTGCAACTGGAGAGGGAGAAGAGAGGAGCCGAGTTGCCTCAGTGCTCTGGTGCAGGATGGATGAGGGGAATGGCACTCCTTATATAGTGACTCAGGTGCTCAGGTTCGTTGAACCTGGACACCATCAGAGTCATTTAGGTGATGCGGTTATGGCCATTAATTACAGATTTAATTGCACGTTTAATCGCACGATTAATTGCTGTCAACGGCAAAATAGCCATCACATCACACCGCGCCGCGCCGCGCCGCGCCGCGCCACGCCGCACCGCACCGCACCGCACCGCCCGTCCGGCCGGCCGCGCCGCGCCGCGCCTCGCCTCGGCCTCGGCCTCGGCCTCGGCCACGGCCACGGCCACGGCCACGGCCCGGCCCGGCCCGGCCCGGCCCGGCCCGGCTCGGCGAGGCGAGCAAGCGCGCGCGCGTGTGGTTCACCGTCCTCCTCTTACCGGCTTCACAAGTGGTGTACAAGAAGTCCACCTTTTAAGTCGGTTGAGATCCTCCTCAATTCCCGGTACGGAATTAAACATTGATTCCCTAGCATTAATAGTGGGCTTTAAATTCTTTTAATGCTTTAGAATAAATGGGCCAAGCCCATTACTCCAACAATCCCCACCAAGAAATTTAAGCCACACTAGAAATACCCTCATTCTCTCATTGATATACCAGTATTCGACAGAGACTGTTAAGTTGAACTTCCATCTAGGACAAAGGCTACACTTATTCACAACTGTGCAATGGACTATGCCTTGAATTGCCAGTTTTGTGCAAACAAGTTTGACCAGAGCCCTACACTGGTACTAGGCTGCAAAAGCATCCCCGCGGTTTGGAGCTTATAAGTCATACTCCAGGCCCTTCATGAGTTTCTAGAGAATACCCAATTCTCATAGACCATGACCAGTGGTCAAACTCATATAGTTGTGTTCCTTTCAGATGTTCTGTAGGACAACATCTTTGTTTCAAGAAAACAACTCATTTGTTTAAAAGAAACCACCTGGCACACATTAAGGTATAGACCAACCTGCCATACAGATTAGAAGAGAAATGCACCTTATACACGGAATGAGCCCTTTTCACAAAGGTTCTCTTCTCACAGTCAGACTTTAGTTTGTTTCACCATCCTAATTCACGGGATCTCCGATCACATAGGACAGGTTTCCACTATAGAATGACTCACGTGGGTCTCAAGCCCAATTCCATAGATGCATTGTCTATCACATTTCGTGAAAGACCCTTTGTAAACTGATCTGCCAGATTTTTAGCCGTCTGAACATAGTCCAGGGCTATAACTCCGGAGTTTCTCAATTTTCTGACAGATTTCAACCGCCTTTTCACATGTCTAGATGACTTCATGTTATCCTTTGAACTATTCACCTTGACAATTACCGTTTGATTGTCACAGTTCATTAGGATTGCCGGTAACGGTTTTTCAACTATCGGCAAGTCCATAAGGAGCTCACGAAGCCACTCAGCCTCAACAGTGGCGGTATCTAATGCTGTGAGTTCTGCTTCCATAGTTGACCTCGTTAAGATGGTCTGCTTGCAAGACTTCCAGGAAACAGCTCCACCACCAAGTGTAAACACATATCCACTTGTGGCATTTATCTCATCAGCATCAGAAATCCAATTTGAATCACTATACCCTTCTAGTACCCTTGGGTACCCGGTGTAGTGAATTCCATAGTTCATTGTCCCCTTCAGATAGCGCATTACTCTTTCAAGACCCTTCCAATGATCATCTCCCGGGTTTGAAACAAACCGGCTCAGTTTGCTTACAGCAAACGAGATATCAGGTCTTGTAGCGCTCGCTAAATACATTAATGAACCAATGATCTGAGAATATCTCAACTGATCTCGCATTATCCTTTTGTTCTTTCTAAGAATTAAACTGGCATCATATGGTGTTGAGACAGGTTTATAGTCACTATAACCAAAGCGACTTAACACCTTCTCCACATAGTGAGACTGTGTAAGAATCACCCCACCATTGATCTCTTTTACCAGCTTTATATTAAGGATAACATCAGCTTCTCCCAGATCCTTCATCTCAAAATTTTGAGATAAAAACTCTTTGACTTCCTTAATCACATTAAGGCTAGTGCCAAAGATCAGTATGTCATCCACATACAAGCACAAAATCACTCCTTCAGCCCCACCATAGCGATAGTACACACATCTGTCAGCTTCGTTCACAACAAAGCCGGCAGAGGTCAAAGTTCTATCAAACTTTTCATGCCACTGCTTAGGCGCTTGCTTGAGACCATATAAAGATTTTAACAACTTACAAACCATTCCTTCTTGACCCTTTGATACAAACCCATCCGGCTGATCCATATAGATCTCCTCTTCTAACTCTCCATTGAGGAAAGCCGTCTTAACGTCCATCTGATGAACGAGAAGACCATAAGAGGCTGCCAAGGAAAGTAACACTCGAATTGTGGTCAATCGGGCAACTGGTGAATAAGTGTCAAAGAAATCTTCTCCTTCTTTTTGTGTATAACCCTTGGCCACAAGCCTAGCCTTGTACTTTTCAATAGTACCATCTGGCCTAAGCTTTTTCTTGAACACCCACTTGCATCCAACCGGTTTACATCCATAAGGACGTTCAACGACCTCCCAGGTTCCATTAGACATAATAGAATCCATCTCACTCCTTACTGCTTCCTTCCAATAGTCAGCATCAGGAGATGAATATGCCTCTTCAATGGTTCTGGGTGTATCATCTATGAGGTATACAATGAAATCATCACCAAAAGACTTTACAGTCCTTTGTCTCTTGCTCTTTCTCGGAGCATCATTGTTATCCTCCTCAGAATTTTCTACAAGTGTATGTTCATTGTGTTCTATCGGCTCAGCAGAGCCATCATCCTTGATGAACTCTTGCCTAGATGAACTTGTTTCATCTCTCATGGGAAAAATGTTTTCAAAAAATGTAGCATCTCTGGACTCCATTATAGTACCAACATGCATGTCAGGTACTCCAGATTTCACTATTAAAAATCTATATCCAACGCTGTGAATAGCATAACCTAGAAAGATACAATCCACAGTTTTAGGTCCAAGCTTACGTTTCTTGGTTATTGGCACACTCACTTTTGCCAAACAACCCCATGTACGTAAGTATGACAGTGTTGGCCTTTTCTTCTCCCATTCCTCGAAAGGAGTTATCTCTTTATTCTTTGTAGGAACACGGTTTAGGACATGACATGCAGTCAATATAGCCTCACCCCACCATTCCTTGGAAAGTCCCGCTGTATCTAACATGGCGTTAACCAAATCCGTTAGAGTGCGGTTCTTTCTTTCGGCAACCCCATTTGACTGAGGTGAATAGGGAGGCGTCCTCTCATGAATAATACCATGTTCCTCGCAGAATAAAGTAAATAAGTTTGAGAAATACTCGCCACCACGATCTGACCTAACTCTTTTGATCTTTCTCTCAAGTTGGTTTTCTACTTCAGCTTTATAGATTTTAAAGTAGTGTAAAGCTTCATCTTTTGACTTCAACAAATAGATGTAACAAAATCTAGTACTATCATCAATCAAAGTCATGAAATATTTTTTACCACCTTTTGTCAACACTCCATTCATTTCGCACAAATCGGAATGAATTAATTCTAAGGGTGCCAAGCTCCTTGCCTCCGCGATCTTATGAGGCTTACGAGTTTGTTTTGATTCAACACATACATGACACTTAGAATTTTTGACAAAAGTGAACTTTGGAATTAAGCTCAAATTAGCTAAGCGCATCATACAACCAAAATTAACGTGACAAAGCCTCGAATGCCAAACATTTGTTTCATCAACGTTAATAACATTGTATGCAATTTTATTACAAACATCTGACAAAGAAAGACGGAACAAACCTCCGCTTTCATAACCTTTTCCAACAAAAGTACCAAACTTAGACAAGATACATTTATTGGACTCAAAGACTAATTTGAAACCATCTCTACACAGTAGAGAGCCGCTGACTAAATTCTTCTTGATGGTGGGGACATGCTGCACGTTCTTCAGCTGCACGGTCTTCCCCGAAGTAAACTTCAGATTTACCGTACCAACACCAAGAACACGCGCATGTGATCCGTTCCCCATCAGCAAGGAGGAAGTCCCGCCGGTCTGGTAAGAAGAGAACAAAGAAGCATCAGCACAAACATGAATATTAGCACCAGTATCAACCCACCACTCGGGTGAACCAAAGACTGAAAGAACAGTAGGTAATAAATTACCGTACCCCGAAGTTCCTCCAGGCTCGCTAATAACCATGTTGGCGGAGTTGTTGCCTTTGCGGTTCGGACACTTTGCAGCAAAGTGATCCGTACTAGCGCACACATAGCAAGCTCCCGTCTTCTTCTTCTTCTTAAAAGTGGTTGTCTTCTTAGTCTTTGGTTGGTTCTGCGGTGGCTTTTTCTTGTTCTTGTTGGAGTTGTTCTTCTGAACAAGATTGGCACTTGAAGCACCAACAACTCCTTTCCCACGTATGTCCTTTGCTCTCGCCTTCTCCTCAACATCAAGAGTCCCTATGAGTCCATCTATTGTGAACTCCTGTCTCTTATGTTTTAGAGAAGTAGCAAAGTCCCTCCAAGAAGGTGGCAGCTTAGAGATTATACCTCCAGCCACAAACTTATTGGGTAACACACATGGGGACTCTTTGCTGCAATTTTTGAGATCTTTTGCCAGAGTATGTATTTCATGAGCCTGTTCCACTACAGAACGGTCTTCGACCATCCTGTACTCAAGGAACTGCTCCATGATATACAACTCACTCCCGGCGTCAGATACTCCATATTGAGCCTCAAGAGCATCCCACAAAGCTTTGCCAGTTGGCAGCCGGATATAAGAATCCACCAGGTTATCACCGAGAACACTAATGATCAAGCCTCGAAAGAGGATATCAGCCTCATCGAACGCACTCCCTTCCTCTGGAGAGAATTGTTCAGGCTTACCCTCTTTCACATGGATCACTCTCGATAATGTTAACCACAGTATAAGCCGCTCTTGCCAACGTTTGTAATTTGAACCATCAAAAGGTGATGGTTTGATTGATGCAGCAAAGCTAGATACCGAAAGCCTATTAACATAATCAGGTTTTTGGATTGTTAGAAATCTAGGCAATTTTCGGTATATTTTAATTCCAAAATTAAATGTATAAACTAGCAATATTTCTATGACTTTAAGGAGTAAAATAAAACATGTGAACATGTTTATACTTATCACACATATAAGCATAAACAATATAAATAACCAAAGTTTCAGGGAGTACCCTAAAGCGGGGCCGTTGCCGGAGGCATTGGCTGCGCTGTTACCAACTGGAGTAGACATCTACTCGGTTGGCCTCAGTCGAAGTAGTCGAACTAAATCGGTGCAGGAAGAAGTTCGCAGTGCAGTCCCACGAACGGTCACCAAGATGTAGTCGACGTAGTCGTTCGGCCACCAGAATGTAGTCGACGTAGTCGTTCGGCTCGTCCACCAGGAAGTAGTCGTACAATCGGGCAAAGCCTTAGTATTTTTGAGCAGTCACGCTAAAGCGTTACCCAAAAACCTGATTGCCCGCCTATCCCGTGCAGGATCTCAAGGCGAGCAAGGTTTCGGAGGCCTGCTCACGCTAATTCTGTGCGCGCAGAAATTAGCGTTGGGGAACTCAGTTGTTGCAACTGGAGAGGGAGAAGAGAGGAGCCGAGTTGCCTCAGTGCTCTGGTGCAGGATGGATGAGGGGAATGGCACTCCTTATATAGTGACTCAGGTGCTCAGGTTCGTTGAACCTGGACACCATCAGAGTCATTTAGGTGATGCGGTTATGGCCATTAATTACAGATTTAATTGCACGTTTAATCGCACGATTAATTGCTGTCAACGGCAAAATAGCCATCGCACCGCACCCACCGCACCGGCCGGCCGGCCGGCCGGCCGGCCGCGCCGCGCCTCGGCCTCGGCCACGGCCACGGCCCGGCGAGGCGAGCGAGCGCGCGCGCGCGTGTGGTTCACCGTCCTCCTCTTACCGGCTTCACAAGTGGTGTACAAGAAGTCCACCTTTTAAGTCGGTTGAGATCCTCCTCAATTCCCGGTACGGAATTAAACATTGATTCCCTAGCATTAATAGTGGGCTTTAAATTCTTTTAATGCTTTAGAATAAATGGGCCAAGCCCATTACTCCAACACTATAAGTAACCGAAAAAGACTTTGTGTTACTGCTGCTCATCGTGATGACGTGGAATAATATTTTTTATAGAATGGTGATAGTGTAGTGGAATGTCATGTCACAAGCTTATCCCTAAACAAACCTTCCGCATTGCAGTGATCGCTCTTTAGCAGCTCAGCTCAGCTCCTAATTCAGGATGCATTATTTTGCCTAATAAGCTTCGCCCCAGTCACCATCATGGGCGCTCACCTCCACTAACACGCTCTTAGCTCCGAATATTGTTTACAGTTACCACAAGTTTATCTACAAAACATTTGTAAAATAAAAAAAATACGCGGGAACCATGTATCCTTCTAGAAAACCGGTATGCGCATTTTGAAAACATATTTACCCCTTAGTGCCAGAATGCATGAACAAATTAAAATTGTTGTTGTTGTTGGCAAGGAATAAAATAAAATAAAATAAAATATCGCCTCACCCCGTCACATGTGGCTGCAACGCCTGTCTAGACACATCGCGCATCAAGGCCGTCAGAACCTGATCAGATGCTCGTAATTCCCCCGGTTTGGCCTGTGTTTGGTTAGGGGTGAAAAAATTTTGATTGCAGCTTTAACTACTAATTATAGGTATTAAATTAAATCTAATTATAAAAACACCTCCACAACTCACCCTGCAAATAGGTTGGAAACTAAACTATATCCACACCACGAGAAATTATATAAACTCACTCCATCCCAAACCACCACCACCACACACCAATCCAACCCAAATATTTGAGCTCATAATGTAATAATTATTAACCAAACTATGATTACAACCCAATAAAAACCTGTTTCTCATAAAAAATTATAGTATAGATCTTGTCACACTGTTTTGCACAGAGTAGCTGCCAATTATACTGAGTCCTCTCAAAAAATTTCGGTCAATTTTAATTAAATTTTATAGTGTGAACGCGAGGTTTTAATTCCAGAGTCCGGCTCTTGACATGTGCCCACATGTAGGTCTAGCCACACTGTTTTGCACAGAGTAGCTGACAGTCATATTGAGGCCCCGTTTGGCACGGCTCTTCCCGCGGCTCCGCCAGCAGCTCCACTAGGAGCCATGCCAAACAGACGAATGGGAACCGGCTTCACATGTGAAGCCCTTGCTGGAGCCACCGACGGCTTACACAGGCGACGTGAAGCCAGTGCAACGAGGCTCCGCGCGGCTCCGGGAGCTGACATCGCCCTTCATTCCACGACTGCCCCTCCCCTAACCCTCCAAGGCCCGACAGCGGCCGGCGGCCGGCGGCGCGAAGCAGTGCGCGCGGCTTGGACGGGGCGGAGACGGCCGGAGCGCGCGCCAGCGGCGGGGCGGGGCGGGGCGGGGCAGGGCGGAGGCCGCTGGAGGAGGAAGAAGGGCGTGCGGCGGTGAGCTCGCCGTGAGGGAGGAAGAAGGGCGTGCGGCGGTGAGCTGGAGGCCGGCCGAGCTCCGCCCAGGGACATGTCCCGCCCGCCGGCTTGCTCCACCCGCCCGCTCGCCGACCACCGCCTGCTCCGCCCGGCGGCCGTGGGGAGGAGGATGCCGGCGGCGGCGCAACGGAGATCGGGAGGCGGCGGCGTAGCGGAGATCGGGAGGCGGAGCGGACAAGAGAGATGGACGATTGGATAACGAGGAGAGGAGGAAAAAAAAGAAAAGAGGGAGGGAAAAAGAAAAAGAGAGGGAAAAGGAAAAAAAGAAAATGTAAAAGAAAGATATAGGGCATATTGAACAAATTATTATTATGAGAAGACAAATTATTATTACCTAACTAATATTTCTATTTATTTATTTATTTTCACATGACTTCAAGGTTTAAACTCGATACAAACATATATAATTTAGTACACAAACATGTCAAATAGCAAAGGGCATATTGGACATTTCACATGTTCTATCCATTCATAAAAATCAGCATGAAGCCGTTTTGCCAAACGCTTTACAAAACGGCTCCAGCTCCGCTAGAGAAGCCGCTCCACCAGAGAAGCCGGAGCCGGAGCCGTTTTTAGTGGAGCCGGAGCCCTGCCAAACAGGCCCTGAGTCATCTCCAACAAATTTCGTTCAATTTCGATAAAATTTTATAGTGTGAATGCGAGGTTTTAATTTCAGGGTCCGGCTCTTGATATGTGGCTCATGTGTAGGTCTAGCCACACTGCTATGCACAGAGTAGCAGCCAGTCATACTGAGTCATCTCCAACAAATTTCGGTCAATTTCGATAAAATTTTATAGTGTAAACGCGAGATTTTAATTTCAGGGTCCGCCTCTTGACATGGGGCCCACGTGTAGGTCTATCCACACTGCTTTGCACAGAGTAGCTGCCAGTTATACTGAGTCATCTCCAACAAATTTCGGTCAATTTCAATAAAATTTAATAGTGTGAACGCGAGATTTTAATTCCAGGGTCCGACTCTATACAAAAAATCCAATCCAATCCAACCCGTATTTATATAGAACATGCTCCACCCCACCCCATTAACTAATATAACCCATTTCAATCCATCCAAATACACTCCATGTCAAAATCTAACCCATTAAACCCATTTGAACCCACACCGTTTGCAGGGTGATCCACAACCATGGGTATTGTAGCAATATTGTACCTAATGAGGTCTTTGACCGCATGATTTGACGATAATTAGAGCATGGTCACTGTAGTATTACTGTATCTAATCATATATTAATTAGGCTCATTAGATTCGACTCACAAAGTTGCATCCATCTCTAAAATTTTTTTACAAATAGACTACATTTAATACTCCATGCATTCAAAATTCTCATTTCGGCGAATTTTTACTGTTACAACCGGGCGGCGGGGCGGGCCCCGGCGGCCGGCCACCCCGAATGGTGGGTAAGGTGACCTGGTGGTGCACGGTACCCTCTCCCTCGCCGTCCAACGAAGCTATAAATTCCGCCCAATCGCCGCACCGGCCCGACCATCTAAACGCGAAAAGCTCCCCCAAACGGCAGGAAGCAGCAGCAGCAGGCAGGACTCATCCTCAGTCTCCGTCTCTGAATCCCCCCGAAATCCTCTCCAGTTCTCCGGCCCCGGGCAAGTCTCTGCCGAGTGTGCCTCGATCCGATTGGTGGACGGAGTCCTGAACCGAGGTTTGAAGGTGGGTGGTGTCTCGTGATTTCCCCTAGGAGTCTGCGCCTTGCGTCGCGTGATTTTAGCCTGGTTTTCGGGGAGAAAAAGGACGGGTTTATTTTGTTTATTTTTTGGGGCTCTAGCTCCCTGATTGCTCGATCGCCCTTGGCGATTTGGTGGCTTGAGGGGGGTGGGATTCCGTGTCGGTTCCCGCGGGTAGCGTGGCGAATTTCGTATTTGCTCGCTCAGATTGTTTCAGAGGAACACGCTTTCCCCTCTCCAAAATCGCCGCAAATCCTTCGATTTGGTGGCGACTTTTGCCCTTCGCGAAGCGTTTCCGCATAATAGAAGCGTTGAGATAACTTTTGGGATGAACTAACTGTTTAGAATCCTCTGATTCTGCAGTGTTGCCTGCCTCGCCGGAGTTTTCCTCTTACCAGCGACCGAATCGGCTCAAAAGTTCATGGGATCGTGGGGATACTGGAAAGTTGTGTGAGATCGACGAGCGGGAACCGTGAATTCCTAGGAGGGCTGCGGCGATCCGGCTGCACGGCTGCATGAACTGTTTCGAGAACCTGGGACTCAACTCGAACTCGAACCACTACGTCGCCTGCCTCCTCATCTTCCTGCTGCATTTCTCCCCTCAGTTGTTAAATCCGTCAAATTCTAATTCAAGTAGTACTCGTCAAGGAGAAGAACAGAGCTGCACAGATGGCGAACAACAGTAAGTTTCTTACTTCTCCGGGAGCTCTCTTAGAATTTTGGGCTTATAGTTGACAGACGATTTTTCTTCCAATTTTAAGCTCAAAAGGAAAATATATCCTCTATCAATGCGAATTACTAAGGCTACTCATGTGAAGAATCAATATGTAGAATTTTAATTGCTTGTGGATCTGTTCTTGTTTATTTTATGAGACGATGGTTGTTGGGCTGTTGATTAGGTATACATTTGGTGGATCACATGCCCTTTATGGTAATTTTGTGGCAAATTAGAATTTCTCCACCTGAACTTAGCTTCTGATATTGGTTAAAAAAAACTTATTTTGATAACCCAAAAGATTCGAGGTTCCTATGGTTGTTGGGAGGTGCTGCATGGACCCGATGAAAGGGCCATGAACCATGAAGTCCCATATTCATTTGTCGGTGGTAGGAAGGGAAAAAATAAAGAATACTAATAGCTGTCCATACTTTACACTCATTATACTAATATCTCACGCAAGAGGGGACCAACCACTTGGAAGCTTCTAGGATTTGACCTATTAGCTCATGGCAAGAACAAGTCCATGTCCATGTGGATTTGTAGACTCCTGTGTTCTTTTTTAAATAATAAGGATTGAAGAGACTT
Source organism: Panicum virgatum (assembly GCF_016808335.1). Classification (NCBI taxonomy): domain Eukaryota; kingdom Viridiplantae; phylum Streptophyta; class Magnoliopsida; order Poales; family Poaceae; genus Panicum; species Panicum virgatum. The sequence continues at coordinate 47,878,052 of NC_053142.1, read as the reverse complement.
GGAGAAGTAAAGTAATTTCTCTGACAAGCCTACCAATGGTCTTACAACACAGGAATTTTAGTTAATATTGACTTGCCACAAAATCTGATTACAGGAAAAGCATATACCGTGAAGTGATTCTATGTTCCTGTTAAGTGCCATGCTTTATTCCATGCATGTGCGACCCACATCATTGTCATGCATACAGACATGGATAGACTAGTCTATGATGATGTTGGCTAGCTGATGTGGTTTGTTTTATTGTTCACTGTCCTCAGGTGCAACAATTTGCATGTAGTTGATACATTCTCGGTACATATATGCTTGGTGGCCATTAAAGGGGCTGTTTTTTAAGTGTCCTGAAGCATATCCGATACAAGGGTTTCTGCCAGAGTTTTCTACCACAATCCTACCAAGCACTTTGTAATGCCAAGGCAAACATTAGCCACAAGACATACCATGCTTCTTTCCCTTTAGATTAATTGCCCATATCTCATCCAAATGCAAGTTAGAAGAGTGTACCAATGACTAATGACCTTGTGTCCTGTCCATGTAGTGCCCCTTATGACCTGCTTGTGGTTGTAGATGATTATGCATACTTCAATGGACAATCTATAGTTTCTAATTTATATGCTATGAAAATGTTGGAAGAGTCAAGAGTGGTACGCCAGCATCCACAATTAATACAGACTGAGAACACTACTCAGGCCTCACCTAAATTTGGAGGGATACACGAAAATCTTAAATTGTCCTGTCTTACCTCACCATCATTGTTCTGAGACAGGGGAACATGCCTCACTACTAACCTCCATGGTGGAGGGGGGTAGAGGAGGGTTGATGTGAGAAGAACAGGCGATATCGGCAATTTCACCACTTGGTAGGCTTCTTTTATGTTACTTATGTATGAACTGGTCTTTTATCATTTGGAGGTAGAAACTCCCCCTTTCTGCTCTACGGAGCAAACTATCTGTCTTAACGCAGAACCCCACCAGACAAGCAACCATCCAATTGCATCAAATTCTGTAGAAAATTGAACCTGAACCTGTTTGCATGTCATCTAAATGGAGATGAGAATTCTTAAGTTTCTCATATGGATATAGTCAGAAGAGCAGAGGCCATCCACCTTTATTCCTTGTGGTTTATGTGTCCAAATGGTGGTACTTCGGGAATAATGAGTTTTACTAGAAATGTATTTGAAACTTATTTCTCCTTATCAATATGTGATAAATATATGTAAACTTATACTTATGAACATATTTTGTATTACCCTTACTGAGATAAAACATTCTCTTTGGCCTTCGCATCAGGTTCATATGGTGAAAATGTTAGGAGAAAGTCTCACACACCATCTGCTATTGTTATTGGTGGTGGATTCGCAGGGCTTGCTGCTGCTGATGCGCTCAGGAACGCGTCATTCCAGGTATTGTTTAATGTTAATTATGGTCATGTTCTCACATTGGTGGTGCAATGGCGACCTTTGTATTTCTTTGATGAAAATGATATGAACCTTTTATGATGCATTTCAATTGTTACGATGCATTCCAGGTTATTCTTCTGGAATCCCGTGATAGGATAGGTGGCAGAGTTCACACTGACTACTCTTTTGGGTTTCCTGTCGATTTGGGAGCATCTTGGTGAGTTCCATTCTTTTCCTTTTAACTTCCAACAGAAGTTTATTTTGAAGGAATGTTATGAACAGTTTTTTCTTCATCTTTTTTATAAATCAGGCTTCATGGTGTCTGTGAAGAAAATCCCTTAGCACCAATAATTGGAAGGCTTGGACTTCCATTGTATCGCACGAGTGGAGATGATTCTGTTCTGTTTGATCATGATTTGGAGAGGTAAAGCTTTGCATCTGGGCTGTTTTATAAATACTTTGAGAGATGATGGAACTGAATGATGGGAGCTAACTTGTTCTATTGCCCTTTTCAGTTATGCACTCTATGACACTAATGGGCATCAAGTACCACAAGAGTTAGTAGAAAAGATAGGGAAGGTGTTTGAGGCCATACTGGAAGAGGTATTCCCTCCTTTCAATCAGTGGTGCGCTGGTGCCTGTTGATTTTAGGTAGTTTCTTTTATCTGATTTATCCACCCATGTGCAGACTGGCAAATTGAGGGAACAAACCAATGGAGATATGTCTATTGCAAAAGCCATCACAATTGTTATGGATAGAAATCCGCACTTGAGGTTTGTACTATCCAATTTCTGCCTTTCTCCAGTGGTTAGCACAAACATACTTGTCTTTTTAACTGCGTTCTTTATGTGTTTACACTTCACAACAGGCAAGAAGGGATTGCTCATGAAGTTCTTCAATGGTATTTGTGCCGAATGGAAGGTTGGTTTGCTACTGACGCTGATTCAATATCACTAAAGGGTTGGGACCAGGTATGTTCTCCCCACTTAGTAGCTGTAGTGGCCAGTATACTTGCACATGATGAAATTGCTGTGCTTTTATGTATGACACGCTTATGGGGTGCAGGAGGTGCTGCTTCCAGGTGGCCATGGCCTCATGGTTCGTGGATATCGTCCGGTTATAAATACTCTGGCAAAAGGCTTAGATATACGCCTCAACCACAAGTATGCATATGTCATTTTCTTATTCATTTGCTAAGCAATTGTTGCAGTTTCATCTGCCATTCCTTTAGTACTGATCCTTCTATTTTCTTTAGGGTTGTTGAAATTGTTCGCCACAAGAACAGGGTAGAGGTTACTGTAAGCAGTGGTAAAACATTTGTTGCTGATGCTGCAGTAGTTGCTGTTCCGTTGGGTGTTCTGAAAGCAAACACTATTAAATTTGAGCCGAGATTGCCAGAGTGGAAGGAAGAAGCAGTTAGAGAACTTTCGGTTGGAATTGAGAACAAAATTGTTCTTCACTTCAGCCAGGTTTTCTGGCCTAGCGTGGAGTTCCTTGGGGTCGTTTCCTCCAGCACGTACGGATGTAGCTATTTCCTTAACCTTCACAAGGCAACAGGCTACCCTGTTCTCGTTTACATGCCTGCTGGTCGCCTTGCTCGTGACATCGAAAAGATGTCTGACGAGACAGCTGCCCAATTTGCCTTCTCCCAGTTAAAGAAGATCCTTCCCAATGCAGCTGAGCCGGTTAGTTTGTGAACATTATCCTCAATTGCAACAATTAAAGAATCCTGCTAGAGCATTTCTAACGGCCATGTTTCTTAAAATTTGTTGCAGATAAATTACTTGGTGTCACACTGGGGCTCAGATGAGAACACACTCGGTTCCTACACGTTTGACGGAGTGAATAAGCCCCGTGACCTGTACGAGAAGCTGCGCATCCCTGTGGACAACCTGTTCTTTGCAGGGGAGGCCACAAGTGTGAAGTACACTGGCACAGTGCACGGCGCCTTCTCCACTGGTCTCATGGCATCTGAGGAGTTAAAGATGCGGGTTCTGGAGCGGTTCAGGGAGCTGGACATGTTGGAGATGTGCCACCCTGCCATGGGCGAGGACAGCCCTGTCTCTGTCCCACTGCTCATCTCTCGGCTCTAAGCGGATCAGCAGTTGTTTATGGGGTTAACACCTGCGAGTATGTCGGACATCCCACTGATTGCTCAAGGGAGGCAGTATAAGGAGAAAGAATCTCCTCTTGCTTCTCCTCTGCATGAGGCATGTGTTGACATCACTTGTGCGGTGTGCTATATTAATCTTATATGTTTGGGAACCCATACGTATATTGGGGTCTGTGTTTGATCAAGTAACACGAGCGGGCCATCTTTGTAGAAGATGCCTTATGTATGATGAACACTGTAATACACATACTATGTTTGGAGTGAAGTGGTTGACTGGCTGATATCTCTCTGCCGCCCATTGCTGGCTCTGAGGTCAGATGATATGTTTGAACTTGCCATTTTTGTTGCACATTGGATTGCTGAAGCTTAATTTCCATATATGCATTCAGCATTCTCCAGTACCAACTGGAACTAGTTGGGACTTGGTTATGATGGCAGGTTAAGCAAATTCCTAAAGTTGAAGTATGTACGTGGGTGCTTATAAAAAAAACCCGGCAAATCATGTACGCTGGGTTAAATCTTCGGAAGAAAGTTCATTTTTTTGAAGGAGGAAGTTCAGTTCTGATAAAAGCAAAGGTATCATTCCTAAGCGACAGGTATTTTTTTTACTATACAATAGAAACATGACGTCCAGTCCAAATCGGATATACTGAAGCTGGCAACTTCCTGATCACAGCTTGTTTCTGAGGGTAAAGGGCTTCCAGCAATAGCTACTGACATTGACTGATCACTATTCATTACAACTTGACCCTTTTCCCCCTTGATGTACAGGAATCCGATTTTTATCACACTGCGCGCCTACTGGGTTACTGGCGTTCGATGTCATCACGTCTACTCCTCTCAAACGTATGTGGCCTTGGGTTGCCTGCTAATCCTAAACATTCCAAATGGCCACCAACCAAATGTACCATTACCGAAATTATCCACGTTCTGTTCTATAAATGACATCTACTGTTCAGTGATTCTGAATTAACAGCTGCTACAAGTTTTCATGTGGATGGAAACGATATGAAGCAGGCAAAGGAAATAATTGACACGATTAGGTCTCAACATTTGAACATGGACACTCCAGAACTGTGTTCTGGGTGTTCAGAAGATTTGATGGATCTGTTGGAAAATAACGTGTATGCAAGCAGCCTGGCGATACAGTACGGAAGAGCAGCAATCCACCGGCTAGAGACGAGCAATGTCCAAATCCCAAAGGGCAGTTGCAGTTACATAAATAGGGACAGGGTAACTCCTTGCAATTAATCTCCAAAAGCAGTTGAAAGGAGCCTTGCCCTCCCCATGAGGATACTGTAACACCTGACTCGCGGACAGTCCGCTCGAGGCTGGCGGACAGTCCGCGAGGCATCGCCAGATATTTATCTGGACGGATGTGGGACCCGCTGGTCAGTTCTCTCTTCCTTCTCATTTCGTCCAGAGCCGAGCGAAGCTCGACCGCTCGCCTCGACGTCGCCCCCTCCCCTCGATCTCCCCCCTCCGGCCATCCTAACTCGATTCCTTGCGTGAGTACTTTCCCTAGCCCCTCCTCCACTTTCCCAAACCTCCACACCGGCTCCTCACGGCCGGAATCCTTCCCACCACCGCCGGACGCCATTGGAGGTGTTGAAGCTTAGTTCCACCGCCGATCCGCCTCTCCGGTCGTCCTCCGCTCGAACCGACCGTGGGAATGAATTCGTGGTGAGTTCCTTGTGCTTCCCAGTCTTTTTCCCCTTTCATGGCGCGTCGCCGGCGCCGGAGCACGGCCGCCGCCGTCGCTGCCGCCTTTGCTGCCGCCTGGGGCGAGGGTCAGAGGTTAGGTATCGCGGACGGTCCGCCTGGGAGGCGCGGACGGTCCGCCGGTCAGGTTAGTTTTTGTCCAGAGACGATGTTGCCTCTGGTTGTTTGTGCAGGATTTACTGCGGACAGTCCGCTATGGGGGAGCGGACGGTCCGCCGTTGAGGTTTGAATTTGTTCCAGAGACGATGTCGTCTCTGGAGGTTCGCAGGGGTGAACTGCGGACGGTCCGCCACTTGGGCGCGGACAGTCCGCAGTAGAGTCTAGGAAATTGTCCAGAGACGTTTTCGTCTCTGGTGGATTGAGTACTTGAACTGCGGACGGTCCGCCAGGGGTGGCCGGACAGTCCGCAGGTAGAATGGGAAAGAGTTCCAGAAACGTTGTTGCCTCTGACGGGTTGGTAGAATAGTACGGCGGACAGTCCGCCACTTGAGCGCGGACAGTCCGCAGGGTATTTCAGTTAAAGTAAACTAGTTACGTTTTTGGGCTGCACTCATTTATTTCATATGCATACGTGTAGCATCCGCTTCTGAGGGCGCCGTCTTTGAGGTGATCGCGGCACCACAAGAGCAGACGACGCGAGCCCAAGAAGAGAGGTGTGAGCACCCGGCCCAAGGCCCGTCTGACCCCAGTGTTGAGCAGCAGACACAAGGCAAGCCCCGGTGCACATCCTAGTATTTTAAATTATGACACCTATGTATGTTTCTACTACTTGTGCATTAAGTTCAGGAATTATTTAGAACCCTAGTTGCATGATCCATAGGATTCCCTGAGTTGTACTAGTATGTATAGGACGATAGAAGTGCTATGCTTAATGATTCCGGTAGAAGACGAGTGGTCTCCTGCGCTCGCGAGATGTAGGATGTTAGGAGTCGAGTAATTTCCGGTTACTCGCGATATATATATATATATATATATATATATATATATATATATATATATATATATATATATATATATATATATATATATATATATATATATATTCATATTCCAGTACATGAGTTATTGATGTTGATATGGAAAATTGAGACCGGACGGGGAATGATGAGAATGTTTAGGGATGGCAGCAGGACAGGGTTTCTGGGTGCCTTAGCCCCGTCTGTGTCGTTTAAGGACCGGTCGTTGTGCCAGTGTTGATCGGGGATTGAATTGTACTAACCGCATGCAGGGAGTAGGAGGTAGTCGAAACCGGTAAGCCTAGTACTGCCTTGTTTCGAAAGTACATGACTCCATCTCACCTCCTGGGGTAGTCGAGTAGTCGCAGAGAAATGGGGATGCATGTATTACTTTTGGTGGTCTCATGTTGAGCTCGGCTGACCATATGATGGTGGGGCGGTCCTGTAGTTCAAGGCGGGGAGGGGAAGGGTTGGTGCGTGTTGTCCGACGGGGCTTATACGTGCCGTGTTGGTTAGGTTCACCTTGTAAGGTTAAATCGGATCGATTCGCCGTGTCTCGCGGTTATGAGGGCCTTGATCTCTTTGTCACCTCGTAAAAATGATTTAGGAGTGTTAGTGATAAATGATGGAACTATTTTGAACCATTATTGTATTGCTCCAACATGATTGAGTAGATATGCCAACATTAGATGTGGGTCTTTCCATATAAAACTTGTGGCTAAAATATTGAAAGTAAGGATTCATCCCTAGATGCTTTTTCTGCAAAAATTAACCACCAGCCAAAAGCCTTGCATGTCTAGCTATGTGGGCTAAGTTATACCCACTGGTCGGGTAAGCCTTGCTGAGTATTAGAATACTCAGGGTTTGTTGCCAACATTATTTCAGGACACGCAGATATAGACTTCTGCCCTTGCTGCGCCAAGTTCATCCGCCGGGATGCAGAGAGATGGGAGGTCGTGGAGCCAGATGTTTAGTTAGGAATCTCTCTAGGCACACTTGTGGTAGTTATATAGGCCCTTTCCTTTAGTTGGACCTGGATTTCAGAAATGCGAAGTTTGTAAATTATGTAGTTGTTCAAACTTGGTTTGTAAAACTTAAGGTGAAGTCCTATGTATATTAGTTGTATTTTCAATTTTGGTGTCGTGCTTGTACCATCTGCGCCCACCTTCGCGTGGGACTATCGGTGATGTTTCGATCGGGACGTGGGTTGCGAAAGGATCGCCAAATTAAGCCGTTAAGCTAATGAGTCTGATGTGTTCAAATGACGGCCATTACGCTTAATTAGAGTTTTAATTTGGCGGTTCCGTCACAGATACCTCGCTAGACCACTCTATTAAAAATTCAGAATGAAGATATCGGATCGACAATTGTCTCTCCATCCTAGGCCGTTTTCGGTTATTTCGAGGGCATTTGCTGTGAATTTTGTATACCGACACGCGAAATGAACATTTCTGAATTTTTTTTGTTGCGTGAAAGAAAATTTTATTTGAGAGTTCAGGGGCACACTCTCTCTTAATGAAAAACGTGCTCAGTTACAGTCGTGAAAAAAAGAGTTCAGGGCACAGAGTCTGAATTGGGACAACCTTCCTGAAGGCAATGCAAGGCTTTCCATTCTTCAGCCCCATTGGCTCAACATTTTTCGGATCATAGATGTCATGATAGAAACGCAATGTGGCACTCCGGGCACTGCCATGATCACTCAAGCTAGGTCGATATCATCTCGAGCCTCAACTCTCAACCCGCTTGCTGTTGCCTCCAAACATTCATTTTCAAAACCGGCCGGTTTCCAGTTAAGCTTCTTCTAATCGGTGTGAGTGTGACCGCAGGAAGCATCAACGGCAAAGATGTGGAAGCTGACACTGTGGCACTATAAAAGCACCCCAAGACAAACCTCCCATAGCGAGCTACCCCCAAGACAAACCTCCCATAGCGAGCTACCAGCCTACCACAGAGCTTCCATGTCCATGTACCAGAGCTAGCCTAGCCAGCTCAGTGAGGCATTGCTCGCGCTGAGCATGGCGAAGGCTCAGCTCATCGCCCGGTTCGCCGTCGAGGTCGCGCCGTCGTCGATCCTCATCATGCGCCGCTCCCGAGGGTGCTGGACGCTATAGCGGAGGACGAGAAGGAGGCGGCCGCCGCCGTGGAGCTGTCGTCCTACGCGCTGCTGCGCACCAGGGCTACTCGCCGAAACTTGAGCCACACTGCCACGGAGGTCGGCAAGCCCTCGGTGCGCGGCGAGAGGTGCCCCGTAGCCGGCAGCCCCTTGCCGCCGCACGCCGAGGAGCTGGCCGTCCTCGCCTAGCCGGCCGGCGCAGAAACTCCGGGAGGACTCCAAACAAATTCGGTAGGGAGGTTAATCGTATTCATAATGTGTGCGCGGATTGAATTGAACTTTTTCTAGTTACTAGGTTGATGACTGTGCGTTGCTACAGGAAAATATTTTTTTATTAGCATCAATCTTTGTTATATAAAATATGTGTAATACATGTAGCAATTGAGGCATGTGCATGCACATGCATGTTTGAAAAATATATATTTTATAGCATACCAAATATGCATGCAAAAACATCTAAATAAACTCAAGGTTATATTGTATACACATAGTATACAAAATCAATTCCCTTACAGTTATATAAAACATGTGTAATACAGTTATATAAAACGGGTGTCGCGGATCCACGGTGCGGGCTGGGGTGGCAATGGCACCGCTGCGGGATGGCAGCCTGAACCAGGCGGCGAAGCCTCTCTCACTCACCCGCCGCATCGGGCCGTTCCAGGGTCCGGCTCAACGCGCACCTCGCGGAGGTCGCGGAGTCGACGTGCCGGCGGTGTAGGCCAGCGGCAGCGGGAGACGACGACGTACGGGCCGGTGGTGCAGTTTAGGACTTTAGAAAGCGATGAACGAATGCGCACAGATGATGGGACGGTGGCGGACTGGTGGGTGATGTTGGGGGGATTGCGCTTCTTGCGGTCTGCCGTTCCTACGGCTGTAGATGGATCGGACGTCTCTAGATGACTCGGCAGAACCACGATTACCAGGAGGTGGGCTGGAGAGGGATCGTACGTAGCGGGGGCAACGGGCTGCCGTTCCTGCGCCTGTCGAAAGCATCGGACGGCTGCATATTTCCTGCGGCAGACTGACGAAACGCGAGAAGCAGACTGATGAATTGACGGACGAGTCGCCCATTCGGCCTTCGTAGGAGTAGAGATAAACGGAATTGCGTTGTACGTCGACAAGTATCGTACAAGCTCGAACATGTAACGTTGTTCTCTGTGTTGTAGCATACTGCCACAGTATATGAAAGCTAATGAAATGGTTCTTACTTCTTAGTTTGTGCTACTAATTACTTTCCAAGAACAAGGCCCACATCACATGGGCCCCTTGACACCCATATTCTGTTTGCTTCTTTTGGTACGCATGCTTCTGCTCGGATTCGAAAGCAACACTGCAAGCAACAAGAAAGATGGTCGATGCCAGCACGCATATCACGATGACTTGTGTATCGGCGTATCAGCATGTCAATACATGGGTGCAAAAAGTTCAGTACCTGGAGAATGGAGTTCTATCACGGTGTACCGTCGCACTAGCAGTCTAGCACGCATACACTTGCATTGGCTACTTGGTTTTTACTCTCATCTTTTTCGAGGATCTAGAAAGATGGCGCCAACAGTAGAAGCTCAGGTTCCCGCGAAAACAAAGCTCCCAGATCCGCGCTCCACAACCCGTCAAACCAGAGCGTCCACGGTCACGCAACGATTCCCACACCCAAAACAAATCCAAACGATCCCAAACTTTCCGGTCATCCCTCCTCACCCGCAGCCGGTGGGCCCGCCCGCCACGAAAATTTTTCACGTTTGTTGCAAATTCAGGATATTGATGATACAGTTAATAATTAGGCAAAAAGGGCAGGAAGAATCCATTCCTTGCGCAATCGGGGAAGCAGCACTGAATTGATGTACTCAAGATATTTAAGCAATCGGGGAAGCTATCAACAGGTGTCTCTACTGACTTCATCATGTTTTAGTGACAGCGACGATAAGTGCCTTGCATGCTGTTTCGCAAAAAAAAAAAGTGCCTTGCATGCTGGCCACGGGCCACCACATGCACCAACAAATTAGAAGGCTGCATGCATATAAAATGGAAAATTTAGAAGCAGCAGCAGGCGTTTTCTTTGTAAAATCGACGTGATTTCGAATTTTCATATCTTCGCATTGAAAATGTTTTCAAGTGAAACGAGCGCGGCACTGTTCACTGTTTGACGGAGGGCCTCCTTAGATCGAGGATCGATTTAGGAAGACTTGGAGAGTTCTTTTACAAAATTTGACGCGCCTGGGTGGCTGATTCTCGACGGCAGATCAGCCGCGATCAGACGGTCGTGAAATGGAGGCGACGTCCCACCCAGGTTTTTTTTCCCAACGAGACACCCCAAACCGGAGCACTCCGGTTCCGGTAAACCGGACCGGTTTCACCAGAAACCGGTAGAAACCGATCAAATCCCAGTACAAATTCAAATCGTCCGGCGCATTTGGGAACCGACCGGTATACCGGTCGGTTTGACCGGTAACCGATCAAATTCAATTTTTTTTCTTTTTTGGTTTAAATTCAAATGCCGGCAAAGTATACTAAATAAATGTTTGTATAACATATTTTAATTTAAATGAACCCTCCAACTCTTTTTTGTACTACTTTTACATTGTATTTGTATACTTTTGTATTCACGTTTTTTTGTTTAACTTCAAATCCCAGCAAACTATACTAAATGAACGAATTTTTGAGAAAATTTGACACCATTAAATTTGTCGCACCTTTAAGTATTTTTAGGAATTTTTTCATTTTTTTGAATTTAAATTTAAATTTTAAATTTGGCCCGGTTTGGTACCGGCCCAAACCGGAACCGGGCCGGACCGGTTCCCACCGGTGAACCCTGGTCCCACCCCGAAAATAGAGTCTTTCCGATACCCCCCGTCTCCTCCGCCCCGCTCCGCCCCCGCCCCTCCCCTCCCGTGCCGCCGTGCTCCGTGACTGGGGTTCGGATCCAAATTGCGACCGCCGCGCCCCAATCGAGGTCGTTGAGCCCTCGCCGGCGCCGGCGATGGCGTCCGCCCTCCTCGCCGGCCGGAGCGGGGCGCACCACCACAGCTGGGGGGAGGGGCGGGCCCCGCTGTCGCCCATACCGCCCAACCCTAGCCCCAACCACCACCCCGTCCCCCCGCGCGGCGACGGGTCCAAGGCGCGGGCGGCGGCGGCGGCCTCGACGGCGGTCGGGTACGTCACCTTCAAGCCGGCGTCCCTGGGCCACCGCGAGGCCCGCGCGCTCCGGGACCGCCTCGCCGGCGAGCTCGGCCAGGTCCGCGCCCTCCTCTCCCGCATCGACGCATGGCAGGTGCAGCGGCAGGAGCAGAGCCACCCGCCGCGCCGGGAGCTCCCTCCCGCGGCGCCGGCGAAGCTCCCGGGCGCGATGCGGAAGCGGTGCGGTCAGATCCTCACCAAGTTGCGGAAGGACAAGCGGAGCGTGTGGTTCAACGCGCCCGTGGAGGTCGAGCGCCTCGGGCTCCACGACTACCACACCGTCATCAAGAGACCCATGGACCTCGGCACCGTGAAGGAGAACCTCGCCGCCGGGAGGTACGCCTCGCACGACGCCTTCGCAGCCGACGTCCGCCTCACCTTCTCCAACGCGCTGCGGTACAACCCGGTGGGGCATGAGGTTCACACTTTCGCTGGCGCCCTCCTCGCGTCCTTCGAGAAGATGTACAAAGAGGCAGTCGCTTGGTTCAAGGAAGAGTGCAAGCGCCTTGAGCCGCCAAAGCCAGTGCCAGCCGAATTGCCACCTCCCCCGATAATTGAGGCGAAGGTGAAGCCGAAGACAGGGAGCGGGAAGATGCGGAAGCCAAAGGCGAGGGAGACTAACAAGAGGGAGATGAGCCTGGATGAGAAGAACATGTTGAGGCTGGGCCTTGAGAGCTTGCCTGAAGAGAAGATGCATAATGTGCTGCAAATTGTGAGGAAGAGGAACAACAACCCGGAGGTGCTTGGGGATGAGATCGAGCTGGATATTGATGAGATGGACATTGAGACGCAGTGGGAGCTTGATCGATTCGTCACCAACTTCAACAAGGCCCTCAAGAAGAGTCAGCGAACTGCAATGGTGAATGGAGGCATTGCTGATGTCGCAAGTGCTGCCGTAGCTGAGGATGACACTGCACCAGTGAACAGTGTGGCTACATTGGTTGGCAATGATGATGCGGTAATGACAATTGGAGCATCAGGTTTTGTTTTTGGTTTTAGTCAATGAATGAATTGGGATCTCATGCTAGTCTGTTCTTTTATGTTGTTTATAGGAGAGCGGGAACCCTATGAAGAGCACTAAATTAGCCGAACAAGTTGATGAGTATGTAGATATTGGGGATGAGATGCCAACAGCCACTTACCAGTCAATGGAGATCGAGAAGGATGCTGAAGTTGCAAGTGGCTTCAGTGGCTCTGGCAGTGGCTCCTCATCATCCAGTGGTTCTGGCAGCGGTTCCTCATCATCCAGTGGTATGATCAACCACCTTTTCGTACATAAAAAAGATCCAACTTCCTCATGAACCGAGTTTTGACAAAAAAAAAAATGTTTTGCCGCCTTTTACAGTTTCGGAGTCTGGGAGCTCAGGGGACAGTGCCTCAGGAGCTGGGAATGCTCACTCTTTGGCTTAGGGGAGGTTGTTGTAACCATAGGGAATTCAAGGGTTTCAATTGTGCGAGTTCATGTTCTTGAGTGATCTGGGTAGAGTTAGAGGAATTGTAGGTATTCTGTAAGCTGTTCTTCTGAGATGTGGGTGTCAGTTTCGGTTTAGTAGTTAACGCAGTTAATAGATAACAGATGGGCTTTGTGAGTATCTGATGGCACAGCTCGAGACGTGTATATAAGAAGGTGGAAGCTGGATGGTATGGGGGCCTTTATAGTAGATTAGTAGTTGAACCCTCCTATTGATTATGAAGGTGGCTAGACCTAGTATCTGTTATTTGTATTACGGTTGTTCTGGTGGAGCTCTCTTTATGGAGTTGATTATCGATGAGTTGGGCATGTCATTAAGTATGGTAAAGTAACAACACAGTATCTTTGTTTCGCGATGACTATGATTAAGTTATTCATCATTTTGGATAGACCAGCACTGAGATAAGTTTCAGTGGACTTGCAGATCTGTGTTGGCTTCTGCCTTCTTTGTGAAAATTGTCCCCTCAGATATCAACAAATGCATGCTCTGCTTTATTGTCTAACACAAAGCAGTGAATTTGTCTGTTATTGTTTGGTAACTTCAGAATTTGTTGTCTGCTGTAGGAATTTCAGGAAGCTGTTCCAGGTATAAAATGCCAGTAAAATGTGCAGATGCACCGTTGGAATTTCTGCTAAAATAGTTGTGCAGCAAGTGCTTTTTCACCGATCAATGCAATTCCATTGCTTACAAAGGGATGAGGCGCAAATTGTGAAAAAAAATAATTAGCATTCAGCAATATGAACCCGTGAGGTCCTTGTAGAATCTGGCACGAGAAATTCAGTTTTTTTATGTTTCGGGGCAAGAAAGAACCACACGTCCATACCTGGCCTCTTATCTGGCAAACATGAGCCCTGCAACAAGTGATCCCGAAGAGACGGGGACGAGTGAATGCTTTCTTGAACAACATGCAGTTTTGCATGAGGTTGATCCAGAAGACGGTCGATCGTAGTAGTGGAACGTACCGAAGCTTGAATGCCTGCAAAGGGACGGCTTACTTTCACGAGATACCGAGGGATGTAAAAGCCGAAGATAACATGACTGACGATAGAGGCATACCTTAGAAGGCAACGAAGTGAAATCCGCTGTGCTGGTAGACAAATATGCTTAACCACAGTTCACATATTTCCAATCAATTTCGACCCTTGGTTTGCTCCTTGTTTTTGCTAGCATTCTGCATTGCTCAGTTAGCTCCTCGGTGCAATGAAAGATCACCAGTTCTTCCAGCGAAGGTGGGAGGCCCTTTTCTGGGAGCCTTGAGACACTCGAGCAATGATAGATCTCCAACCTCTTGAGTGAGGAAAGGCTGTGCAGGCCCACAGGAAGATATGCAAGGTCGCGGCAATTCCAAAATAGGAGCTCCTGCAGGGACGTGAGGAGCTGGAGCGCACTGTCTTGCTCATCTGTTAGTCTCCACACTTTCCCCAAACATTGGCGAAACTCTAGGCGTCGAAGGGAGGTGAGGCACTTGCAGAATGACGTGGCGAGGAAAGAGTAATCATCGGTGACAAGCCTTTCCAGTCCAGCGCACACCCCATAGCGGCCCTGACTTGACAGGCGCTCCAGATAATGAGATAAGCCAGGGCAGCCGAATGCGTCCAAATACCTGAGACCCCTGAGGCACCGGAAGTCCTCTAGCGCATCGAGCGATTCACAACCATGAACCACCAACTCCTCCAGGGCTGTGCAGGAACGCAGCTGTATCGATTTCAGCATTGGGTTTCCCCGCAGTTCTAATTCCCGGAGGCAGGTGAAATTCCCCTCTAGCGTGGCGAGTGATGCACAATCTTCGATCATCAAACTTTCCAGTGCTGTACAGGAATACAGCTGTAGCCATTCTAACCCTGGGTTGTCGTCCAGCACTAATTTCTTGAGGCACGTGAAATTCCCCTCTGGCACGCGGAGCGATGCACAACTAGCAACCACCAACTCCTCCAGTGTTGTGCAGGAATGTAGCCGTAGCGATTTCAGACTTGGGCCGATGTGTATTTGTAACTTTTTGAGGCAGTTGCGATCTTCTAGGAAGCAGAGCTGCAGCGCTTCTAGGGAACAATCGCGGATATCAAGTTCGACAAGTGAATGCGGGAGAAGCAATCTTCCGTTCCGCTGGTCGCTGTTTTCGTATTTGTGCACCAAAGATGAGATCAGCTTGGGGCATCCCCAAATTGTTAGCTTTTCAAGGGAGGTGAATCCAGAGAAGCAATCCTTGTCCCCCTGAAATGTTAGCTCACCGCAGCGCACAATAATTATTTTCTTGAGACAAGGGATGAGATTTGATGGAATGCGCAGGAGTCCCTTTGATGTTGAGCTTGTCGACGCACCATCTGGATTACTAGCTGATGAAGCCCGTGGAGTTGGGGTGTGACTTAATGAACGGCTCTCTGTCTCTCCCATCAACAGTCCTGATATCTGGTTACAACCAACCAAATGTAATTCCTCTAGGGCCGGTGCATGTCGCAGCATCACAGATAGCCACTTCCCAGTTATTCCACAATCACAAATCCCGAGGCGCTTGAGAGATGGGAGGGCATTGAAATTCGCGTCTGCCATGTCTTCACGTGCTTGCACTGCCAAAACATCTGGAGAGAAAAGGTCCAGGCAATTTTCTAGTTGCAAGCTAGTTAATGCCCTGAGATGATGGAATGGCCAAAAATTGTCATCCGGCTGCGTTGGCTTATCAGGACTTCCGGAAAAAATATCCCATCCAGGGTTACGATACCCCGTAATTTCCAATTCTCCATTGGTTGAACCCTTCATCTCTGGAAGTGTTGAAACTCCGGTGATGGATAATCTACAAACAGTGCTTGAAGGTGGTAGAGTATGTGATATTGCTAAATTAGGACAGTCATCGACGGTAAGCTCGCTAAGACCGGACAACCATGACTTTTGCTCAATTATGAGATTTGCACAGCTCTCAAACAGAGGAAACACCTTCAATACACGGCATCTCTCGATCAGCAGTACTCTTAAGCTCGAGTTCAAGTCTCTCACTGAACTGCAGGAGCAACTCTCCAGCTCTGGCATCTCAGTAAGCACCAGCTCCTCCAAGGAAGGAACTTTTACTTGTCTTACTTTCCCCATATTCTTCAACTTCAGCTTTGTAAGGAGTGGAAGCCTTTCTAGTGAGGGAAGTACTTGTAATTCCCTACAATCCTCTAAATGAAGTGTCTGCAAACCGGTAACTGAGACAGTTCTAACAAGCCAATCTGGGGAGGTACCACTGCCATAACCAGAAATCTGAAGATGCTTTAGGTTGTGATGTGGTTCGAGACCCTCAACCATCTCTTTGCTTGTCCCCGTTACTACTGCCTCAATAGAAGTCTCATGCATGGCAATATAGTCATCCACTGACAAAGTATACCCCCATGACAAGTGCAACTTTTCCAAGCGACTTTTCTCTCTCAGTTTTGCTCCATATGCCTCCTCTCTAGTTACAACCTTTTCAAGTTGAGAAACACCAAGCTGAACAAGCTCACTCATGGATTGAAGCTGTGCTATCTCAAAGCTGTTGCACTTTTCAACTTTAAAGTCATGCAGTTCCTGAAGAGAAGTCATTTTACCAATGCTACTGATCGAAGAGTACACTGCCTTCGATGCAACAAGATGCCGTAGACTGATAAGGTTATTCATACCATTATGTACAGTAGAATATCTAT
Organism: Panicum virgatum; assembly: GCF_016808335.1. NCBI lineage: Eukaryota > Viridiplantae > Streptophyta > Magnoliopsida > Poales > Poaceae > Panicum > Panicum virgatum. The sequence goes on along the minus strand of NC_053142.1, from coordinate 47,861,449 downwards.
CCAAGCCTATATCTAATACTTGAAGGTGATAGAATTTGCTCAGGGCTTCAGGCAAAACTTCACTGTCCTCATTGCCCCTAAGTTTTAGATATCGAACATGAGTAGAATTCACCAAATTGCACGCAGAATAACCAAAGCGTGCATATGCTGCAGAAATTTGCAGCATCCGTAGGTTTTGTGCTTTCTGGAGTATGCCTTGCAAGGATTGGAGGAAGAAGTGGTCATACTTCCCAATTAAGACCAACGTCCTCAATTTTCTCGTTGAATTAACTACTCTTCGCAAATTTTCTTCAAACCTCTCAATACGAAGTATGTTCCCATGCTGATCTTCATGGTATGCGGAATAAGTTAGAATTGACAAATGGCGTATAGTTGGGAGTACTTCTCTGCATGCTAGATCATCTATAACTGCACATTCAGTTCCTGAAACTAGCCTTGCAAAGTCATGCATAAGAGAAGGCATAACATATAATGTTGGATCTTTAGTATCAACCTGCTTAAAGAAGCCAGAGTTCAGCAAATCAGTGAGATAGTTCTGCCCTATCTCCTCCAATCTCTTAGTCCAATGGCTGCATTTCACAAATCCCTGCGAGATCCAAGTACAGACCAGCTCATTGCTAAGAAACTGATGATTTTGGGGGAATATAGAACAATACAAGAAGCATTGTTGTAAACAGTAGGGCAGCTCATCGTAGCTAACTTTCAAAGCATGCATGATGCCTCCATTGAGTTGGAGGGATTTCCATTTTTCATTCTTTAGAATGTTACTCCAATGGTCAATTGTAAGCTGCTCTCTTAAAAGCATCCCTGCAGTTTGTGCTGCTAATGGGTTACCATGTAAATTCTTTGCTATCTGCTGACCAATGATGGTTAGACATGGGTGCTCTTTGTAATTTTCATCACCAAATGCACATGCTTTGAATAACAGCCAGAAATCTTCATTCTGCAAACTATCTAACTCAAAAGGTAGGAGCGTGCCTATCCTTTTTGCAACACATAATTTTCTAGTAGTCACAATAATCACATTGCCCTTCGCGTTGTCCGACCTCAAAGGGGCCAACAGTTTATTCCAACGGGAATCATCGATGTCGTCCCAGACATCATCTAAAATGAGTAGTGTCCTCTTTGATGTGACATGAGTGACCAAGATCTCCTGAAGTTTAGCCAAGCAGCTTATACCTACACACGTTTCGTGAGAAACAAAATCTAGCATCTCCATTGTAAGTCTCACTTCATCAAAGTTGCTTGACACCCAAATCCATATTCTGTAATCAAACAGGCTTTTCACATTCGGTTCATTATATATGATTTGAGCGAGTGCTGTCTTCCCAATACCTCCAATGCCAACAATAGGAAGAACAGCCACACTGTCAGGCTTGTCTCCTCTCATATGCTCTATGATGGAGTTCTTCTCATCAACTCTCCCGTACATTTTGCATTGAATAAGACTTGATGTTCTTCGGCACGGATCTGCAGCTGTATTCTGATAGAGATTCCAACTTGGAACAGAGCCCAATCCATGTAGCTTCTGAACCTCACTGATAGCCTTTTCTAACTGATGAGTTGCTTGTTGGATTCTGTTGCAAATTTCTGCCTTGTCCCAGAGGAGTGTGTTAGCTGCAGTGTTGTGTGCTAACACCTCATCACTTCTCATTCTTTTTCTTCTATCTGAATCATGAGGCGAAATGGTGGTACCATTTTGTGCACCAACGTCCGCACTACAGGAGGAAAAATATCATGGACTGGTTACTACAAGTTCATAACTGTAATATTTTAAGATTTATAACTGCATTTCAGAACTATATCTAGCATAGTTTAAATAAAATACATATCGTTTTTTTATTTTTTTTGCATATCCTAAGGTGCCATTCCAGAACATCGCAAGTTCATTAATTTTGTCCAAAAGTAATCATTATTCGTTATTGCAAAAGTGCGCCAATGCAACTATGCAAGGATATGAATTCTGTATGGAGAGATCCTCGAGATAAGTGGTACCTTGAAGGTATTGGCGTTTGTTCAATTGCAGCACGTTTTCTCTTGCAATTCTCACTCTTGAGATGATTGTGCAGAACTGATGTCCCTTTAGTAGTCTCGCATCTAACCACTGTGTGGCAGTAAATACACTCTGCTTTCACAGGCTTTCCATCAGCGTCTTCTTCAGTTATGCTGAAATCCTCCCATGCCTTGGACCGTTTCTTGCGGTCGTTTCTATTCGGTATGCCAGAGTTGTCCCTCGATCCTTCAACTAGTTGTGCTCCACCATGTAGATCCGTGCCTTGGGGCTGATTATCCAAAGCAATCGTACCTGCGCCAAACAAAATGGAAACAGCATGTGAAAATTAATAGCGTCAGCTAAGAGCTTTCCTTTACTATCATCATACAAGCAACGATATGTGCTGTGCAGACTGCAGAGAACATCCACATCCACATCCACACACATACCTCCCTGGACCTGGTGCTGGAGCCTGTAGTAGTCGAGCTCGTCGACCATGTCATCGGCGTCGTAGAGCAGCTCCTTGAGGCGACCGAGCGACCGGGCCAGCGGCCTGTTCTCCGCCGCCCTCCCCTTCACGGCAGCAAGCACCGCCTCCACCCTCTCGATCTCGGATTTGAGCCTCTCGGTGTCGTCGGCGAGCCCAACCTGGCGAATCCACTCCTCCATCCCGCCGGCGAAGAGGACCTCCAGGATGGTCTGCGCCAGCCAGAGCACGGCGGCCTCCACGTGAGGGTCTCCCGCCTCCATCGCTTCGGCGGCGGAAACAGGGCTTGAGCTAAAGCGAAGCGAAGTTGAAACAGGGGAGGAGGTGTCGAGGGGAGGGAGGAGCAATAATAATGCACTTGGCTAGGGTCGCGCAGCCATGGGAATTGCAATGGGAAGCGAGGGGGAAAGTGCTGGTGTGAATGCACAGGACCCAGCTGCGAGAAAAGTCGTGGAATATTTCTTAAAAAAAAAGAAAAGTCGTGGAAAAAAGTGGCTGTACAGTAGGATGGAACTATGGAAGTACTGGTCGTTGGACGCTGGCCGAGCTCCCGAAATTCCCTGTTGCCGAAGTTCACCTTCTGTTTTCCAAAGAAAGAGAAGAAGTTCACCCTTTCTGCGCAGTTAAGGGCGGTACATCTGATTCTACTGTAATCAGTCAGCTAAGATTAGAGTTACAGTTAAACATAACTGAGCTCCCCTAAGCTAGCACTCTGCACTAATTACTTTTGAAATTTTTATAGCCTACTAGTAGCTGTTTTGTACAATTAATTGCACTACTGTAATCCTACGTTTCCTCACTGAAGCATCGAGATGGACCTTTTAGCTTTTCTTTTGTTGGACACGTCGTTTTCATTCATGGAATTTAATTGCTCTTCCAAATATAAAGGGTACCTGTATGCGTATAATGACCGATAAATCCAGGACTTAAACAGAAAGCCGCACGGTTCCGGTAGCCATCTCCAGTCAGTAACCTCAGGAGTCAGACAGAGGGAGGAGATGCGTGCTTTAGTTAAGTAATCACATACCGACAGACGACAACTGATTAACAATTAAGACATGTTTAATCCGAGACCGAAACCGGTTCACCAAGAAGGTGTACAATTCACGATCGGTTCACCAAGATTGGGTTTATCGGGCCTGATGGTCCATGATTAGGTATAGGACAAGAAACCTGGACGGGTTTAAGGCTAGATATCGAGCTTGGCTTGGCTCAGCTCAAGATAAAAAGTCAGGCTCGGCTCGGCTCGGCTAGTTGGCTTGTTTAGCTCATGAGCTAGCTCGAAAACATTTCAGCCACCAGACGGGGGGGGGGGGGGAGCGTGGGTATGTCTGCTAATGGTTTGTAACCCGCTCCAAACCCAACCCCACCCAAATGTAAATAGGTGATTGCCCCAACCCAACCTCACCCATTCAATTAGTCTCCCCACCCGATCGAACCCGCCCCATCTCAAATGGGTTTAACCCGGGTCTCCTCTATCCTCTGTGCAGACAGCGCAGTCTGTGGGCGGGTCCCCCGCGGCCACCTCCCTCCGCGGCAGCGCGGCGATGGCGGCCTCGTCCATGCCGCCGCCGCCAGCATGGCAGCCCGCGCTCGCGAAGACGAACCGCGTGCGGCCCCTGCCCGCGCCGGTGCCGGCGCCCCCGATCGTCGGGGCGGCGCGACAGACCTTGAAGAGGAACGGGAGGTCGCCGCCCCAGCGCGCGGCGACGGCGCGGCCGAGCGCGGCGGGGTTGTGCGCGATCCAGTCCCGCAGCGACACGTCGGGCGCGAGCGAGGACGGCGCGGACGGGTGCGTGCCCATCCACAGCTCGGCGCACGGGCTGTCCTCGTCGGCGGCGTCCCCGGCGGCGAGGCGCGCGACGAGGGAGCCGACGCCGCCGCGGCCCCACTCGTAGTGCTGCACGGCGCAGCGCAAGCGCATGAGCCCCGGCATCGGCGGCGCGGGCAGGCCGGTGTCGGCATCGGCAGGGGCGAGGAGGCCGCGGCGGCCCATCCCGCCGAGGCCCAGCCGCCGCTCGAGCGACGCCGCGGGCTCCCTCTGCTTCGCCGAGTTCTTGGCTGCCGGGAGGGCCGTCAACACCGCACTGCTGCTCGCCACCCACGGCACGGGCTGCACCATCGTCGGGCCCCCGTCCACGGCCGCGCTGGTGCGCCCGACCGTCGATTCCGCCTGGCGGTCCGGCTCGCCGAGTTCCCACTCAACTACGCCGCGGCCCGGAGGATGAAGGTCTGGACCGTCGGGCAGGTGTCGACCTACCACCAGAGCCGCACGACGCTGGCAGCGAGAGGGCTGCGGGCGTCCGCCATCGACCCCGGCGAGTGCCGCCGGTGGCTTGACGGCAAGCCGCGAGGCTCCGTCGTGTACGTCAGCTTCGGGAGCATCTCGCGGGCAGACGCGAAGCAGGCCGTGGAGCTCGGCCTCGGGCACCCGTTCGTCTGGGCGGTACGGGACACCGGCGGGATGGAGTGGGTGTAGTAGCGTGTGCCTCTGTAGGTCTTCTTTCTCCTGACCCACCCCAACCCATTTTATCCCTAATCCCAACCCGTCCCAACCCTTTGACATATAGAATCCGTTTCCACCCATCCACACACATCCCGTATCAGAACCTGCCCCAAAAAAACCCGTTTCCGCCCGACCCATTAGCAGGCGTAAGCGTGGGCCGTCGAGGTCGAGGTCAAGGTGTGGCGTGCGGGGCCGCGATGACAGGCGTGATGCGCGGCGTGCTGATGGCACGAGATACGCTCACGGCGCTACCACCTGGCTGGGTGGCCGGCTGGCAGGGAGAGCCAGAGGCGACAGCAGGGGAGGTCGGGTCTGGAGGCACCCAGCCAGGCGGCACGTGCCGTGCAGTGGTTGGGAATGTGGAGGAGAGTGGGGAGAGCAAGGCCGTCTATAATTTTAAGGGCTACTGGATTAGCAACAAGATAGAAATATATCAGATACAAACTAATTTCTTTGTGCAAATTATAAAGTTTGCACGGAGAGGTTGATTTACACCTGATATATTCCCCAACAAGATAAGAGCATGTTGAACTAATTTTTAGTGTTACAATTATATTATAAAGTACGAATAATAAAATTACTATGCAATATATGTATAGCTCATAAAACATAACAATAGTGTAAAAAACTAACAATAACTATTATGGTTACCTCAAATAATAATATAATACTCCAGCTCTTTGTAAAAAACCGTCTTCGAGCATTTCTTTATGCAAAATCTTCAAGAACTGTATCAAGATTAATGTCATCCAAAATATCCTTCTCAATGCTATATATAGCCAAACCATTCAATCTTTCTTGTAACATAGTGATCTTAAACAATTTATCAACAGTTCCAATTTGGAGAAATTTCTTTCAGTTAAGCACCTGACAAATGCTTCTTAGGCAACGTCTAATATAAACAAATAAATACATTGAATTAGAAATTTATATACCTATAACCGTTGAGTGTTGAAGAAATAAAGAAAATATTGGGAGTACTGATCGATCATAGGTGTTGGTGTGTTGCTTACTGTGATCGCGTTGCTGCCTTGTCTGTTGCCAAAGTGTGGAGCGAATCAGAACGCAGCGATCCTTGAGCGCGTGGCGATCCCAGAGTGTCGTCTCCTCTAGTCCTCTCCGTTCTCCACTCTCCAACAGAGCTGCAGGGCAGGGTCGCAGCTCGTCGCAGGCTCGCACCCACGCAGGGCAGGGGCAACTCTCGCGACTCGTCACTTGTGGTGGCCGGTGGCAGAAAACGAAACGTCGAAACCCTACAGCCTCGGAGCTTCACCCTCACGTATGGCCTCATGGTCATGGGCTGGACCTGGACGGCTGATTTGGTCTAATAGACTTTCAATTAAAAGCTTATTATACCTACCGATAGTATTAATACATATTTAATACATATATGATCTTGACCCCCCTAGGTTCGTGGGCCCCCGGCGGTCGCACCGGCTGCCCACTCCTAGAGCCGGCCCTAGGGAGAGTGGGTGGCCGTGTGCTACCGTGCACCTGTGCGGTTGTGTTCAGGAGACGAGGGAGTCCGAGAGGGAAAGAAAGGGGCTGGGAAAGTAGTACAAATCAAGATAGCTATGGTTTGAGCCTAACGGGTGAATTGGGCTGAGATTTAGATGGACCGAATCCTATTTAGATTTGGAAGATGCGCTTTAGCCTTCGGCTCATTTTGGCTCGCGGACCAGCTCGAGCTGGCTCGTTAAGAAACCGAGCTAAATACTTACTTAGTTTGGCTCAGTAATATTTCTCAACAAGCCGAGCCGAGCGAGCTAGCGAGCCACTAATTTTTCGTCCAGCCTTAGACAGATTACATTGTGGAATAATCTACCGGTTTTATTTGGAGGCTAATATGGGGTATAAAATAGTGAAAATATTTGTTGCATTTGTAAGCAACTAGCTTGCTCTGCTTTATGAACTTGAGCTGACAGATGTGTGTCTGCTACTACGTTGAGACTTTGTGCGTTTTCTCTAGTTGTGTAGTTATATTTCTCTGAGTGGTTTGGTGAGTTATCTTGATTTTGTGCCTATTTCCTCGCATATGCAAAGCGATCAAGTTTTACCTAAGTTATTATAGTTTTTCATAAGAGATGTTTTTTTTCTTAAAAAGGTACCGTGGTGCTCTGCTTTTGCACTGCTTTCTCAGAGAGAGAGAGAGAGGATAACAAAAAAAATTCGATAATCGATAGTAAACAGAGATGGAAACACTCAGATGACAAATCGTAGCCGCATGACAACCCAGAACTTTTCTTTTCGTAATTTCGTTACAGCATGAGCCGCTGCATACGACATAATAGCCTAAACCTCACACACAGACCAGGGTAACAATGGAAGCGCATCAAACCTGACGCTCACACAAGAACCTGAATTTTTATACAGCAACAAGAGTACGTGAAATACGACAGGGTCTGCAAGACTGCAACTAGCTACTATTTCAAGATGACAAAGCCTCCAAGCCCAGCCACAAGCACAATGGGCAAAATGGAGATCCAAAGGATCGTCATCCCGACGGCGCGCCGCCGAGTCACGTCGCCTGACACGTAGAAGCCGGCAGAAGCCTCCACGAATCCAAAGATTATGACGGCGATGAGGATGCCGTAGTACAGGTACAAGGGCGCCTTTCCATGACCAACGAAAATACCTGACGGTGACTTGAAGACGGCGAGCGCGAGCGCCGCTGCAGCTTGAACGATGCCGCTCGTGATCAGCGCCACCGGCAGCTTCTCCACGGTGCGGCAGGCCTCCGAGATCAAGCCCACAATCTTGATTAGCACAGCCGTGAATTCCATCTCTGAGATCGCTACTGGTGTGTGTGTGGAAGAAGTGGTTGGATCTTGTCCTGAGCTTGGACAGTGGTGGTGGTGGTGGTCGGGAGCTTGGTACTGCATTTGGAGATGAATACCATGCTTGAATATATAGTGAACGCGGCCACGCGGCAGAAGATATGGCTGCTTGACTTGACATGTCTTTTTGAAGCCTAAACCGAGGAATCGAACCGAACCGAACTGAAAAACCAAGCATCTCGGTTTGCCGCCCTGGTCCTTGCCGTGAGAGCGACAGCATTGTTGTTGTCATTTTCAGGGAGCATGTGCCCTCACACTTCATTAAGCTGCTGTTCGTTCCTTTCTTCGCTAACTGGGTAATAATTTCCCACTCTCTGCGCAATTAATTAAGGACTGAATACTCGTGATTCAACGTCACAGAAGTTCTGCTTTCTGCACAGTTTGGGCCTTTGGGGCATCTGCCGCCGAAGCAAAAAGCCTGATTATTGTGGAGTTCATACATACAGACATACAGTAAACATAATTGAGCTCCCATATACAGTACCTGGGAGTTAATTATTGTACTGTAGAAGGCTGTCCTAGTAAATTGTCCATCTTATATTCAGAAAAGATCACAGCAATAGCTGCCCTATTTCTATTTTTCCCTTGAACTTGATCTTTTGCTAGCTTTTTTACATTTCCTCCTCTGAGAGTTAGACCATTTACCTTTTCTTCTGTTGGGCACGTCAGTTCCGATCATGGGAATGCAATAATTTTTTAAAAATATGGGTACTATGGTGGCACGTATGACAACCGAAAAACCGAAGACTTAACCGAAACCCGAACACTGTCTTCATCCTTTCCACGTCAAAGACCCCTGCGGTCAAAGGTTAGCATTACTTGTGTAGCACAGACGGAGACGTGATTAGGACATCTTTAATCCGAGACTTAAACCGCACCAAGCCACGGTTTTCCTCGCGTGGATATTCAGCGACAAATTAAATTTGTTTCTTTGAGTGGTTTTCCTCTCTTTTTTTTTATGTTTATTTTGGATGAAACTTTGACAAAAACCATAGTAAATCATAAAAAAATCATAAAATAGGAAATTCAATTTTGTTGGACTCCACATGAGTAGATACATATATTGAATATATGATATGATATAATTTAGTAAAATTTTATTTTATTTTTACTTTTAGATATACACTTTTCTGTAGTTAATTCATATCTATATTTTATGTGGTCCAATTATAGTGAAATTTTTATGGTGGTCGTAGTAAAAATTTCATGCTCATTGAATCATGCCTGAGATATAGATTCAAGAGTTTAATTCCAAGCTATATCAGACTCTTTAGTTTCTCGAGAACAAATGATCCAATGACCATGAAATTTTTTACTACTCCCTCCGTTCCAAATTATAAGACATTCCAACAACTTTGGAGAGTCAAAGTTTTTTTTTATATTTGACCAAATTTATATAATAGAGTAATGATATTTATTATATAAACTAAGTACCATTATATTTTTTTATTAGTTATATTTTTATAATACATCAATTTAATATCATAAATCTTTATATTTCTCTCTATAACCTTTGTCAAACTTGAGATTGTTTTGACTCTCCAAATTTGGAACGGAGGGAGTACATGTGTATGGAAGGAAGGCGTACCTACTAGACTACATAACAACAACGGCAGCAATAACAGTGTCGTTACTTTCATTTTAATATTACTATTACAGGGCTAAAAGTCATTAGTGAAATGTCGATCAGTAGATAAGTAGGGTGCCATGATAATGCAGTGTAATTGCTCTTTTCGTATCGTTCTGTAGCGCTATGGCTGTTCTGGGTTCCGCTCTTTGATCGAAGCAGAGCACTCTGTTCTCTATTTCCGTTTCAGACAGCATTCAGCGCTCAATGTTAAGGGGACGCCCAATTCAGAAACATGCAGCTTCTGTATCTTGCCTTTGGCTTGCAACAGATATGGTTTCCTTTTGTATGCAAAGGAAATTAACTTGAGTTGTTCTTGATCACCTTGTTGCTCTGTTTCGCTACATGGTTCAGAGCTTGGCAGGTCGAACCGAATGCAACTGCTGCATTTTTATGCTCACACAAGAGATGAATGCATCATTTGTGATTACAGAGACCCAAATACAAGATAACCTACATCAGATCCACACCTTTAACCTCTCTCCTAAAAGAAAAACCTTCACTCGCTTGAAGAACTGCACCATAACAACCCCCAATTCCCAAACACCTAAAACCCAATGCTGCATAGATGAACTAGGCTGCACGCTGACAAGAGTGGAAAAATGAAGATACAACAGCGGCTGCAAGCCTGCGATTAACCACTATTTCACGATCACGAAGCCTCCAAGCCCAGCAACAAGGACGAGGGGTAAGATGGACACCCACACGATGGTCTTCCCAATGATGCGCCGGTTGTTCGGGTCGCCGGACACCCACAAGCCCACCGTTGCCTCCACGAGTCCGAAGCTCCCTACGGCGACGAGAATGCCGTAGTAGAGGTAGAAGGGCCCCTTGCCGTTGTGAAGAAAAATACCTGCGGGAGCCTTGAAGATGGCGAGTGCAAGCGCCGCCGCGGCTTGGACGACGCCGCCTGAGATGAGCGCCGCCGGGAGCCGCTCGACGTTGCGGAGGGCCTCGGAGATCATGTTCACGATCTGCATGAAGGCAGCCAGAAACTCCATTTCTGCTCTCGATCGAGTTTGTGTGCTTTTTTGCTCTGGTTTGAGCTTGGAGAAAGGTGGTCGGAGTGGCGGACTAGCTGTGGATGCATAATCGCATATATATATAGCACCTGCTCAACCCGAGAGAAAACCGAACCGAACCCGCAAACTGGGGCTCACAAGTCACGGCCACATCTCAGGATGCAGGTTTTAGTGGGTCAACCCAATGACCCAATACCCAAACTATAAAGTATAGTGTAAATACCCACTAAGTTAACCCACTTAATTTTAGTTCCAATTGGTGTCGAGTTTACTGGGTTTATTGGGTAACCCAATCGCTATCCCTATATCCTACGTCGCCGCGGCCCCGACGCTACTACCTGCGTCGTCAACTCGTCCGTCTGGCCGTCTCGCCGGCGCTGTTTCCTTCTACACCCTACTAGGGTGACCCTAGCGCCGTTTTCTTCTACATCCAAGTCAGTACGCCGGTGGATTTAACGGCGGGGCAATGCTGCAGTGGTTAAAGGAGCTTGCGCCACTGCTGCGCATGCAAGTGCAGGCATGCGGGTAGCCGCCGACTGGTTGCCAGTGATCGCAAGTTCGCGGAAGCCATGAAGAAGAAGCTGCCTGGTTTAATGATTTAATTCTGTGCGCTTCTGCTACTCCAATCTGTGAACTAAGGCGTGCAGCCATGGAAGCCAAGCCAAGGGCTGCCTGGCGAGGCCGTCACTGGCACCACAAGGCCACCGCTCGGAGGCGAGCTTTTCCCGCCCTGCGGTGTGGTTTTCTGCACTGCCATGGTTGATGTGCTCCCCCAATGATTTTGCTAATTGATTTAATTATAGAAAAGCTAATTCTCTATACTCAATCCGTCTGAAACTCTGAATCCATGATTGTTTCGTATTTTTGGATTTGGATGCCTTCAAGTAGTTGCAACTTGCAACATCCATCGCTTGAACTGCATGGCTGGGGCTCGCTCATCTAGTTTTGCCCACATGACAGCAGCAACGGCGATTGCATCACATCTGCCGTATGTTGGGGATGTGGATTGTGGACGAGGAGCGTGGAAAGGTCAGGCGACGAGGAGGGGAAAGGTGGAGAACGAGAAGCAGGTTGGCACTTCGGTGATGCACTTCGGTGATTCCTATGGCAACCTACACTGCTTGCTGATGTTTCTGGGTTGACCCAAAACACCAATACCCAGTGGAGGTCTAGATTGGGTCGACCCAAAACCCAGTAAATATTTGTTGGGTACTGTGGGTTAGTGTTTGGGTCAACCAATGCCGACCCATTTTCATCCTGAGCCACATCACATGGGATGAGATAGTCAAGAAAACTAGAAAAGTGAAGCGACGAGTCCCCACGCGCGCAGCAGATATTCTTTGTCCTGCTTCCAGTTCATAACCCGAACCGAACCGAGAACCCGACACGCTTTCCTGTGTCGTTTCAAGGTCCTTGGCCCCTACCGGGCGCGCGGCGGCTAATGCCGCGGCCAATTGGCCATCCCACAGAAAGCACTTTGATTCTTTATAAGGGAAAAAAGTGCAATAACCGTGCTGGTAACAAAAATCGTAATAAAATTGATTTAGTATATGAAGAAGCCCAATTTGAGTTAATCAGCATCTATTTTTCACTAGAAATTTTAGAAGCCTTCCAATTTGGGTCCTCTAAATTGGATTCTCTAAGGCCTCGTTTGCAATCTTGCAATCATAATTTAGACATAAACCTATTAAACTAATATGATTATATACGGAGTATATTTGTATACTATTGTTGACCATATGAGAGAGATATTTATGTGCTATATTTCTACTATAGAAGAGTGAGCCAAAGAGCGTGATATAAGTTACGGAATAGAAACATAGCTTGGTGGTGCATAAAATCAATTTCCATCTCCCACCCTATGAATTTAGGATAGACTTATATCTAAACTTTAGAAAGTGGTGGAATGTGAAATTCTAAACTAGATAGTCCAATTTATTAATTAGATTTCAATTCCTCCAAAATAAGAGGATCCAAACAGTCTCTAAAAAAACTGTACCAACCGTGCCATTTGGTGAGTACCTGATCACCTTGCAAAAAAAAAAAAACCCGTCTATTCTCCCGAACACCCGTCTCCATCTTGGGCCTGAAGAAATATAATGTTCGTTACTGCCAATTGTTGATATAGGTTTCACAAGTTGTTTAAAAAGTAGCTTTTAAACTACAGTATTATTGAATAAATCCTATTTAATTGGCGTTTAGAGTGAAATGTATAGGCAAGCTTTAAAACTTGTCGCTAAGTTTTTCAAAGTTTATGGATATACCACCCACCCCATTTCAAAGTTAATGGACCCGGTAACACACTATGACAGATTTAAGGACAACACATGCATTTTTTTTTTTACTTCGGATACAAGTGCCAGCCATTCTACATATACAGTAATACTTTACCAGCATGCGGCAAATAGTGCATGGACTAGTGACGGGTCACTATAATATCGTGCCATATTTGTTTGGTTCGTTGGTGATGTGCATTCTGTTTAGTAGTTCAGTACTAATTTGTTCAATATTAACTATTGAATATAGAAATATTATTCTTCCCTAGGTTGTACTTAGAGTCAATTTTTTTTAAAATAAGACGAGTGGTCAAATTTAGAGTCAAAAAAGTCAAATGAATTACAATTTGAAACGGAGGTAGTAGAATAATGACCATGTAAATATAAATCACATGGAATAAACTATAAAAAGGAAAAAAATGAAATGTGAAGAATATATCTAAAACAGGCCTATTTAATGGGCTGAATGTTCTCCAGCCAGCTGCAAGCAGCCCCATAAAAGCTACAAGCCCACTGCCCACGTACCCCTTCGCCTGGCTCCCTCCCTTTTCTTCCCAACGCGGTGAGGTCTAAGATTCGAGAGAACAGAGAAGCTGCCGCGGCCCGTTTCGTCTGAATCTGACAATCTCTGGCGTTCGGAGCGAGGGAGGATTGAGCCACGAGGAGAGGGGCTGTAAGTGTAACGGCGACGGCCACCCTATCCCGCTACATTGTGAGGGCCTCCCCTTCATGTCTTCCTGACGAAGAAAAGTACTGTAGCAGAGTAGCAGACAGAGCAAGAGCAATCGCCAAGCATTCATGGAGTTCTGGTTCCGAAACGGCAGAGCCTCGTCCAAGTGCAACTGAACAATCAAATTTCACTGAAGAACGGGCACAATTTTACAAGAATACAAGTAGTGTTGCATCAAAATCCATAAGTTAACAACAATAATCGAACTGATACATGGTTACAACAAAACAGTGCAGAGCCTCGGAAGCTGGCAACACTGAAATCCTGATCAAGGTCGGAGTACGTGGAGGAGACATCCTATCTACAGGTCGGAGTACTGGTAATAAGCACCTACTACTTTGGGGGCGCAGAGGAAAAGCCTCCGAGGGCGGCAACGATGATCAGAGGCAGGATGGAGAGCCACAGGACGGTCATCCCGACGGCGCGCCGGCCGTTCGGGTCCCCTGCCACCCAGAACGCCGTCGACGCCTCTGCGAGCCCGAACACCACCACGGCGATGAGCACCCCGTAGTACACGTAGACGAGCGCCCTGTCGCCATGGTGGAGGAACACTCCGCCAGGCACCCTGAAGAAGACGAGGGAGAGCGCCGCCGCGGCTTCGAGGACGCCGCACAGGATCAGCGCCCCCGGTAGCTTCTCCGGGTCGCGCAAGGCGTTGGAGATGGCTCGCGCGATCCTGCCGAGGACGTCCATTTCTGCGCGCTGCTAGCTGGAGAGCTGAGCTCGGCGCACGGCGACGGGGAGGAGGAAATAAAGGCGTTTGCTTTGGGATCTTGGATGGAGGAGGAAGAGCGAGCTGGCGTGGAGCAAGGCAGCTTCGTGGCGGCAAGTATTTATAGCACGCAACAGGAACCGAACCGAACCCGGCAACGCCATTCGGGTTGGAAGCCTTGGCAAGCCTACAGGCCACGAGAGCTAGAGCAGACAGGCGCCGTCAACCGTAGACTTGACCCGTGAGTACCTGCTCAGATGGCCTCTTAAACCGAAACTGAAAACCGGATCCGAATCCGAGCACCAGCTCGGTTTCCCGCGCCATCGTGGTTGGCTGGTTGCGCAGTGTCGTCAGCCTTCGGAAGCAGCATGTGCCCTCGCTTTCGTTTCGTACACTGCAACTTGACTGGAACGTGTCGCGTGGATTGAATTTGAATCCACCGCACCAATCGTAGCTGTCCGATCGAGCTCGGGTGTGCCCATAAGCTATTCAAGGAACCAAGCCGCCTCTCCTGTCGCTTCTGGCCGCTGCCGAGATTTCTTGCCTCCTCACCTCGATAGCTCCCAACAATTGGCACCTGGAGCGTGTAAATGAATTATGATCGTTAACGCGATTTCTGTGCTATCTACGCCCTGTTACGTGGAAATGATTTTGAATTTGGTTATATGTCGGCACTGACATGTATAATGTGAATAACGTTGGGTCACATGAGGGGCTATGTGGAGATCAAAGGTCTGTGCTACTGTATTACAATTCTTTTCTCATAAGTCATTTCCACCAAAAAAAAAACATCTCACGTGGAGAGCGATGATGTTTATTTTGTAATCCTATTCAGGTGAGGAATTATTTTTTGCTTCATCATTGTTCAAGTACAATGCCAAGATAATCCAATGTATTTGCTTGTACATGTTGTTCATGTTGTTTTCGTCGTAATACAAAGGAGGCACGGGCTAGTGGGTTCATTCGTGTGTCCTCGATCGACAAGGTAGAAACAAAACTAGCACGAAGCAACAGATTGGTGCATCGATTGAGATTTCCTTTTGCCATACACAGAGCTACAGTGGTAGGATGATCATGGTGCCGCCAGACAGATCAGTCTCCGGATCAAAATGTCAATGATAAATGTACCCTTCACACGCTGCATGCAGTGCCATCGTATTTGATCCGCGCATCCGCCAGCACCATCTTCCTTCAGTGCACCGCGGCGTCTCACCGCAAGCAAGTCCGCACGCAACAGCACCATCACGTTGGGAACCTTTTTTTTTTTCCTGTTTGGTGAAGAGGATCGTGCTGGACTTGTGATGCCGTGGCCCGGTTACCGGCCCGTAGACTCTATGTGGGCAGCTGCTTTAGCTGGGCCGAAAGTTCAACGTGGCCCAGTAAGTTCACAGAAATTGCAGGCCCTCAAGCCTCAGCCTTTCGTTGTGGTTTTCTTTATTGAGAACCTCCAACCAACGTGGGCTCCCATGGGCCTCGGCACCGTGAAGGTCAACCTCGCCGCCGAGAGCCGGGAGGGGGGTACGCCTCGCCCGACGCTTTCGCCGCCGCCATCCGCCTCGCCTTCTCCAACGGTCGCCAGCGCCCTCCTCACGTCCTTCGAGAAGATGCACAAAGAGGCGGTCGCTTGGTACGAGGAGGAAGAGATGCACATGCGCACAGCTGGTTGCTTATTTACTCCAACCCGGCAAAGTACATTGCAGCAACTAGCAAGCAGGTTGTTTTAGCTATTTTTTACGCCGAATTTGTAGATTTGTTTAATGAAGATGCCGATTGTAACAGCTGATGATTATAACGGTGATAAGAAATATATGGCAGTTAGTGATTTACCATCATAATATCAAATATGAAATCTTCAATGATCTTGTAGCCAATTTGGTATATTTATTGTTTGATAGATGATCCCAATTTTACAAAGACTTTGGCAAATCATCATTAGGTAGGTACCTATTTCGTATCCTTGAAATTAAGCATTTTGTCATTTAATTATATGAACTACTCCGTATGAGTGTGTGGGTTTAGTAGATGATGTATAGGCGTTTAAATAGTTTTCCTAGGCGTACAAATTGGACAGCTCCGCCACTGTTGGAGGGTGCTGTGCTGCATCGCGGTGGGCTTCGCCATCCTAGTGGTAGCGGAGAACCAGCAGGTGACGCCACGTCGACGCGGTGGCGTCCTTTCCCCATAGTACATTGCCATCGTACACGCCACCGGTGATGAACACTCTAGAGTAAACTTGGATATTTAAAAAGAGTAGTAAAGATAAAATATTTTGTAATGAAACATTTATAAATATGAGATAAAACCATTACGTATACATGAATAGTAGAATCATCTTATTAATAAAAATAGACTAATATGTTTGTGATAGTGCTTTGTAGACCTTATTGCTATGGGCATAAGTGAATCATGCTGACCTATTTGGTAGAGCCATGTAATGATGTTTTCTAAATATTGAGGTAACATAATAACAAACAAAAGATATAAACTTAAATAATATTAAATTTTCATAGTTATCATCTTGTAGACATACCCTTTAAACTTAAACGATACAAATAATAGAAAATGTACTAAACATAATATTGGTTGGAGGTAAAACAATATGAAAAATCAAAATCTCCAAACAGTGGAAGAGAATTAGATGATCTTTCCTAGTGTCACTTATGTGTAGTAGATGATATATGTCGTGGCTCTAGAAGGAGGGCCACAGCCGGGTGGCGTAGTGCACCCGCCTAATCCCAGAGGGTGGTTACTCGGGGAAGTGCAAGCGATTTCTCAGATCTACCCAAGAAGCAGGAACACAAGAACACTCGAGGATTTAGAGTGGTTCGGGCCGCCAGAGCGTAATACCCTACATCCACTGAGAGTTGTATTGCTCTTGAGTCTGGGGATGAGTCTATCCTCTGCCTCTAAGTCCTTTTTTCAGACTTAATCCCTTTTCTAACGGGCGACTCCCTTTTATAGCACAAGGGAGACACGTACACAGGTGTTGGACCCCGACAGGTGGGCCCAACGAGGATGTATAGTATACCACGAAAAAGACATTAATGATGTTACAGTGGTTGAGAATCTCTCCCCGGATGCGCTTCATCGCACTGTAGACTCTCTGACCAAGGGAGGTCTTCACCTATCCCATCGGCGAGGCGCCCGTTGAGGCAGCGTAGGTTGCGGCGTGGACTGTTGAGTCTACCGCGTAGGCGTTATGATGGGCAAAGCCGAGCTGTCATGTCTAACTGGCGTAGCAACTGACGCGCATGGCGTGGGCGGCGCCAACGGCTGCACTGTGCGCCTTGGTAACTCGTGATCAATAGTACAACCTGGCAAATGTCGCCTCGGGCTCTGTTGTGGCAGAGCGCACTTACGCCTACCGCATTGAATGCGGTAGGTAGTCGAGTCTTCCCGAGGAAGCTTCATGGTCCCGCGCGTGCCTGCGCCTGCGGACACGTGGCAGGTCCGGACCCCCCAGGCGGGGTGTCCGATCCCTCCCCGCTGTGGGGTCCGGATAGTATATGGTGGTCCGGGACCTCGTGGGAGGTCCGGGGCCCCCGGCTGTTTTGTCTCAGCGCTCCCTTTTCCGGGACACGCGACGTCACCGGACCCTTCCCTAGCAAGGAATGAGTCTGGGGCTGCTGACCGGGGGAAGAAGGACTTTGGACCGCGGGGGTCCGGCTGCTCAAGCCGTCAGCGCGATTCACGGATAACTACGAGGCTCTTGCCTAGACACAGCAACACCTCTGGGACACGTGGTGACACCGGACCCGTCCCTGAGCGGGAAGCGGGTCCGGGACCGTTGGTCCGGTGAGGTGGAGTCGGACCCCAGGGGTCTGGCTGCTCAAATCCTTAGGGCGTAATTACGGATAACTACGCGAGTCTTGACGCAGCAAGAGGGAGTACCCTAGTCTAGAGGTACCGACAATATACATAAGTAAAATAATAATAATTCATAAAATCAAAGGAAAAATCAAATGACGTAAACATTTAGAATGTTTCTTTGTTACTCCGTAGCACATTCTGCCGTAGGCATGAGTCTAACTTGTGCATGATTATATAGTACAGCAACCATCGTTGCACACTAGGCATCACGATCTTCATTATTGTTACATGCTATAGCCTCTCCCTTATACAATGACAGTTAGGGTAGGATGCATGAAAAAGTTAAACCACGATGGAACTCTTCTAGTACTAATTTCTTCATCATCAGATGAAAAACCATGAGATGATAAGATGGAGTGTCCTTCATGCATATAACCATGAGTCTCTCCACCAATGCATGTAAATGAGAAATCTTTTCTCGCATCCCTAGCACATTACTCAGCGATTCTTGGTATTTTGCAGCCAACAAATATTTTCCTCATTATAAATGCGTATTCGTAACTCATGCTAAGATGTATAGTACCCAACGCGTGCACCAAGCATCGTTGTTTCTCCACCATCTCTCTAATGCACCAAGGCATCTATACCTAAATAAAAGGTGGGAGAGTAATGATCGATAACTCCATTGATGTAGCATAAGTCTAAGCACCGCTTTTCCTACTTGATACTTTCTATAGACAAACCCACATATATGCACATGAGAATAGTAGCGTTTGTTATCATTTTCTGGTGGCAAATTCTTGTCAACCCATGAGCTGGAGCTCCACTCTTAATGCAACAGTGCTTTCCCTATTTTATGTCTGCAAAGCTTGAAATAAATCATCTCAATGCAAATCAGGCTCAAGTACATACTTTCATCCCATCTCATAATATTATCCCTTATCACCCTAGGCTTGTGTGCCCTCTTTTTTTACCCGCCCAAGTATTACGATTTGGGTCTCCACAGCTCGCACTGATTGAATCCACTGCACCAATCACAGCTATCCTATCGAGCTCGGGTTGCGACCTCAACCATTTGATGCAGAGGTTAGCCAGATGCCTACAGGGGAAATAATTTTTTTTGTGTTTTTCATTAACTTCTCTATCGTTTTATGCCATGATTATGTAATAAGCAAAAATATGAGCATTCAAATTGTAAGCACAACTGTTGTCTCTATATATGTACTCCCTCCATTCCAAATAATAATTCGTTTGACTTTTTTATCCCAAGTTTGACCACTCATCTTATTCAAAAACTTGTACAAAATATCACTTCGGCTTGCTTTATTAATAAAAGGTCTTCAAGAATGATTTAAATTTGACTATGTTTGCACAAGTTTTTTGGATAAGAGAGTGGTAAACTTGGTGTTTAAAAAGTCAAACACATTATAATTTGGGATGGAGGGAGTATATATTAGTAAGAGAGACCTTTTTAGATCAAGGTATTTTCTCTCGTTTTGGTCTCTTGGCCGCAAAAGCAAATGTGATTCCGTCAAGGATGTCTTCCACTATGCTCATCCTCAGTTTCTCATACGTACATTCAAGATTTCAAGAACCAAGCCTCCTCTCCTCGCTTCTGGTTGCTGCCGCGATTTCTTGCTCCTCACCTCGATAGCTTCTGCGACGTCCCAACAATTGGCACCTAGAGCATGTAAACGAATGATGGCCGTTAATGATTTTCTGTGCTATCTACGCCTGTTACATGAAAATGATTCTAAATTTGGTTATGGATTGTCATTGGCATGTATAATGTGGCTATATGTTGGGACATTTGAGGGGTTATGTGGAGATCAAAGGTATTGGTACGTGCTACTGTATTATAATTCTTTTATCATGAATTTCATCATTTCCAAAAAAGACAGCTCGCTTGGATCGATGATATTTATTTTGTAACTCTGTCTTGGTCAGGAATTATTTTTGCCTCATCATTGTTTAAGTACAATGCCAAGGTCATCCAAGGCATTTGCTTGTACAATAGAGGGTTTTTTTTTTTAGAAATCTGCAATATTTTCTCAAGTACAATAGGATGTTGAGAGCTTAAGCATGGCATTGTAGTCAATTGCTTTGAAATCATTTCGCGCTGGATGCTGAACTTTTGGTAACCACATGTTGTAGCATGAGCAGCTATATTAGTGTGGTTAAAAGCCATAATTGACACAACCAAACTGACATAGCCTATGAAAACTGGGAAAGTGCACACATGATTTTCAATAGTATCAATTAACCAATGACCAATGTGGCAAAGAATTCGCTGAGCTATTAAGTTCGTTCCGCACTGTGGTGCTCGGTGCAATCGTGTGGTCCATTTCCTCTTTCACATGTGCCATTCTTAAGAAAAGATATGCAAAAGAAGAACTATCAAAATTTCACAGATGGTGCTGTTGTGATTCCACAAGTAGAATCCTTGTCGACGATGGTACAGGACTCATCCTTATGTTACAACGTTTGCTCGTTATTCAGCCTTAGGCATTAGGGCGGCACTTGCATGTGAATATACTTGTGGCAAAACCAAACATCTACATAACTGTGGAACTCGCCGTACCGAAAATAACTGAGCCTCCAACCTACTCCAATCAGGGTTCAGTGATGTGCTATTCTCTAGAACTCTAAATTTGCATTTGGTCAGTCAATAGAACCATTGTTTCCAAAAATATAAGCAGGCCGCTGCAGACAGTTGTAGCCCAATCTGTTCATCATGCCAATCTGCAGACAATATACTATATATATGCCAAAAGAAATTCAGAATGTACAAGTAGAGTTAATGAGGTGAAAATGTGTGATTCACGAGAAATTATGGAATCAGAGCGATTACCCGCAAAAAAAAAAGATAATCAGAGGGATTATTTTCGTTCTGTTTGTACGCTAGTTCTGGAATATATGGAGAACAGAACCTGCCGATAGCAGGTAGATGGTGTATTTTTACCAAATTATGGCTAACTTACAGAAGCAAGATAATCTTAAAATTTTACACATGTCTTGGTTACTTATTGTTTCATCAATTCTCCTACAAAGCAAGAAAAAAAAATGAGTGGCCTGCAAATCTGAAGTAGGAACGAGCACCCAAGTATAGTTTGGGTCTGAAAGTAGTAAGCATTAACTAAACTAACGTTCCTAGTAAAGGGATGCATTTACCTAATCCAAGCCATCTATCTCACTGGTAGTAAACACCACTTGATCCAGGGACATGAGGCTGAGGGTTAACACACAAAATATACAAGAGCACAACAAACCGAGTAATAATTCCCAACTACAAACTGTCAGTGATACCTTCATGATTGTGTATTAACAAAAGCTAAGAACTAGTTCGTTTTGTTTGGATAGATAAGGAAAACAACAAAGAAATAACATAATTAGTTAATATCCATCCAAAATCCCAAAAGAACTGGTAACATGCAAGACTAGCATACCAATGTTATGAGAAGTAAGCACAATAGCAAAGATGATAATGACTTAACTCAGGAGCATACTCTCCCAGCAGTTAGCGTAAGTAGGGATAAGCGTAAGCAACCTTTCAGTCAATGACTTGTGTTCAAATAGTGGGAATTATGAGGAGCAACCCGCGAATTCTTCTCTGATAGTTTCCGGAATAAGAGCATCAGTTCGTACATCAACACTCAACGGCCGCTGTAGCCCCATTTAGAGCAAGAGTTTTTACTCTTCGCAGCAGCGCACAAGCCAAACTCAATTAACAGGTGTTTTTCAACACGAAACTTTTCGTCAGTTTCAGAAACCCGTGTCAATAGAATGAAGCTCAAGTTAGTGATCACTTCCACACTGGTCATCCTACAAATTAAAAATAACAAACCAGGATCTCTTATGAAAATGCTAACGACTTGACCAGGGATTGCTTTCTGGAGGGCAAAACCAGCAGTACCATATTGTTTAGCAAATCCTTCTAACTAAAACAAACTGTTTCAATATCAAATATTCATTCACAAGTAATTTAATCAAAACTGCAACACCGAAGGCTACCAGTTGTTGGAGTTGAACTGTCACTGGAAACTATCTTTATTAGGGAAAGCACGACCTGCTTGTAGAAGTGCAAATCATTTGTAAATGAATATGGCAACAGAGAACAATTGATGGTCTTAAACTTTGAGGAAAACAAAAACATGCACGCTGCATGCCTTGGCAATTGGCACCTGACTAATAACATCTTTTATGAATGAGACCATTATAGAGCGTCACAGTGATCTGAATCATCGTTATCATTGAAAGGATCCAGATTAAAATGAAGAGAATCTGGATGGTGATCATAAACATTTACAAAAAAAGGTAACATATCTAAGTCACTTTGGAATAAGAAAACCCACTTATTGTATGCCACCAAGGATAAAACGATGATTCAGCTGCATACAGGAGCTCCAAACTCCTTTTGGACACCTTGTTTAGGCATGTGATTCCCATGAGCAGCTAGCTTCTCTGGCTCTCTGCAGCTAATTCTCAGCATGCATAGAGTTAAACTGTTCCTACAACTCATCGAGTATGGTCAACTTACATTCACTTTCCTTTTTTAACACCTCAGTGCGACCAGCCAACTTTTCATTCTCAGTTCCAGGCACAGCCAGCTTGGCAGCTTCTCCTTCAAGTTCATGATTGACTTCTTTATGTTTTATCTTCTCAAGAAACTTCACCCATTTGCCTCAGATTCTAGCTTTCTGGTTTCTGCATTCCACAGTCCAGCTGTAGATGGGACCTCCTAGCCTCTTGAATGCTCTTGTTTCAAATGCTTTATTGTTTGCTTGTGAACAGCCAAACTCTCCAGCATCAGACTATAAATCTTAGACTTAAGTGAACCAGTTTCTCATCCATGACTTCCAGCCCAGAATCTTTTGTTTCCTAATATATTCAAGAGTTTCAAGCATTTGAGGTTCAATTTTTGCATCCCTTGAGCTCCGAATTGGAGTCCTAAATCTCTACTGTACACCTCAGTCAAATGCTCTACTACCATTCTTTCCTGCTCAGCTAGTTAGCTTCATGGTTACCTTTCAATTTACCTTGACTAGACCTCCAATTCAAAGCGAACCTCAAAATAACCAGATTCATATCCATAAACAATACAAGCAAAGAATGGTGCGCCATTGGTGCTAGCCAGATCAATCAACATCCTGATACAGTTGCTCCTGTTGCCATCCAATGTATCTATGTCAACATCGACAAGCAAACCTACTGGTGACGCAGTCTGAAATAACATCTCCCAGGTTCTAGTGATGCCAGGCACTCCAAAGACCCTGAACCACGCTCTAGCCAGAGAATCTCCCACATGATGTGGTATATTGCCTCTAGTTTCCTCGGAAGGGGCAATATAGTAGAATGGCTTTTCTGTTGACATCCCAAACATTCCGGGAGGTTGACAACTCCATTTGGCATCACAACAGAGTAACATGTGGTTTCCATTACACGCAAAGCATCTCTCTTGAAGCTCGTCATGCGCTGCACTATCTCCTTGCAGCTGAGCACCTCCCACAGCCGACATCTGATCACCTTCTCCTGTGGGGACCTGATGAACACCCACTGCCGGCATCTCATCGCCTTCCCCTGTGGGGGTCTGATCACCTCCCCCGACCGCCGCCGGCATCTGATCACCTTCCCCTATGGGCATCAGATCACCTCCTCCTGTGGCTTCGTTGCTGAGGGAGTTGAGAGAGGCCGACAAGGAGTTGCCATCGGGAGGAGTAGAAGGATGCGGAGCCGTGGACAAGGAGGCGGTGGATGGGTCTACCTCGGCGGTGGAGAGGGGGCCGATCCTGGCTCTCTTGCTTGTCACGGACGCCAATGTATACCAGCCACACCAGAAGCAAGTGATGAGCGGCAAGCCGTAGAATGATTGGATGCTGGGCGACGGCGGTGGCTGCGGGCAAGTATACACCCGTGCCTTCCTGCTGCCCATGGGGCAAATCAGGACCCTCCATCAAACCCGAGAGTATGTATTATAGCCGGCGGTGAACGGACTCGGAGCTGATGTGGACGAGGAGAGAGACAGAGGCGAGCGTCTCGCTCCGCGCCCGCTCAAGCCGGCGGAGAGGCCCTCCGGCCGCTGCCATTGGCTGAGTTGGTGGGCCCGCCACCATCACCGCCTCCCTCCCAGCCGGCGGTCGGTGCCGCTATAAACCTTGCTCTGACTAGTATACACCAACGGTCCAAACCGTGCAAAAAGCCCCTCCCCATCCCTCGCCGCCTCGAAGGCACAGTTTCGTCGTAATTTTCAAAAAAAAAAAGTTTCGTCGCGTATGAGTATGACGCTTCATGGTTGCCACTTGCCACCCTGACCCACACGTTAGCGGCATAAAGAGGGCCCAACGTGTCAGTGAGAGAACGGTGCTTGTGATAGAATCTGAAATGTCCGTAACCGTAGCTCAGTTAGGAGTACTTTTTTTAAAAAAACAATGGCCGTCACGCACCTCATTTGCAACTTGCAAGCCCCGGCCATTTTCTCTTTTCTGAGTCGCTGAGCCATTTTCTTTCTCGAGTAGTTGGCGTATCAGATCGTACATAGCACACCGGCATCCATTGGAAGAAGCACCATAGTGTTGTGTTGTACTACGAGCCTGAAATTTCCAATTTTTGTATGGCACACCGCCTAGCCACGAACGGCGAAGCCGGAGGTGCAGTAGCACGAGCATCTCTAATAGATTGCTCGTCACTCTTTCTAATACCAACAAATTAATATCTTGATGATTGCAGGTGCTCTAGAAGATTACCGATCCGATCCCTATTACTTAAAATTAAATTTTAGTAATCACCAAAGCACATCTCCCTCTCACCTAGGTGAAAGGGATTTATCTTTCTACTCTATTCTTGGTGATTGAATTTTAGTACCAACCATTACAATAGTTATTGGTAGTGGAGAGAGTATGTTTTGAGTCTCCACGTGAAACCACTTAAAATCCTATGCGGACACTTTAAAAAAATAGAGAAATTCTAAAAATCTCACAAAAATTAGAAACATCCGGTCATCAATCTGACAACTCTAATCATAATAGTCATTGGATATGTTATCTTTTCTAATAAATTACCCACCTATGTTATTATGAAAATGGACTAAAGTAATTCCAAAAATATGTATCTAAATTACAAACCTCTACCATTATATATAAATTATAAAGTAACCTCATAATCTTCGTGTATATTACCCACCTACACCATTAGAAAAATAACACAAATAACCCCTAAAGTTGCATATAAATTATCCAATTATATTATAATTAGAAGTTAAAGTAACCTCTAAGTCTGAATCTAAAATATATAATTCTAAAAACTATTAAAGTGCACCAATATAAAATTTTAAATGACTATTTTTATTATTATTAATATATTATTTCTATTATTGTTTATCTAAATATACTACCCACTATATGTGTCACCATGTGATATGTGTCACCATGTATTCATGTATGATGAAAGATATAAAAATAACAAATTCACAAACAAATGGTTCGATTAAATATATAGCAAATATATATGGAGGTGCGATGCAAAATAAAATCTATTGCAACTAGATAACGACAAATATGTATTTTAAAGTATGTGTTAGAATATTTAATAGATGAAAGTGAGCGTGAGATATATAGATAATTATAATTATTAGCTATAAGTTTTATTTTTATATTAATTTTAAGCGGGAGCACCAATTGATAGGCTAGTTGCTTACAAAGGGATATGCGCAAATTGTTTTCGCTTATCCAAGGAACAACATTGCTTAAAAAGGTGATGTACAATTTGGAACCAAGAGCTGTTGCTGTTATCCTCTCGAAGGATTCCTTGTGTTCCTTCAGGCAACTATTGGCCCATATACTTCGTTGCTCATACGGCTCCGATAAGTTGTGTGGGCCTGTAAGCACAAAGCTTCATGGAAAGGGCGTCCACCTTAAGTTCACAATAACTTGAGCCTAGCTGAGCATACTACTAAATTCATGTGGTCATGCAGCACAGTTATCACACCACTACTTACAGAAAGGCTCCATAGGTGGAGCAATATAACCTGAGGATACAAGCACAATCTGAGGACAACACATTTGCCTTTGTCAGACCCAAAAATAAGACAAAATGCTCTCATAACTGTTAAGGTAGCATATCACACACACATGCTCAAATTTTCACAGACTAGCTGTCTAGTTGTATGCCCAGTAGTCCAGGGTGATCCCCACCAGACCCACGCTGATTTCGGGCAGAGCAAGATATGAGTTGGCTCCATCCCATCATCATATTCGTCTCGTTGGTTAATCACACGAGAGAGGTTGAGAGCTGGAGAGTGCTTTTTCATACTCGCAGAGCATTTTTTATGGATAAAGATCCCTTCAGTATTATCGAATATGCAAGAGAATTGCGCATCTTTATATTAAGATAGGAAAAGAGTTTTTGCAACATGCTAGATCCCTTCAGTATGTAATCAAGAAAATAAAAATAATAAGGCCTTCAGCTCTCAGTTTGCATGATGAGATGAATAACTGTGAACAAAATAATTAGCATCCAGCAATGTGAACCCGTGAGGACAAGGTTCATAAGCGAAATAAAACCATTGTAGAATCTGGCACGAGAAATTCAGTTTTTTTATGCTTTGGGGTAGAAAGAACCACACCTCTGGCCACTTGTTTGGCAAACATGAGCCCTGCAACAAGTGATCCCGAAGAGGCGGGGACGGCGAACGCTTTCCTGAACAACATGCAGTTCCATGAGACTGATCCGGAAGACAGTCAATCGTAGTAGTAGAACGTACAGCAGCTTGAATGCCTGCAAAGTGTCGGCTTATTTTTACGAGACACCGAGGGATGTAAAAACTGAAGATAACATGATTAACGGTAGAGGTATACCTTAGAAGGCAACAAAGTGAAACCCGCCGCGCCGGTATACAAGTCTGCTTAACCACCACCCAGAAATCAGTTCACATATTTCCCACCAATTTTGACCTTGACCCTTGGCTTGCTTATTGTTGTTGCCAGCATTCTGCATTCCTCAGTTAGCTCCCCACTATTGCCGTTGATTATCAGTTCTTCCAGTGAAGGTGGGAGGCCCCTTTGTGGCAGCCTTGAGATACGACAGCAATAAATGATCTCCAACCTCCTGAGGGAGGGAAGGCTATGCAGACCCACAGGAAGATCTGTAAGGTTGCGGCAATACCCAAATCGGAGATCCTGCAGGGATGTGAGGAGCTGAAGCGCACTCTATTGCTCATCTGTCATTCTCCTCACTTTCCCCTGACGATCGCAAAACTCTAGGCGTCGAAGGGAGGTGAGGCACTTGCAGAATGACGTGGCGAGGAAAGAGTAATCATCGGTGCCAAGCCTTTCCAGTCCAGCGCACAGCTCGTAGACCTGACTTGACAGGCGCTCCAGACAATGAGATAAGCCAGGGCAGCGGAATACGTCCAAATACCTGAGACCTCTGAGGGCTCCGAAGTCCTCTAGTGTGTCGATCGATTCACAATCGTCAACCAGCAATTCTTCCAGTGCTGTGCTGAAACGCCGCAGCAGCAGCGATTTTAGCCTTGGGTTGCGCCGCAGTTCTAATTTTCGGAGGCAGGTGAAATTCCCCTCTAGCACGGCAAGGGATGCACAATCTTCAATCGTCAAGGCTTCCAGCGCTGTACAGGTACATAGCTGTAGTGATTCCAACCCTGAGTTGTCGCGCAGTACTAATTCCTTGAGGCACGTGAAATTACCCTCCAGTGCGGCGAGTGATTCACAACCATCAACCACCAACTCCTCCAGTGCCGTGCACGAATGCAGCTGGAGCAATTTCAAACTTGAGCTGTAGCCTATTTGTAACTTTTTAAGGCAGTTGTAATCTTCTAGGAAGCAGGGCTGCAGTGTTTCTGGGGAACCGCTGATCTCAAGTTCGACAAGTGAATGCGGGAGAAGCCATCTTCCGTTTCGCTGGTCGTTGTTTTCAAATTTGTGCACCAAAGACTGGATCAGCTTGGGGCATCCCAAAACTGTTACCTTCTCAAGGGAGGTGAATACAGAGAAGCCATCCTTGTCCCGCTGAAATGTTAGCTCATTGCACCACTTAATAATTATTTTCTTGAGAGAGGGGATGAGATTTGACGGAATGCGCACGAGTCCATCTGGATTACTAGCTGATGAAGCTCGTGGCATTGAGGTGTGATTTAATGAACGGCTCCCTGTCTCTTCCATCAACAGTCCTAATATCTGGTTACAATACCACAAATCCAATTCCTCTAGGGCCCGTGCATGTCGCAGCATCACAGATAGCCACTTCCCAGTTATTCCACATCTAAAAATCTCGAGATGCTTGAGAGATGGGAGAGCATTGAAATTCGCGTCTGCCATGTCTTCACAAGAATGCTCTGGCAGAACATCTGAAGAGAAAAAAACTTTACTACAGCGCCTTATTTCCAAAGTCTTCAAGCTGACGAGTTGCCTGAAACCTCCGAGTGAAATCGATATTGTTCGGTAGCCTTCTAGTTGCAAGCTAGTTAAGGCCCAGAGATGATGGAATGACAAAAAATTGTCATCCAGTTGCGTTGGCTTATCAGGACTTCCGGAAAAAATATCCCAACCACAGTTATGATACCCCATAATTGTCAATTCTCCATTGGTTGATCCGTTCATCCCTGGAAGTGTTGAAACTCCTGTGATGGACAATCTACAAACACTACTTGAAGGTGGTAGAGTATGTGATATTGTTAAATTAGGACAGTCATGGACGGTAAGCTCGCTAAGACCGGACAACCATGACTTTTGCTCGATTATGAGTTTTGCACAGCTCTCAAAGAGAGGAAACACCTTCAATACACGGCATCTATCAATCAACAGTACTCTTAGGCTCAAGTTCAAGTCCCTCACTGAATTGCAGGAGCAACTCTCCAGCTCTGGCATCTCAATCAACACCAGCTCCTCCAATGAAGGAACTGATACTTGTCTTACTTTCCACATATTCCTTAACTTCAGCTTTGTAAGAAGTGGAAGCCTTTCTAGTGAGGGAAGTACTTGTAATTCTCTACAATCCTCTAAATGAAGTGTCTGCAAACATGTAACTGAGACAGTGCTAACAAGCCAATCTGGGGAGGTACCACTGAAATACCCAGAAATCTGAAGATGCTTTAGGTTGTGATGTGGTTCAAGACCCTCAAGCACCTCTTTGCTTAAACAAGGTTCAAAGTTCATGTCATTGTCATATTTGTCCTGTGGCAAATTATTCGCCCATGACAAGTGCAGCTTTTCTAAGTGAAGTTTTTCTCTCAGTTTTGCTCCATATGCTTCCTCTCTAGTTGTAACCTTTTCAAGTTGAGAAACACTAAGCTCAGCAAGCTCACTCATGGACTGAAGTTGTGCTATCTCAAAGCTAGCGCGACTGTCAACTTTAAAGTCAGGTAGTTCCTGAAGAGAGGTCATTTTACCAATGCTACTGATTGAAGAGTACACTGCCTTCGATGCAACAAGATGCCGTAGACTGATAAGGCTATTCATACCATTAGGTACAGTAGAACATATATCCAAGCCAATATCTAATACTTGAAGGTGGTAGAATTTGCTCAGAGCTTCAGGCAAAACATCATTGTCCTCTTTGCCACTAAGTTTAAGATATCGAACATGAGTAGAATTCACTAAATTGCACGCAGAATAGCCAAAGCCAGCATATGCTGCAGAAATTTGCAGCACCCGTAGATTCTGTGCCTTCTGGAATATGCCTTGCAAGGATTGGAGGAAGTAGTAGTCATAGTTCCCAATCAAGACCAGTGTCCTCAATTTTCTCATTGAATTAACTACTCTTCGCAATTTTCCTTCAAACTTCTCATTACGAAGTACGTTCCCATATTGATCTTCATGGTACGCAGAATAAGTTAGAATTGACAAGTGACGTATAGTTGGGAGTACTTCTCTGCATGCTAGATCATCTATAACTGCACATTCAGTTCCTGAAACCAGCCTTGCAAAGTCATGCATAAGAGGAGGCATAACATAGAATGTTTGATCACCTAGAGTGGGATCTTTAGTTTCAACTTGCTTAAAGAAGCCAGAGTTCCGCAAATCAGTGAGATAGTTCTGCCCTATCTCCTCCAATCTCTCAGTTGAATGGCTACATTTAACAAATCCCTGTGAGATCCAAATACAGACCAGCTCATTGCTAAGAAATTGATGATTATTGGGGAATATAGAACAATACAAGAAGCATTGTTGTAAATAGTAGGGCAGCTCATTGAGTACTATACTAACGCGCCAGGAATTGGCGCGCGCTCATACGTCGCGGCCCCACGTGGGGCCCGGGGTACTGTTCATCATTTAAAAAATAATAAAATGTACTGTTCATGTGGGGTCGGGGCACTGTTCATAATAAAAATAATAAAAAGGTACTATTCATGTGGCCCCATCGGGTACTGTTCATAATAAAAAAATATAATTCGAAATTAAAAATTAAAAAATGGCCCCATGTGTTTAAATGTTTAGTTTTTTATGAAAAAAAAATTATATACTACATTTACCTCTATTATATATTGGATTTTATTTTCACTTTGTGAACTCGCAAAATATAATTGAATCATACATTCATTTCTAACCCTATCATTTTTTCTACCAAAATTAATAATTAGTGTAAGCTAATCCATCAATTATATCTACTAACATACACAAAATAAATTCTTCTATGTACTATTTATACAGGGATGGGCCCTGTGTGTTATTTAGGTGTTACCCACATAATATTCAATTGGAATCCACCCACAAAATATATTTAATTATTTATTTACATGAAAACAATAACCATATTTCATACACTACGTCTACACGTGCTAGCCCCTACTACTTATTGGATTTTAATTCCACTTCATAAACTCGCAAAATATAATTATATGACAATCTATCAACTATACCTATCACACTTCATTCAATACATCAACAAGTTGCCAAAATATATCAGCACGATATTACTTTAACTATAATATACGATAATATATTTTTATTATTATTTTACATTAAATCTTTTGCTACAGGCGCGCAAAGCGCGCCAACCTGCCTAGTTGTAGCTAAGTTTCAAAGCATGCATGATGCCTCCATTGAGTTGCTGGGATTTCCACTTTTCCTTCTTTAGAATGTTTCTCCAATGGTCAGTTGTAAGATCGTCTCTTAATAGCATTCCTGCAGTCTGTGCTGCTAATGGGTTACCCTGTAAGTTCTTTGCTATCTGCTGACCAATAATGGTTAGACTTTGGTGCTCTTTGTAATTTTCATCACCAAATGCAAATGTTTTAAACAACAACCAGAAATATTCATTCTGCAAACTACCTAACTCAAATGGTAGGACTGTGCCTATCCTTTTTGCAATAGACAATTTTCTGGTAGTCACAATAATCACATTACCCTTCGCATTTTCCGATCTCAAAGGGGCCAACAGTTTATTCCATCGGGAATTGTCGATGTCATCCCAAACATCATCCAAAATAAGTAGAGTTCTCTTTGATGCCACATGAGTCACCAAGATCTCCTGAAGTTTAGCCAAGCTACTTATACCTACACACTTTTCTTTTTTTTTTTCGCGAACGTGCCTTGGCACGTATTTCATTAAGAAGAAAGCAGTTTACAAACATTTCTTGGAGCCGCCAAACAGGGCTTGACCGACCCAAGAGAACTAAGGATAAACGAAAGAGAAACACTGAAAAAGAACTACAAACCCAACACACAGCAACAAACGACACATACAACAAAAGAAGCAAGAAGAGGGAAGCCACAACCGGCTTAGCTACCCAACCGGCGACCCTAGAACTAAACCTGCACAAAGGATACACCATCACCGAGGAAGCCTTCCAAACGGTGGCAAAGCATCCACCTATCACGACCTGAGCGGCGAAGCATCCATAGAGCAAGCACCAGTAGCACGACGGCGGCCAAACATCCACCCAAGAAGTACGACCCTGGCGGCAAAGCATCCGCCTAAACAAACAACCTAGACGGCAAAGCATCCGTCCGAGAGCCACCACGATCCGCAAGACGGCAAAGCATCCGCCACGCAAAGCAACCAAGGCAACCTGAGTGATAGTGGTGGGTAACATGAAACGAAGGCAGGTTCAGCAGCCGCCGTCGTGACGCCGAGAACGACATCAGAGCAGGGGAGGGGGCCCCCTGCAGCCATCGGCAGAGCTTCCAAGACGATGCCTCCAGCGAGGGAACGACGCCACGCGCCGTCATCGTCCGGCCAAAAGGCCAAGGTTTTCACCCGGAAAGCACATCGGAGCGGAGGGAAGAGGGGTGAAAAATGACGCCTTCAACAAGGTCAACGGCGCCCGAAGGCGTCGCCGTCATTGGTCTGCAAGCAGACCTAGGCTTTCGCCTTCACCCAATCCCTCCCTGAAGCCG
The DNA here is from genome assembly GCF_016808335.1 of Panicum virgatum. Classification (NCBI taxonomy): domain Eukaryota; kingdom Viridiplantae; phylum Streptophyta; class Magnoliopsida; order Poales; family Poaceae; genus Panicum; species Panicum virgatum. The sequence goes on along the minus strand of NC_053142.1, from coordinate 47,829,101 downwards.
AAGGCCGAGGAGCGGCAAAGCGCTGAAGAGCCCACCGGAGGGCCGGCCGCAGACCCCAAGACATGGACGTCCAGGACGGCAGCCCGCCCCGGGACGAGCGGCGGAGGCGCAGAGCTGCCACAGGCGCAGCAAGGCACAACCCCAGGGCGAGCGACGGCGACGACGCAGCCACCAGAGGCGCAACCCGGGCCCAGGGCCGAGCGGCGGCGGCGGCCACCAGGCCACAGGCCGCCCAAGACCAGAGCCGAGCCCCGGGTTAGGAGGCGGCGCCGGCGGGCCAGGCAAGCCCCAGCGGCGGCGGCGAGGGCGGCCCGCCAGCGGGCCAGGCAGGCGCGAGCGGCGGCGCCCCGGACCGGCAGCCGGCCACGCGAGGGACGGCCGCCCCACAGGCACGACGGCGACCGAGGCCACGGGGTAGGCCCGGCGGCGACCGCCCAGGCGAGAGCAGATCCGCCCAGGGGCCAGCCAGATCCGGTGACCCCATCGCCGGATCTGGTCCCCGGCAACCGGCGCCGACCGGCGGCGGCGAGGGAGGAAGGGGTGGGCGACCCGGGCATGGAGTTCGAGAGAAGGGGCGGAGAGGAGAGGAGAGGGGAGGGGAAGCGGGCACGCCGGCTTCGGCGCAGCCGCGGGCCGCCGCCGCAGGCCGGTCGCCAGCGGCGGCGGCCACCAGAGGCGGCGAACGGCGGAGGGTTGGACGGCGGCGGCGGAATCGCCCCCGAGTCGCCAGGGAGGGCGACGCGGGAGGGGGGGGGGGCAGCGAGGAAGAAAGGTCTGTCGAGTACACACTTTTCTTGAGAAACAAAGTCTAGCATCTCCGTTGTAAGTCTCACTTCGTCAAAGTTGCTAGACACCCAAATCCATATTCTGTAATCAAACATGCTTTTCACAGTTGGTTCATTGTATATGATTTGAGCAAGTGCTGTCTTCCCAATACCTCCAATGCCTACAATAGGAAGAACAATCACACTGTCAGGCTTGTCTCCTCTCATATGCTCTATGATGGAGTTCTTCTCATCATCTCTCCCGTACATTTTGCATTGAATAAGACTTGATGTTCTTCGGCATGGATCGGCAGCTGTATTCTGACAGAGATTCCAACTTGGAACAGAGCCCAATCCGTGTAGCTTCTGAACCTCACTGATAGCCTTTTGTAATTGATGAGTTGCTTGTTGGATTCTGTTGCAAATGTCTGCCTTGTCCCAGAGGAGTGTGTTAGCTGCAGTTTTGTGTGCTAACACCTCATCACTTCTCATTCTTTTTCTTCTATCTGAATCATGAGGCGAAATGGTGGCACCATTTTGTGCACCAACGTCATCACTGCAGGGGGGAAAAGATCATGGACTGGTTACTACAAGTTTATAACTGTAATTCATTTTTTTAGATTTATAACTGCATTTCAAAACTGTATCTATCATAATTTAAATAAAATACACATCGTTTGTTTTTAAATTTTTTGCATATCCCAAGGTGCCGTTCCGGAACGTCGCAGGTTCATTATTTTTGTCCAAAAGTAATCATAATTCGATATTGCAAAACTGCACCAATCCAAGGATGTGGATTCTGCATGCAGATATCCTCAAGATAAGCAGTACCTTGAAGGTATTGGCGTTTGTTCAATCGCAGCACGTTTTCTCTTGCAATTCACACTCTTGAGATGATTGTGCAGAACTGATGTCCCTTTAGTAGTCTCGCATCTAACCACTGTGTGACAGTAAATACACTCCGCTTTCAGAGGCTTTCCTTCAGCGTCTTCTTCTGTTATGCTGAATTCCTCCCATGCCTTCGACCGTTTCTTGCGGTCGTTTCTATTCGGTACGCCAGAGTTATCCCTCGATCCATCAACTAGTTGTGCTCCACCATTTAAATCCATGCCTTGGGGCTGATTATCCAAAGCAATCGTACCTGCGCCAAACAAAATGAAACAGGATGCGAAAATTAATAGTGTCAGCTAAGAGCTTTCCTTTACTGTGCAGACCGCAGAGAACAGACACATCCACACACATACCTCCCTGGACCTGGTGCTGAAGCCTGAAGTAGTCGAGCTCGTCGACCATGTCATCGACGTCGTAGAGCAGCTCCTTGAGGCGACCGAGCGACCGGGCCAGCAGCCTGTTCTCTGCCGCCCTTCCCTTCACAGCAGCGATCACCGCCTCCACCCTCTCGATCTCGGACTTGAGCCTCTCGGTGTCGTCGGCGACCCCAACCTGGCGAATCCATGTCTCCATCTCGCCGGCAAAGAGGACCTCCAGGATGGTCTGCGCCAGCCAGAGCACGGCGGCCTCCACGAGAGGGTCTACCGCCTCCATCGTTTCGGCGGTGGAAACAGCGGCGGAGCAAAAGCGAAGCGAAGGTGAGGATCCGAGGGAGGAGCAATAATGCACTTTGGCTAGGGTCGCCCACCCAAGGAAGTGAGGGGGAGAGTGCAGTGCATGTGTGGCCCAGCTGCGACAAAAGTCGTGCGGAACAGTGGCAGTACAGTAGGATGGGAGTGCAGAGTGCTGGACAAACCATAGCCGCATGACAACCCAGAACTTTTCTTTTTCGTTAACAACATGTGCCGCTGTATATAGCATAATAACCTAAACCTCACACACAGACCAGGGTAACAATGGAAGCGCATCAAACCTTACGCTCACACAAGAACCTGAATTTGTATACAGCAACACGTACGTGAAATACGATAGGGTCTGCAAGACTGCAACTAGCTACTATTTCAAGATGACGAAGCCTCCAAGCCCAGCCACAAGGACAATGGGCAAAATGGAAATCCAAAGAATTGTCATCCCGACGGCGCGCCGCCGAGTCACATCGCCTGACACGTAGAAGCCGGCAGAACCCTCGACGAATCCAAAGAGTATGACGGCGATGAGGATGCCGTAGTACAGGTACAAGGGCGCCTTTCCATGACCGATGAAAATACCTGACGGTGACTTGAAGGCGGCGACCGCGAGCGCGGCTGCAGCTTGAACGATGCCGCTCGTGATCAGCGCCGCCGGCAGCTTCTCCACGGTGCGGCAGGCCTCCGAGATCAAGCCCACAATCTTGATTAGCACAGCCGTGAATTCCATCTCTGAGATCGCTACTGGTGTGTGTGGGTGTGCGTGTGTGGAAGAAGTGGTTGGATCTTGTCCTGAGCTTGGGCAGTGGTGGTGGTGGTGGTGGTGGTCGGGAGCTTGGTACTGCATCCGGAGATGAATACCATGCTTGAATATATAAGCCAACGCGGCGACGCAGCAAAAGATATGCCTGCTTGACCTTAACACGCCTTTTAAAATCTTTCAAAACGAAACTGAGAAACCGAACCGAACCGAAAAACCGAGCATCTGGGTTTGCCGCCCTGGTCCTTATCGTGAGAGCGACTGACCAACGTGACCATATGAGCATTGCTGTAGTGTTGTCATCTTCGGGGAGCCTGTGCCCTCACACTTCATTAAGCTGCTGTTCGTTCCTTTCTTCGCTAACCGGGCAATAATTTGCCAGTTGACGCGCAATTAAGGACTGAGTACTCGTGATTCAACATCACAGAAGTTCTGCTTTCCGCACAGTTTGGGGCATCTGCCGCCAAAGCAAAAAGCCTGATTATTGTGGAGTTCATACACACAGTAAACACAATTGAGCTCCCATATACAGTAAACCCTGTACCTGACAGTTAATTATTGTACTGTAGAAGGTTGTCCTAGTAGATTGTCCATCTTACTCAGAAAAGTTCACAGCAGTAGCTGCCCTATTTGTATTTTCCCTTGAACTTGATCTTCTGCCAGCTTCTTTACATTTCCTCCTCTGAGAGTTGAGATTGAGACCATTTACCTTTTCTTCTGTTGGGCACGTCAGTTCTGATCATGGGAATGCAATTATCTTACTATTACTAATTGGAGGCTTTTTTTGAAGTCTTCAAGTGATGCCACCTAGGATCCTAAGTGGACAGTCTAAAAAAATAGAGAAATACTATAAATTCTCACAAAAATCAGAAACATCTAGTCATCAATTCGGCAACTCTAATCATAATAGCCATTAGATCTGTTATCTTTTTCTAATAAATTACCCACATTTGCCATTATAAAAATAAACTAAAGTAACCCCTACACATGTATCTAAATTACCCACCTCTGCCATTATAAAAATAATATAAAGTAACCCCCTAATCTTCATGTAAATTACCCAATTATGTCATTATAAAATAATATATAATAACCCCCTAAATTTTCGTATATATTATCTAGTGATATCATTATAAAAAATTAAAATAAACCCCAAATTTGAATCAATATTATATTATTATAATAAAATCTTAAAGTTCATCAATACAAAATTCTAAATTACTATTTTTATCATCATTAGTATACTATTTATGTTATTATTTATATAAAAATACTAACCATAATATGTGTGTCACCATATATTCATGTATAAGAGAAGAGATAATAATACCAATTTTTATGTTGTTCACATAGCTCAAACAAAGTGTTCAATTAAATACATATGAAACATATATGGAGGTATGATGTAAAGTGAGAAAAAATTGTTAGTAACTAAACCTATCACATTTATTACAATTACATAATGATAAATATATATCTTTATAATACTGAATTATTATAATATTTAATTGGTTAAAAAGAGCGTGGGATAGATAATTATTAGATATCTCTAACTAGCCCGTGCGTGAGCACGGGTTGATAGACTAGTTTAAAAAAATTAAGGGTACTATGCTGGCACGTATAAAAACCGAAAAACCGAAGACTTAACCAAAACCCAAACAGTGTCTTCATCCTTTCCACGTCAAAGATCCCTGCGGTCAAAGGGAGGCCAGATACTTGCATCACTTGTGTAACACAGATGGCGACGTGATTAGGACATCTTTAATCCGAGACTTAAACCGCACAAAGGCACGGTTTTCCTCTCGTGGATATTCAGCGACAAATTAAATTTGTCGCTTCAGGGTTGCCATCATGATCCACACGTTAGTGGCACAAAGAGGACTCAACTTGTCAGTGAGAGAAGGGTGTTTGTGTGATAGAATCTGACATGTCCCTAGACCGTAGCTCAGTCGCTGGCAACCGTGGCCACGGATGTATGGACCAACTCGACTTTGTGACAATGGCCGGCATGCACCTCATTTGCAACTTGCAAGCCCCGGCCAGTTTCTCTTCTGAGTAGGTGAGCCATTTTGGCACTCTCAAGTAGTAGTAGCTCCATTACACCTGAAATAATTTGATGAGAAGCGACACCCGAATGTCTGTTGATTTGCCCCAATGGGAGGGAGGCGAGGATGTACTTCGGTTCCACCAGCAGACTCTTCCAAAGCTAGTGCATACCAACAGTCAACACAGCATTCTGACATTGATGAAATTAATACGTGCCTGATCAAAATGTGTCTGTGCAAAATAGACCAACCAGATAGCACATGCCCCAGAACTACACACAAACAACAGGGTTCAAGGTATGTAAACTTACGCTGCAGGAACAGAGTAGGCACAGGAGCTTGATGACAACAAGGCTGAAGGAATAAAGCTTGTTTGCACAGGCAAAGACACACAACCTCTGTTTTAACGAAGGTGGAAGGCCCTTTTCATTTTCAGGCAGTCTTGAGATACTTGGACATCGCCAGATGGTTAATTTTTTGAGGGAATGAAGACTGCAGAACAGCAGGACATCGACGAGATTCCAGAAATCGAAAATTTCAAGCTTCTGCAGAGACATGAGGAGCTCAAGTGCCCTTTCTTGCTCATCTGTAAAGCAGATCTCATAGCTCTCAACTAGTTTTAGGTAATGAAGAGAGGTAAGGTGCTCGCAGAAAGACGCGGCAATAAGGGCAGATAAGTCAGTGACAGAGAGTCTTCCCAGTGGAGATCAGTGGCGGAGCACCGTGGAGGCGAAATTGGGCCATGCCCCCCCTTGGCCCAGGAAAAACAATGAGGTGGATACCTCTGGCAGACTCCAGATGCGGTTTTTTTTATTTTTTTATTTTTTATTTCCGTTTTTTACAAAAATATATTTTTGATATGAAAATTTACAGAAATATACCCCGGCCGCCCACCGTGGGCGGCCGGCTGGGACCTAGTTTTTTTTATTTTTTTATTTTTTATTTCCGTTTTTTACAAAAATATATTTTCGATATGGAAATTTACAGAAATATACCCCGGCCGCCCCGTGGGCGGCCGGCCGGGACCTGGCCGCCCGGCTGCCGGGCGGCAGGGGCTAATCTGCAAAAAAAAAATTGCGGACAGATCCCTGGGAACCGGCCGCCCGGCAGCCGTGCCGGGCGGCCTCCTAGGTGTCACACCCTGAAATTTTTGGATTTCAGGATGTGATTGAAAATAAAAATAAAATAATAATTTTCTCATAATTTTAAAATTTTCGCAACATTTATGTTTCTTCGCAGGGAATTTAGTAAGAATAAATAAAAAATGGTTGTTTTTCTAAATCTAAATGAGGTTGTTTGTTTGCATTCATGCAGTTTTGCATTGTTTTATTGCTTGTGGTTTGATTTGAATTTGAGTTTGTGGGGTTTAAAATTCAAATCGAATTTGTTGAATCTTTTTGCAAAAAAAAAGAAAAAAAATCTTTTCGGCCCAAACCAGCGGTCCGGCCCGTTTCTTTTTTTTCTTTTTTTTTTCTCCGCAACCCGATCCGCGCAGGCCGAGTCCCGCCGTTTTTCTTTACGCGCAAGCCAAGGATCCCCTCTCCACCTCTATATAAACTCCCCAGCCCCCCTATCTCATGTGCCCCTTTTCTTTTGCATCTGCAGCCGCCGCCGGCCCTGGCCCCTCCTTTTTCTCCTCCCGGGCGCTGCCTCTGCTCCCTGCGCGCAGCTACCCCTTGCATGCGCCCTGTACTGCGCAGGTCTGCCTCCTGCCCCCAGGCGCCTAGGCAGCAGGGCACTGCCCCCTGCGCCGGCCCCCACCTGTCCTCTGCCTCTGCATGCAGCCCCCCCCTGCTGCCTCCAGCGCCATCTGCACCTGCCGTCCTGAGCTGTGCCTGCAGGAGCCTGCCGCCTCCCTGCTGTTCCTGTGCTGCTACGTGGCTGCCGCCGTTTCTTCCGGTTTCGATTCCCCATCACCACGATTCATCTCTACCTTGGGTAAGCGGTAAAACGGTTTCCCCTCGATCTCACCGTTTTAGATCCGTTTTCGTTCGTTCTTGTTGCGTTAGTTTTTTTAAACGTAAGCTATCGTTTAGAAGTGCTTTTATATCGTAGATCTTGTTTTAAAATAAATATAGAATTAATTTGATAAATAACTATTTGAAACTAGCCTTTCTAATTAAAAGTAAATTAGAGCTCTATACCGGTTTCCACTAATTAATGTTAATTCGATTAAATATCAACTTAAATGCATCTTGTATATAACTTTTTTAGTTCAAGATCATGTATCATAAAATTTTACACTTAGATGCTCTCACTTATCTTTTATTTGCTAGTTAAATAATTAATTGGTATAAGTTATACATAAACTTTATAAATAAAATTTGATTAAGTGCAACTTCATCTTTCTGATATAAATTCACATGAATTATTTATAATTTGGATATTTCTTTCAAATATCCTTTACATGTGTTTTTCTTAATTAAAATAAATCCAACTTATAGTTTTTTTCTGTTATAATATAAATCTTTCGGTTACTGTATCTTTTCGACGTTAGTTCTGTTTTCCGCGTTTCTTGCGCTCTTGTAATCGTAACAGCGAGCCTTATCCTTTAGTACGCTCTTTTTAAAGCCTTTTTTTTGTATTGGTGTATTGTTCTTAGATGTATCTTTTTGTTTGCTTTGTATGTTTGCCCGATGATTGTTCCGAGTAGAAGAATCGCTGTTCGAAGATTGAAGATCAAGAATTCCAAGTGAGCAAAAGCTGAAGAGCAGTAAGAGTAGCTTTTCGTTGGAGAAAGGCAAGTGACCCTAACCATACTTCTATCTATACTTTATTTACAAGAGTACTATGATTTAATTGGAACATGGAGAACCACCCAAGAAAACCGTACAACCACAATACTATATGGCTCTGGTCTTGGCTAAGTAATTAGATGAACTATATGTTGTGTTGGGGTTGTTCCACTTGGTGGTTATGAGTTTGTGTTGTGGAGCGGGTGAAGGAAGCTGCGTCTTCTGAGGGACCGCACGGCAGGGACCAACACATACATATAGGAATTCTTTGTAAAGGCCTCGTAGTATCCCTATGCAATCACACCTCGGAAGTGTGGTATTGTGCCTAGCTAGCACATTGCGTGGTTGGGTTCAAAGTTCTTCGGAACTTTTATGCGAATTGTGGTGAAAGTGTACAACCTCTGCAGAGTTAAAACTAACCGGTTAGCCGTGCTCACGGTCAAGAGCGGCTTGGACCCTCACATGATTAATAAACTTAAAGATGGATATAAATCACATTCTGGTTATTTCTTGTGGCCTTGCTGAGTACCAACCATAAGTGTACTCACCCTTGCTTACTGCTGCTCAGAAGGAGAAGGTGTATAAAGATTTCTGAAGATGTTGCTGAGTTCTAGGCGTACGCAACCCCCAGTCGATTGCCTGTGAAGTTTGGAGTCTCCGTTTCCAGGATAAGCTGTATAACTCTGATAGTCTTTTATTTGTTGTATTTCTCTTTTTCGTGATACTATTACTGATTATTCACTTACGATGTCTCTATATGTACGAAACTTGATCCTGGCATACATATAGCTATGCATTCGGTTTTGTCCTTAAAACCGGGTGTGACACCAGGCCGCCCGGCTGGGGGGCGGCCGGCCCCCCTGTAGCGCATCTAGGCCGATAGATGCTAATGGTAAGTTTCGGTGATTTATGACAACCGTATGTGACTAACGTGTGTTTTAAAGGAAAGCTCAATAACTGGATTAGTCTCATATGAAATATGAAAGGAGACCCCTCAATTCGAAACAAACATGCGTACCAAGGACTCGATATGAAAGATTAAGGACCTTTCTAGTCTCAAGTGTCACAAGGAGTTGAAGGACACTTGATTTAGTTAGGTTTTATAGTTTCTAGTTCTTGATCGTACTATTAAGAGGGGTTCATGAGTTAGTAGCTTGATCAAACTTGAGTTGGCCTTAGAAATCTTGCACACTCACTCAAAAACAGCAAAAGATGGTCAATAGATGTCAACACAACTCTTGGAAGAAGAAACAATCAAAGTCACATTCGAATCCAAGTCAAAACTGCTGAAAACAAAGAAAATCAGCAGCACCGGTTGAACCGGTGCCCTAGCATCGGAGCATCCGATGCATGGCGGAAGGACCGATGCCCTGTCAGTCTATCTTCTCTGGATAAAGGCAGAAATCAAGTACAGCACCGGTTGAACCGATGGTCAAAAGATAAGCACCGGTGCAATGGAAGTTCCTTGTTCCAGAGAGCATGTTTTGGTGGACTTCAACCTCTCTTCAGCACCGGTTGAACCGACACTTCGGAATCAAAGCACCGGTGCATCAGAAGTTCTTTGTTCCAGAGAGCATGTTTTGGTTGACTTCAACTTCTCTTCAGCACCAGTTGAACCGACGCTTCAGAATCAAAGCACCGGTGCATTGGATGTACTTTGTTCCAGAACGCTTGTTTGAGTTGATCAGTGAACCTCTTCAGCACTGGTTGATCCGATGCCCCTACGGAGCATGTACTGGTGCAATAACGCAAGCGTGGATACTGTGTCAGAACTCCAACGGCTACTTCTTTGACACAAAGAGACCGGTTGAACCGACGCCCACATTTTCAATATCGTCGGTCCTTCCGGTGGTCACGGTTTTTCTGCAGAAAACTTCCAACGGCTATGTGACCTCCTCCACTCTATATAAGGGTACCCCCTGGCTCATTTCAGTTGCCTTTGACACCTTGAAAACCTGAGGCCACCCTTGAGAATAAGAGAAAGAGCTTTGAGCAAAAGAGAGAAGATCTAGTGCTTTGTTTGTGCTTCAACCTTGAAGATTTCATCCTTTGCAAGTGTAGCAAGTGTGCTTGAGCTAGGGCCAACTGAGTGTAGGTCAAGTGAAGGCTTAGGAGCTTGTTACTCTTGGTGTTTGGCAGCACCTAGATGATCTTGGTGATCGAAGTGTTTCTCGCGGAGCTTGCCAAGGATTGTGGGAGCCCGGAGAAGAAGATTGTACGTGGCTTGATCTCCACCATGCCGAGATGGTGAACGGAGACTCTTAGTGAGCGCCCTCGTCTCGGTGACTTGAGAGGTGACAAGACTCTTTGTGAGTGTCACAACGTGGATTAGGGGTGTGTGCCAACACATCGATACCACGGGAAAAAATCCGGTCGTCTCTTGTCCACTCTCTTTATTCAAGCATTTTCTTTCATGCAATTTATTCATGTGCTTGACTTAGAGATCATAACTTAGCTCTACCTTGCTAGGCTTTACTTCTCGTTTTCTCTCTCTTAGCTTGTGTAGGTAGCTTAGTTATCCGGTTGGTGAATTGGTGCCTTACTAGCCTTGCATAGGTTAAGGTTGCTTTACTTCGTTTTAGAAATTGAAAAGGCCCAATTCACCCCCCCTCTTAGTCCATCGATCCTCACAATTGGTATCAGAGCCTCGTTGCTCATTTGGATCATTAGGCTTCACCGCCTAGAGCTATGGCCAAGATGGGTGGTGCGCCTCCTCACTTCGAGGGCAAGAACTTTGCTTATTGGAAAGTTTGCATGGCCGCATACCTTGATGCGATTGCTCCCGAAGTGTGGTTGGCAACAAAGACCGGGTTCACCGGAACTCCCACCTCGGAACAATTAAAATGGAATGCCAAGGCTAGAAATGCAATTTTCGAAGCCATTAGTGAGGAAGTCTTTGCTAGAGTCAATGGCTTGGACTTAGCAAGTGATATTTGGAAGGAGCTCATTGAAATACATGAAGGCTCCACTAAAGTTCGTGAGCAAAAATATCACTTGTTTAGAGCTAAGTATGATTCCTTTAAAATGCTAGCTCATGAAAATTGCAATGATATGTATTCTCGCTTGAATGTCATTGTCAAGGACATAAATGCACTTGAAATATCCAAAATTGACAGTGCCTCCATCAATCGCAAGATTCTCATGCTCCTCCCGAAGCCCAAGTATAACATCATCAATGCTATGCTTCAAAAGGAGAATCTTGACACAATGGAAGTGGGAGAACTTGTGGGCGAAATTCGCGCTCATGAAATGAGTATCCTTGGTATGTCCGAAGAGCCAACTTCAAGCAAATCAATTGCTCTAAAGACCAAGGCAAACAAATCCCGCAAGCTCAAGATGATCAAGCAAGAATCAAGCTCAAGCAATGAAGAAGATGATCATCATGAAAGCTCATCGGATGTTGAAGATGATGGAGAACTTGCTCTCATGATGAGAAAGTTCACACGCTTGAATAACAAGATCAATAAGAAGGGTTTTAACTTTGACTCAAAAAGAGGAATGTTCCGGCCAATGGATGTCAAGAACAAAATTTGCTACAATTGTGGAGAAAAAGGCCACATCCGTCCAAATTGCCCCAAGCCGGACAAAAGAGACAAGGATAATAAGAGCAAGCATCGCCATTATTCAAGCGATGATGAAGAAGAAGAAAGGAAGAACAAAAACAAGAAATTTGGGAAGAAAAAGAGTCATGACAAGAAGACCAAGCTCTTCCCAAAGAAAAAGGGCGACACCAAGAGAAGCTTCTTGGTAGAAAAACAAGAATGGGTGACCGATGTCTCATCAAGTGAAGAGTCAAGTGATGAGGAAGAAGATATCGTCACCATCGCCCTCACAAATGAAGAACCATCGCTACCTCCACCTCCAATGTGCCTCATGGCCAAAGATAACTCTAAGGTATGTGAGAGTGAAGATGATAGTGATGATGAGCTTGACCCTAATGAGTTTGCTAACCTCATTAATGAGTATACATCCGTCATCAAGAGGGAAAAGGGTAAAGTCAAGGTTCTTGAAAGCACTCGTGCCAAGTTAGAGCTTGCCCACTCCGATTTGCTTGGCAAGTACAATGACTTGCTCAAAAAGCACAATAAGTCACTTGTACTTGCTAAGCAAGTTGAAAAGAGCCACAAAAAGCTTAAACAAGAGCATAGGGAGTTGGCTCACAAGTATCAAGAACTTGAATTTGCCTATGAAGCAATTGACCCAAGTCTTGAGAACTTTGCTCATGAAACTATTGAGAAGGTCAATGCTTCTACTTCATGTGATGACCTACTCATTGATGCAAATGCTACTAATGCTTTGCCCGAGCTTGCACCTTCTAGGGAAAAAGAATTGATGGATCAAGTTGCAAGCCTCAAGAGTAGTGTGGAGAAGCTCTCAAGAGGAGAATACATCCACAAGGAGATTCTCTTCAACAATGCCCGTGACTATGGCAAGAGAGGTCTTGGTTCATTTCCGGAGCCAAACATAGCTACTACTCCTTCTCCGGAGATCAAGATTAGCTTCATCAAGGAAGTCGGTTCATATTGCCAACATTGCCAAGTCACCGGGCACCACACTAGGGAGTGCACTTTACCATCACGTCCTCTTCCTAATTTACCCAAGAATTACTCATCAATGTTTCAAAATAACCATTTTCTCTTGAGTAAAGTGAAGGGCAAGGTGAAGGCCAAATTCATTGGAAACTCACTAAGGAGTCAAAGAAGAAGCTCCCCAAGCAACTTTGGGTCCCAAAAGCTCTTGTCACACATGTGCAAGGCCCAAAGCTTGTTTGGGTTCCTAAAACTCAAAAGTGAATTCTCATGTGTGTAGGTGAACTATAAAGCCGGTGGAAAACATTGGGTACTTGATAGCGGTTGCTCTCAATACATGACCGGCAATGATAGCATGTTCACTTCTCTTGAAGACCCCGGCGATCATGAACATGTCACCTATGGTGATAACTCAAGGGGGAAAGTCTTAGGTTTGGGTAGAATAGCAATCTCTAAAGATTTATCCATCTCTAATGTCTTGTTTGTAGAAGCACTTAGTTTTAATCTCATTTCTATTGTTCAATTGTGTGATCTTGGACTAACGTGTACCTTTGACAAGAATGGTGTTGTAGTAACTCTTGAAGAAGATAAGTCAATGGTATTCACGGGGTTTAGGCATGGCAACATCTATTTAGTGGACTTCTCTTCAAAGCAAACAAGCACCATGACATGCCTCTTCACCAAGTCTTCTCTTGGGTGGGTTTGGCATAGAAGAATTGCTCATATTGGCATGAGCAACCTCAAGAAAGCCCACAAGAGAGGGATGATCACCGGCTTGAAGGATGTCACTTTTGACAAGAACAAATTATGCAAAGCATGTCAAGCCGGGAAGCAAGTAGCAACACATCATCCTATCAAGACGATGTTGTCTACCTCCAAGCCGCTCGAGCTTCTACACATGGATCTCTTTGGTCCAACTACATACAAGAGCATTGGTGGTAACCTCTATTGCTTAGTAATTGTTGATGATTTTTCACGTTACACTTGGGTTATGTTTCTAGGCGATAAGTGTGAAACTCCGGAAATCTTCAAGACATTTGCAAGAAGAGCTCAAAGGGAGTACAACTCCCCAATTGTGAAGATCCGGAGTGACAATGACACCGAGTTCAAAAATATGAAGATTGAAGAATGGTGCGATGAAGAGGGCATCAAGTATGAGTTTTTCGCCACCTACACGCCTCAACAAAATGGAGTAGTGGAGAGAAAGAACAAGACACTCATCACCCTAGCAAGAGCAATGTTGGATGATTATGGCACGTCCGAGAAGTTTTGGGCGGAAGCAATCAACACGGCGTGTCATGCATCCAACCGAGTGTATCCTCACCGACTCCTCAAGAAAACTCCATATGAGCTCATCACCGGAAGGAAACCAAATATATCATACTTTCGAGTCTTTGGTTGCAAATGCTTCATCTATAAAAAGAAAAGGCTCGGTAAGTTTGAAAGTAGATGTGATGAAGGTTTCTTTCTTGGTTATGCATCAAACTCCAAAGCATATAAAGTATTCAATCAAACCTCCGGGTTAGTTGAAGAAACATGTGATGTGGAGTTTGATGAATCTAATGGCTACCAAGAGGAGGTAGTTGGCTATGAAAATGTAGGTGATGAGGAGATTGATGAAACTTTGAAGAATATGTCCATTGGGGATATCAAGCCGGAAGAGATGCATGAAGGCAATGATCAAGGGGGAGAACCTTCCTCATCTACACCAAGCACCTCCACGGCGCCCCAAGTGGATGAAGATCAAGAAAAAGATGATCCACTACCTCAAGAAGATGTGCCAACACCAACACCCCAAGTCCAAGAACAAGAAGAGCAAAATGTTCCACCACAAGCACAAGTCACACAAGATCCACCCCAACAAGCATCCACGCAAATACCGCTAGTAAAGCATGGTCGCATCTCAAAGGATCATTCAATTGGTCAAATCATTGGTAGTCCCTCCAAGGGAGTAAGAACTCGCTCTAAACATGCTTCATTTTGTGAACATCACTCGTTTGTTTCTTGTATTGAACCCACTAGCATAGAGGAAGCGCTTGAGGACTCGGATTGGGTGATGGCTATGCAAGAAGAGTTGAACAACTTCACCCGCAATGAAGTTTGGGTCCTCGAAGCTCCTCCGAAAGACAAGAACATCATCGGCACCAAGTGGGTCTTTCGAAACAAGCAAGATGAACATGGGGTGGTGATACGCAACAAAGCAAGACTTGTGACAAAAGGGTTTTCTCAAGTCGAAGGTTTGGATTTTGGTGAAACATTTGCTCCGGTCGCAAGACTTGAAGCTATCCGCATCCTTCTTGCTTACTCTTCACATCATAACATTAAGTTGTATCAAATGGATGTGAAAAGTGCATTCTTAAATGGCGTTATTAACGAACTTGTTTATGTTGAGCAACCTCCCGGGTTTGAAGATCCGAGGAATCCTAACCATGTTTATAGGTTGCACAAGGCACTCTATGGACTCAAACAAGCTCCAAGGGCTTGGTATGAGAGGCTTCGTGACTTCCTAATCATGCAAGGCTTCAAGATCGGGAGGGTGGACACCACGTTGTTCACAAAAGACGTCAACGGGGATCTTTTCATTTGTCAAATTTATGTTGACGATATTATCTTTGGCTCAACTAATGATTTACTAAGCCATGAGTTTGCTACCATGATGTCTAGGGAATTCGAGATGTCCATGATTGGCGAATTGACCTTCTTCCTTGGTTTTCAAGTCAAACAAATGAAGGAAGGGACATTCATCCATCAAGAAAAGTATACTAAAGATATCCT
This sequence comes from Panicum virgatum, assembly GCF_016808335.1. Classification (NCBI taxonomy): domain Eukaryota; kingdom Viridiplantae; phylum Streptophyta; class Magnoliopsida; order Poales; family Poaceae; genus Panicum; species Panicum virgatum. Next base: position 47,813,916 of record NC_053142.1, on the reverse strand, counting down.
GAAGAAGTTCAAGATGGATGAGTGCACGCCAATCAAGACACCCATGGCAACTAATGGGCATCTCGACTTGGATGTGGACGGTAAACCGTTTGATCAATCCCTCTATCGTTCTATGATAGGGTCTTTGCTTTACCTTACCGCATCTAGGCCCGATATAATGTTTAGTGTGTGCTTGTGTGCCCGCTTTGAAGCTAACCCAAAGGAGTCACACCTTTCGGCTGTGAATAGGATCCTTCGGTATCTCAAGCACACCCCTAGCATAGGCTTGTGGTACCCCAAAGGCGCTAGCTTAGATCTCTTGGGATACTCGGATTCGGATTTTGCCGGAAGCCGTGTGGATCGCAAGAGTACCTCCGGGGGTTGCCACTTGTTTGGGCGTTCTCTAGTTTCTTGGTCGAGTAAGAAGCAAAATTCCGTGGCTTTGTCCACCGCGGAAGCGGAATATAGAGCGGCTGGTGCATGTTGTGCCCAAATCCTATATATGAAGCAAACCCTTTTGGACTTTGGTGTGAAACTAGATAGGATCCCGCTCCTTTGTGACAATGAAAGTGCCGTAAAAATTGCCAAAAATCCGGTTCAACACTCTCGCACAAAGCACATTGATATTCGCCATCACTTCTTGCGTGATCACGAAGCCAAAGGAGATATATCTCTTCAAGGTGTGAGATCCGAGGAGCAATTGGCGGATATTTTCACAAAACCTTTAGACGAGAGTACTTTTGTTAGGCTAAGGAATGAGCTTAATGTATTAGATGCGGCAAACGTCATGTAAGTTGCCTTGTCATATAGAAAGATGCATACATATAGGACACTTGTCTAACCTTGTCAAGATAGTGATGAACATGGGTTTTGCATGAGCCGGTGGTCTTCGTTTCGCTCATGGCATGAAGAATGGTTCATCATGAAGAAGCTTGTCAAGAGTTCAAACTTGACAAGATAGATTTAAATTTATGCAATGCATGTGCTTGTCATATAGAATGCATTCATGTTTAATTTCTCGCTTTGCATTGGCATTGCATCACGTTAGTAGCATCACAAGGGAGCAAATCACACTTCGAGAAAGATATTCATGCTAAATAAGATATATCATCTCTATAAGGGTGATAAGATCAATGTTGTTCTTTCATGCCTATTGAGTCACATCCTATCGAACTTAAAGTTTCTATCTCTAAGTTCATAGGCAAAGTGGCTCATACATTTGGTTTTTGTGTTTATTCCTCGCTTGGTTCTTAATTTGTCTATGTTAATATAAAAGCTTGTGAGCACTTAGATTGAGTGTTTGAGGGGTGAGGTTGTCTCTCGAAAATGATCCAAATTAAGTGTTTATGGCTTTGGTTTTGCAAATTTGGATCAGAAGTAGAGTTTGTAGTTCAGCAAAAAATTTCCTTAACCACCGGTTAAACCGACGCCTGGTTTTTCTCTGCATCGGTTCAACCGGTGCTTAAAGTCTTCGTGGCTCGGTTTCTGCATCGCCTCTGGAACAACCTCCAACCGTTACACCGATGACCACCGGTGCTTCCGATGGTTGGCGGATGAACTGACGCCTCAGCATCGGTTCAACCGGTGCTACTGCGTGGAGTAAATGGCCTTGCATAGCCTCTGGACCTTACTCCTGCCAACGCACCGACGACCGTCGGATGTTCCGGTGCCTCATTAGCGGATCTTCCGGTGCTCCAGTTGACCACGCTTTCAAATTCTTTCAGATCCGGTCAACGTTGCTCCGATGGATACACCGACGCTATTTCTCTGCACCATCGGACCTTCCGGTGCTTAGGGTTTGTGGGCCCGCCCGTTTTGTTTTCTCTTAACCCTTCCGCGGGCCCACACGTTAGCTTCACTATTTTTCTTCCTCCACGCGAAACCGCCGCCCTGCACCCGCGCCCTTACGCCGCTCCGCCGCCGCCACTCCTGCGCCGCCCCTCCGCTGCCGCACGCGCACCGCTCCTGCTCCTCTACGCCGTCGCGCCTCGCGCCACGCCAGCGCCGCGCACGCACCACGCCTGCGCCTACGCCTGCGCCGTCCAACGCCGCCGCCCTGCTCCGCGCGCCGCCCCCATTCCAAACCAGCGCCGCCGCAGCACCTTCCCCATCTCCACGCGCGCTCATCTGACCTACTCGCGCCGCTGCCAGGGCTCTGACTCATTCCCTAAACCCTTTGTTCAGGCGCCCTCAAGGTGTTCGAGGAATTGCCTTTTAGGTTTTTCTTCGGTTTCTTCTCTGATTTGCAAGGGTATGGCCTATACACTCTTCAGGGATGTGAAATTCCTTTGATACATCATCCTTTGCACACATGTTTACACATATCCTTGCATTGATTACACACATAAGAATCTTGTCACCTATCTTTGCACATGCTCACATAGATATCTTTTTAAATCTTTTAGCGTGTCATCGATATCAAGGCTGCTATCCACTAGATTTCACGTCATAGGCTCAAATCAAATCTTTGTTTTGACTCTCTATGACAGATGGCTGGTGACAAGAAGGGCAAGGGTAAGATGTTTGTGCAGAAGAAGAAGAAGCGCACCCATGAGGACCGCGAGTGAGAGCAGGTTGAGGCAGTAGCAGACGCAGCTGACAGGCAGGGCTCACTTAGGATCAGGGATCCTCAGGTTCAGGGGGAGCCACAGCAGCAGTTACGTCGCTCAGGACGTACTCAGACGGCTCAGGCCACACCTGAGTCCCGCTCACGTCCACGGACTCGAGGTGGTGGCACACTGAGGGGAGCAGGTCATGCACCGCAGCAGCACACCGACAGTCAGACTCAGACAGGTGGTCAGGACAGTGGTGAGGAGCTGCCCGAGGTTGAGTTGTTCGATCTCAGGGGTATTCCAGGACCGAGGGTCAAGCGACTGAGATATATCACCCCGGAGCAGTGGTTTCCCGAGCAGAGGGATGTTGGAGTTGATCGTCGCTTTTACACTCTGCTTCAGGAGTCCTTTTACCATACCTACTGCCAGTTGGATATCAAGATCAGCGAGCACAAGATACTCCACTGGGTGGCTATGCGTGTAGCAGCAGGTGGGACTCCAGTGCTTCCTCTCTTCGAGAGATATGTTGGATTGCCTGCTCTACTCAGTGAGAGGTCCAGATACATTCGAGAGTGGGTTCGAGTTTTCTACGCCACTCTGTTTATTGAGGAGGACCGGCAGTTTATAGACTTCATGTTCCAAGAGAGGCACTATCGTTTGACCCGAGCACGACTGGCTACCTTTCTTGGAGTTCAGATTGCCGAGGAGCCACACTTCGTACACTATCAGGCTTATGGCAGCACGGTACCTCCTCGTCGTCCTCATGAGTCTCACGTCCCGTCTGACGAAGAGATCAGTATTCTCTTTCAGCAGCCATTCCTACCTGGCACACCGAGGACTCCGGACAGGCTGACTCCCATGGCACACTCTATCCATCTAGCTTTGAGGAAGAGTCTGTTGTTTCGGATTGGATACAATGAGGGGATCACAACTCTGCAGCAGTGGCTTCTACTTTACATCATGACAGGTCGTGACTTTGACCTAGTCGACTTCTTTATCTGCGAGCTAGAGGATGTGATTCTGCATGGGATGACAGTTCACCGCCGCCATCCGTTTGCTCATTGGATCTGCTGGATTCTGGCTCAGCTCAGTCAGAATGAGCATATGGATGAGCTGGAGCACTCGAGGACACACTTCAGTTTTTACTCACCTGCTACTCCTCGAGACGGTCGTCGTGGATCGAGAGGCCAGCGCCGAGCATAGCGGGTTCTGGATGAGCGTATCTTGGCTGAGGGCAGAGTTGCAGATGATCCGACAGCAGCCGAGGATGCTTCACTAGCAGCAGCAGAGGCCCAGCTCCCACACTACCTGATCACTGACTCAGAGGACTCGGAGGATGACGAGGATTTCATTCCCACTGTTACCGTCCCTCGAGGAGCTCATGATGATGAGGCAGGATCTTCTGGTACAGCACGAGCCCCTGCTCCTCCAGTCTCCACTGCTCAGGTCACTCAGCCCGATGCACTTGCTACTATTCTTCAGAGGCTTTCAGATCAGCAGGACCGGTTTGCTGCAGCTCAGCTGAGCATGCAAGCCGAGCAGGCTCGCCAGCAGGAGGCCCAGACTCTAGTGCTTGAGGGGATTCGGCACCAGCAGGAGGCCATGAGGTTACAGCTTCAGCAGCAGTCCCGGATCTAGCAGCAGATGTTTACCTTCTTCTCGGGATGCTTCGGTCAGCTGTATCGTCACACTGGACTGCCTGAGCCTCAGCTTCCTACACCCCAGCAGCTTCAGTTCGACCCCACTGCCCCCCTCCACCTGTTGGCGGATTTGTGCAGACACCCTTGTCATCTTTCCCGATGTCACCACTTCTTCAGACCGGGTTGTTTGCCAGTCCTGTTCCTACTGCTGCTCCGGCTCCTGCCCCTCAGCCTAGTGTTTGGACTGCCGAGCAGCGTGCAGAGTTTCATAGACAGCAGCAGATCCTAGACCAGCTCCAGCACCCCTCGGCTCAGTCACTCACGTTCGAGTCACCTTCACAGCCTGAGGTGCTCCGTCTATCCGTCGTGCGCTCCACTCAGCCAGACCTGACTCCCGTCACGTCTGCTCCTCCGACGGACTCCACGGTCGTCGCCGCGCCAGCTTCTACCACTACACCAGCTACTTCTGCTGCTCCGACGACTCCGGTCGAGCAGAAGTCCTCTTCGGTCGACGACGACTGGACGGATGACGACGCCGACGACGCCGACGACTCCGCCGCTCAGTTCTCCACCGGACCCAGCCGGAAGTCTCCGCCTTCTCCTGCTCAGGATTAGTTTGCCTTCCTTTTTGGTGCTTTGTTGTAAAAGGGGGAGATAGATAGGGGGAGTAGAGATAGGGGGAGCTTGGTGGTTTGTGGCGTGATTGGATCTTCATGGATTTTGTGTATGGACATGTTATTTGGATTTTGTGTATGCTCTGTGTTGACATGTCCCTATATGTGCTTTTTTTTCCAGTATTGTATGCTTGTTTATCGCTTTCAATTTCATATTTTGTGTATCTCTACTTTGTGTTGTCATCAATCACCAAAAAGGGGGAGATTGTAGCGCATCTAGGCCGATAGATGCTAATGGTAAGTTTCGGTGATTTATTACAACCATATGTGACTAATGTGTGTTTTAAAGGAAAGCTCAATAACTGGATTAGTCTCATATGAAATATGAAAGGAGACCCCTCAATTCGAAACAAACATGCGTACCAAGGACTCGATATGAAAGATTAAGGACCTTTCTAGTCTCAAGTGTCACAAGGAGTTGAAGGACACTTGATTTAGTTAGGTTTTATAGTTTCTAGTTCTTGATCGTACTATTAAGAGGGGTTCATGAGTTAGTAGCTTGATCAAACTTGAGTTGGCCTTAGAAATCTTGCACACTCACTCAAAAACAGCAAAAGGTGGTCAATAGAAGTCAACACAACTCTTGGAAGAAGAAACAATCAAAGTCACATTCGAATCCAAGTCAAAACTACTGAAAACAAAGAAAATCAGCGGCACCGGTTGAACCGGTGCCCTAGCATTGGAGCATCCGATGCATGGCGGAAGGACCGATGCCCTGTCGGTCTATCTTCTCTGGATAAAGGCAGAAATCAAGTACAGCACCGGTTGAACCGATGGTCAAAAGATAAGCACCGGTGCAATGGAAGTTTCTTGTTCCAGAGAGCATGTTTTGGTGGACTTCAACCTCTCTTCAGTACCGGTTGAACCAACACTTCGGAATCAAAGCACCGGTGCATCAGAAGTTCTTTGTTCCAGAGAGCATGTTTTGGTTGACTTCAACTTCTCTTCAGCACCGGTTGAACCGACGCTTCAGAATCAAAGCACCGGTGCATTGGATGTACTTTGTTCCAGAACGCTTGTTTGAGTTGATCAGTGAATCTCTTCAGCACCGGTTGATCCGATGCCCCTACGGAGCATGTACCGGTGCAATAACGCAAGCCTGGATACTGTGTCAGAACTCCAACGGCTACTTCTTTGACACAGAGAGACCGGTTGAACCGACGCCCACATTTTCAATATCGTCGGTCCTTCCGGTGGTCACGGTTTTTCTGCAGAAAACTTCCAACAGCTATGTGACCTCCTCCACTATATATAATGGTACCCCCTGGCTCATTTCAGTTGTCTTTGACACCTTGAAAACCTGAGGCCACCCTTGAGAAGAAGAGAAAGAGCTTTGAGCAAAAGAGAGAAGATCTAGTGCTTTGTTTGTGCTTCAACCTTAAAGATTTCATCCTTTGCAAGTGTAGCAAGTGTGCTTGAGCTAGGGCCAACTGAGTGTAGGTCAAGTGAAGGCTTAGGAGCTTGTTACTCTTGGTGTTTGGCAGCACCTAGACGATCTTGGTGATCGAAGTGTTTCTCGCGGAGCTTGCCAAGGATTGTGGGAGCCCGGAGAAGAAGATTGTACGTGGCTTGATCTCCACCACGCCGAGATGGTGAACGGAGACTCTTAGTGAGCGCCCTCGTCTCGGTGACTTGGGAGGTGACAAGACTCTTTGTGAGTGTCACAACGTGGATTAGGGGTGTGTGCCAACACATCGATACCACGGGAAAAAATCTGGTCGTCTCTTGTCCACTCTCTTTATTCAAGCATTTTCTTTCATGCAATTTATTCATGTGCTTGACTTAGAGATCATAACTTAGCTCTACCTTGCTAGGCTTTACTTCTCGTTTTCTCTCTCTTAGCTTGTGTAGGTAGCTTAGTTATCCGGTTGGTGAATTGGTGCCTTACTAGCCTTGCATAGGTTAAGGTTGCTTTACTTTGTTTTAGAAATTGAAAAAGGCCCAATTCACCCCCCTCTTGGTCCATCGATCCTCACACCCCCACCCCTATATAAGGGTGTTGGTTACCCCTCCCCCCTCATTTGCCTTGCTAAAAATCCAGAAAAAAGAAAAGAGAGGGAGGGAGGGAGAGGAGGGGTGAGGGAGAGGCAAAACGGCGAAGCCCTGTCGGATTTTCAAGCCGGCGACTTTAGGTAACTAAAGTTTTCCACATTTTATAAATAGATTATGTTGTAATTATTTTTTTGAAACAGTAGATTACCAATCAGTTCAATTATTGTTAGGAGTGATTAATGGTACATTTAGGTGCATTTACTTATAGAGATTAGCGTTGATATAGTACATTAAGTGTTAGATTTAGTATTAGAAAATATTAGAAAATTGTTAGAGAAGTATTAGAAAATGCAAGATAATATTAGAAAATTGTAGAAAATGTTAGAAAATTGTAGAAAATTGTAAAAAATGTTAGAAAATTGTAGAAAATTATAGAAAATTGTAGAGAATGTTAGAAAATTATAAAAAATCATAAAAACTATTTTGTTGAAACAGTAGATTAGCAATCATTTTAATTATAATTAGGACTGATTAGTGGTACATTTAGGTGTAGTTAATTGTAGTGATTAGTGTTGATATAGTACATTAGCAATCTAATTAATTAATCTTAAAAATTGCAAGATAATATTAGAAAATTTCTAAAATGTTATAAAATATTAGAAATTATTATTAATGGTTAGAAAATCTTATAAATTATTTAGGAAATATAAGGAAATATTAGAAATATTTACATGTGTGTGATTATATTATATTGTTTTGATCTTACGTGGTAGGTATGGCCGGGGTTACTCCTGCGTTGCTGGACCCAACAATAGACTCGGGTCACCGGTCCTTCCTTGCGAAGGTTCAGCACCAAGAACTAAACGTGCTGCGTCCACGTCCACCTGCAGAGTTGGTTGTTGTAGACCCACGATGGGTGCCCAGGTGATATGTCGTATATTTTCAGTTTTTATCCGTTATACATTTCGTTATATAATGTATTAACATTTGAGCACTGTATGATGCAGGCTGAGCGAGGCAGGTCTTCTCACAGTGGCTCGTCTTGCTGAGAGTGCTTTGGTGAAGCTAGACAGGTCTCTACTTTCAGCTCTCGTTGACAGATGGAGACCTGAGACACACACGTTCCACCTCCCTTGTGGGGAGATGGCACCGACCCGTCTTTGTATCACCCTATGCCGTCACCAGGAGGATATGAAGGAGCTTCTTCCTATCCACCACCACCACCTCCTCCAACACAGGGTACGTACAATAATTTGTACGGAATTGCATTCACCTTTTGAATGTTACTTAATTTTTTTATCTGTAGGGTGGTCTGAAGACAACACCGCGGCCTCCTTGGACGAGTTTACACGGTTGTTTGCTACGCCTGCCCAGGACGATGATCCTAGCTTGCATACACCTCTGGCTCAGTTACGCCGTCCTGCCAGAAACGTGGGGCCACCGGAACGTCATAGCTACCCTACAGATCACGTACACGCACAACGTAAGAGAGGTCGGAATGGTAGGGGTCGTTAGTTGTTTCCACTTGTTTCTCCGGCGGTATTATGGACTGTTTCGACTGTTCGGATTATGATTGTTTATGATTGTGGTAGTTTACTTGTCATTTGTTTCTATAGATATTATTGATGTGAACTTGTTATGTTTTTGTGGGTTCCATAATGCTCGTGAAATAAGGGAATCTCTTACGAATTTTTTTCGTGATTTAATGAAGGACAAGTTAGTTGCGGGAGGAGTTAGCGGCCGAGATCCCGCCGACGATGATGACGACTACCGCATACAGAGTAAACTTCGTGCCACGCTCGTATAGCTCAAAATAGTGACCATAGTGTATCTATCTGTGAGTACGAGATCACAGGTTGCCACTGCTCAGCACGGCGATCACGGGTTTCGCATATGTCACATTGTTTGCCCAGACAAACGTGACAAAAGACGACAGCCCAATAGTAGTGCCCTTTCACCATTTCAAAAAGATGTGACAACACGGCAACCACCCCAGCTCACATTCAAAGCAGTCTCTTCACTTAGATGCTCTGCACTTAGATGCTCTGCATGCACAGAGATGCATCGAGTAGTCAGTTCGATAATTGAATCTAGCTTTTTCAGTGTTCGGTTAGCTAGCCTCTTCACTGTGTTGTCATGTAGGCTTTTCAGGTCCATTTACACTCCACACTCCGGGTATCAGACCTTTGTGCGCCTATAAATACTCCGAAGTTTGTGAACTCCCAGCAGCACTCAAACACCGCAGCTCATTGTATACCCAATGTCTAGAGGTGGGTCTAGCGGGAAGAATTACTACGGTTTTGGAAAAGGAAAAGGGGGAAGAAAGGGAGACCCCATAATATGGGAGGGGCCTCTTGGACCTGATTCCGTTCCGGAACCAGTGTTTGAGTTTCCGCCACAGCACAAGAGTGATTTTACCAATGAAACTCCTCTACGACAATACGATAACCGTAGAGAACCGTGGCCAAAATGCAGACATGGTGAGGACTGCTTAGTGCAGATGTGCACCGACGGGATGGATGACGGTTGGCGTTTCTTCAAATGCCCACACGCATGGGTAATACTCGGTTGTTTTATTTCTTTATCTTCGTTGAGATACCTTACATAAAATTTATTTTGCAGTCTTCAGATGCTTCAGAAAACTGTGGTTTTACCAGATGGGTCGATCCTGCACCAATTAATTCAGTTCAGGAGTTCATCGAGTACCTCCAGATAAAGATCTTTGATCTGGAATGCAAGGTAAACCATTACGAGGAATTGAGCGAGGGTAACAAAGACGACGAAGATGATGATACCAGCAATGCTGCCGCTTCACAGGATGAACCATGCACTATTCCTTACTGCAACTGTCCTTGTCACAAGAAGAAGGGCCCTGCCCCTCCGGCACCACCGCCTGCACCACCTGCAATGGGTGGATACTGCGGAGAAGGCTCAATGCAGTTTGCTACGTGGGGGTACGGCTACTAAGACTACCTATTGCTAGTCACATGCTGCATCGTTGTGTTTGTTGTGTTTTTCTAAATTACCTAAGGCATGTTAGCTTAGTTTAGAATCTGTTTACCGTAGTTGCAACGGGTTCTGCCATGCCACTGCATGTCTGATGTGTGTTTCATTAACGTTGTATTATGATGTAATTCCTATGGTTTATATTGTGTAATGCAGTTTTTAGTTCTTAATTCTTACCGTTATATTTGATGTGTGGTTCACAGTATTCTAGTCTCCTGAAAATGTCCGAAAATATTAAAGGCAAGTTCGAAGATTCACTAGATTGCTTGTACGTGCGTGGCACCTCGGCGCCGTGATCTGTGGCGCCAAGACGTGTTATCTCGGCGCCACATATTACAGCGACCACCTCCAGGGTCTATTTCTGCAAAAAAGTTAGAAAAATTGCACATATGTGAAATTATTTTGCGAAAAGGGCTAAATTGCAAAAAAAATACCGGCCGCCCCGCAGCCGGGCGGCCTTGGGGGCCGGCCGCCCCGCTGCCGGGCGGCCGGTTCCCAGGGACATGTCCGCAATTTGCCGGGCGGCCGGTTCCCAGGGACATGTCCGCAATTTGTTTTCCTCTTTTTTGCAGATTAGCCCCTACCGCCCGGCAGCCGGGTCCCGGCCGCCCGGCAGCGGGGCGGTCGGGGTATATTTCTGTAAATTTTCATATCGAAAATATATTTTTGTCAAAAACGAAAATAAAAAATAAAAAACCGCGACTCCAGACTCGTCCGGCGGATACCTCGTCCAGACTCCAGCCTCGATTTGTGACGTGATCATGCAGCACTGCCCCCCCCCCCCCCATTCAGTGCTAGCTCCGCCATTGGTCGAGATAATACACTAGCACGAAGCAACATATTGTCCAAACAAAAAAAAGGGTCATACAGTGACTCAGTGCTGTAAAATTCCCATTTTGCATGGTGCAACAGATTGTCCAAGAAAGATGAAATTCATTGACGTACACCGACAGCGCCACAACGGTAGGATGATCATGGTGCCGTCAGACAGATCAGTCTCCAGATCAAAATGTCAATGACAAATATGCCCTTCACGCTGCATGAAGTGCCCTCGTATTTGATCCGCTCATCTGGCAGCACCACGACACCACCTTCCACCTACCTTCGGTGCACCGCGGCGTCTCACCGCAAGCCAGTCCGCACGCAACTGCGCCATCACGCTGTTGGACCTTTTTATTTTCCTGTGGAAAGAAGTCCTATTTATCTCTCTAGACTGTGCGTCGAGTTTATGTTTCCACCCTAAACACGAAAGCCGGATATTTTGGCCTCAGACTCGCGATGCCGGACAAATGACCTCCTTGACTAGTTTTTCATAGTGGTTTCCTCCTTTTTATATTTATTTTGGATAAACCTTTGAGAAATTATATTAAATCACAAAAAATCATAAAATACAAAAATTTAATTTTGTTAGACTCCACATGAGCAGAGCTTTGCAGTAAACATATGATATGATATAATTTAGTAACAAATTTTGTTGTACTTTTAGATATATATTTTTTTATAATTAATTTTTATCTACATTTTTTGTGGTCCAATTATAGTGAAATTTTTATGGTGATCTAATTATTATATAATTTTTCAAAGATTCATCGAAAATAAACATAAAAGAAAAAGAGTAATAAAACCACTAAAAGAAACCAGCCGGGGAGATCATATGTCTGGTATCACGAGTTTAATGAGCCAAAATTCCCAATTTTCGAGTTAGAGTGGAAACATAAATTCGACCCACGATACAGGAAGATAAATAGAACTTTTTCGTTTGTTGTTTGAAGAAGAGGATCGTGCTGGACTTGTGATACCGTGGCCCGGTTGCCAGCCCATGGACTCTATTTGGGCGTCTACTTTAGCTGGACCTAAAGTTCAACGTGGCCTGGTAGGTTAACAGAATTCTTAGGGCGCTTTTTTCATTTTTATATTTTTTAAAAATTAAAATTTCTAAAATATATGTCCGTTTTCAAATATTTCAAAAATATACCCCGGTCGCCCTCCCATAGGGCGACATGCCCAAAGTGTAATTTTTTTTTCTTCAAATTTGCAACGAAGTCCCTGGAGAAAAAAAAGGGGGACCTGTCGCCCCCCCAACGGGCGACAGGGGCCTGTCGCCCACCCCTCGGGCGACAGGCCCCCCTTTTTTTCCAGGGACTTTTATTTTTTCAGGGATCTATTTTGAGCTATTCGAACGTGTATTCGTCATCATCGTCGGCAAGATCTCGGCCGCTAACTCATACCGCACGTAACTTGTCCTTCATTAAATCACGGGAAAAAATCGCAAGAACTTTCCTTATTTCACGAGCATTATAGAACCCACAAACATAATAAGTTCACATCAATAATATCTATAGAAACAAATGACAAGTAACCTACCACAATCATAAGCATCGGATACAAATAAGCGGTCCACAACTATCTCATTACAAATAAACATCAGATACATCTAACCACCCCTAGGGCGTCGGACCCTCTTAGCCCTCTGCTGGGCACGGACATGGCCCTCGGAGTAGGTGAGAACATCCGGAGACCTCACCTGTCGCTCAGGACGCGCAAGGGGCTGCGGTGTCTGCTGCTGAGAGATCCCAAATGGTGCTCCTCCTAGCTGTGAATACCCCAAAACATCGGGGTCACCTTGCGCGGCAGGCTCTTCTGGAGACAAGCTGTCGAAGTCGTCTAAGGTGAAGGTCTCGTTATCTGGTCGAAACGAGGAAGAAGAAGGTCCGGCGCCCGCATCGGGGTAGAATCCTACGCAAAAAATGTGGATGTTAGCGTACGCTCGTATATTTCGTAATGACATGTAGAAACCGAAATACGAAACATAAACTAACCTGTGTAGGCCGGTATCTGTGGCCCCGGTACCATCCCTGGATACGGTCCGCCAACTAGTGCTGTCCCTCTAAACATTCCAGTATGGCCGAAAGCAGTAGCTGGATCGTATCCTGTATGTGATATTAGTAAATATGTAGGAATACTTGATCTAATTATAAAGAGATATGTACGTTACCTACACTTGGGAAGAACTGGGACGTCGGCCCGCCCACGGTCGACGGACACGAGAACGACGACGAGGCCTGGGACGACCCGTGGCTGTCTTCATACTGCACACGGCTTCCCAAGTTGTGCGCCATCTGACGCAACTGGTCACGCTGTCTCGACCATGCCTCTGTCTGCTCAAACTGGGTCATTGGGGATCCGGCACGTACCCTCGTCAGGTAAGTCGAGCAGTCCGTCTGCATCATGTTGCAAAGGCGAAACTGCATCCATTCAGTAAAGGTACAGTTAGAAACACATGAATTATCTTACGAATATGAATATATATATATATATATATATATATATATATATGCAAATATGATCAAGAGACTCACCGCGCCAGCTAGTGCCTCCACGTGGTGCTGGGCACAGCCATCCTGAGGCCTCGCCTGGTGTGGCTGCGGGTGAGTGTCAACAAAAACCAGACGATCCCGAGTCCGGGGTAAGTACCAGGTGAGGTAAGCCCTAAAGGAGCTGTCTGTGTGTGGTCCTGTTGGATGGACCAAGAGCTCGTCTGCCTGTTCCCATTGGTCCACCCACGGCTGGATCTTGGTGAGCCATTCATCAGAGCACGGCAAGCCACTCCTTGACAACCTACAAAGTGGATTACGAAGAATCGTTAGATTCGACACTAATGTATGAGCCAAGTTCATTCATAATTAATTACCTATGGTCCTGGCGACTGACACGCTCCAACGCGGTGGGCACCGGAAACTCCTGGCGCTGCCCAAACTATCTCCTGACTCTCCAGGGGCAATATGCCTCAACCGCGATGTCATAAACCAGGACGACGGAAGTAAGCCACAGGCTCGCATTCGCGGAGCAGTGCGAAGACAGGCCTGCTCGCATATTCCATTACTACATATTACAAATAATGAAATACAATTGTGGATCATGACACCGAATGCCTTACACGAGCAATTCTCGCCGATGCTCGTCTGAACGTAGGAGGTGCTCCATCTCTGGGATTTCCGGAAGGACCGACGTCAGCAGCATCGTGAAGTGCATTCTGAGGACACTTCTTGTAGTTGTGACTCAATGATCCACATTGGCTGCAACGCTTTTGTGCCTTGCTTGCTTCCGACTCGTCCATACCATTCCGAATACGACGTGTTTGACGGCGGCCTTTGCCTTTCTTAGTGGCTGGATCAGGAATAAACATCTTATTCTCATTATCCTGAGTGAAAGGCCCGACAATTCCAATCCCGTATACCTCATGTCCCCATGTGGATATAGCTGCTTCCTTGCTGAAGTACGATGAAACAAATTGTCCTGGCTGTAACGCAGACTCTGCACATGCCGCAATGAGATGGGAGCATGGCATATGCAATAACTTAGGCTTCATGCAGGAGCAAAATGCTTTGCCATCAACTGTAATCAAACTCTCATGTACACAGGCCCCCTGCCGCGCCCGTGGGCTGGGCCCAGCGGCGGTCGCCCGTGGGCTGGGCGACAGGCCCCTGTCGCCCCCCCCAACGGGCGACAGGTTTTTTTTTATATTTCCAGGGATCTTATTGCGAATTTGAAAAAAAAAATTCACTTAAGGCCTGTCGCCCTATGGGGGGGGCGACCGGGGGTATTTTTGAAATATTTCAAAACGGACATATATTTTTGAAATTTTAATTTTTAAAAAATATAAAAATGAAAAAATGTCATTCTTAGGTCTCTAACCAACGTAGGCTCCCATGGACCTTGGCACCGTGAAGGGAGAGAACCTCCGGAATCCTATCCATCTTCCAGTATAAAATTTCTTATACAACTTCCAATGTTCATGATTCATGTAAATGTTTTCCATCGTTGGATCCAAACGCTCGTTCCGCATGCGCAGTAGAGGGAACGGCCACTTGGAGAGAGGTCACGTGGTTGAGATAGTGACATGGACACGTGCGAGGCCCTCACGTGGTTGAGATAGTGACATGGACACGTGTGAGGCCCTGGTCGGTGTAGGTGGCTTTTGGGTTTCAAACTTAAAATATGTTTCCTCTCAAATGGTGAACTTATTTTTGAATTTGTTTAAACCATTGTGTTTCTGAGAATTAATGCAACATAATGAGACCCAATATGAATATGTTTTTCTATATTTTAAAAATCAACATTTTGGATGAGCTATCTCAATATTTGAAATATGCTTCTTCAACATTTTCATACCAATGTTGAACTAGATTATTCAAAATGTTGACCTTAATTTAAAGAAATGTTGAGCCTAGTATTTAAAATGCTGACTACATTAGTTTAATATTTGAATATCAGGCCACAAAAACCTTAATAAATATAATGAAATTGATACACATATTTGAGGGAAAAGAAATGAAAACGCACTTGCATGTTGGTGACTATGTCGTTGGCCGGCTGCTCTCCCCCTGTCCTGCCTGCATGCAGAGCGCACAGCGCAAGCCACCGGCGGTAGGCGCTATTGCGGTTGCTGGGCCATGACGGATTGTGGGCTTCATTAATTTCTGGTGGGCTTTATAGACACTAGTAAGGTGCCCGTGCTAAACACCACACCACGGATAAATTGCAGATTACGAAAGAAATGCAGGTTCCAAATATCCAACCGTCACCACCTAGAAATGTGTTAAAAGCTATACGACAAACAAAACTGCAATGTAAGTCAATCAATCTAGTCCCTTTCTATAAGAAACACACGGACCATGATCGACAACACCCACGATTAGCCATAACTGGAGTTTTTACAAGAATCATCAAACCAAATCATACACGGGAGTTTAGGACATGATAGGCTAATACAGTCCCATATCTTCAGTTGGAGGAAGTCGAAGTTCGAAGCCAACCTCTGCATATTTTAAACCGTGAAAATATTTTAAAGGAAGAAAGGACCAAGGTTTCAGGCATAAAACTTACCATTTGAAAAGCTGAGTTGCAAATGTTACAATCTTGACCTTGGACCGCCCTTTCCCGGTATCTGCAGAGCTTCATAATGGTCGTAACCATGATAAAGAAATTTGATGGGATCTTCTGTCCCACACTATTGGCCATATTCAGGTAGTGCTATTAAACCACCAGCTTCTTTATCATGCATGTAAACCATGATTGGCCTCCTGCAAATGCAGTGCAATGATTATGGCAAACAACCATATTAAAAAAGCCAACCTGCAAATCAAAATGCCAAATATATTGCTTGAATGATAGTGGCAGATTCTTTCATGGACCACTTAGAAAAATCTTAGATTGCTATTTTGGCACCATGAATTCGGAAACTTATTATTCTGCAGCTCAACATATTGAATGATATAATTTTTCATGGACCCGAATGAAAAGCCCCTATTTCTATTGAAATGATAAATTGCACAGCAAACAAGCATAACCAATAAAAATGCATCTGTTTCTATATTGCAAAGTTAACTCACTCACTCCCTCCCCCCCCCCCCCCGTCCCTCCCTCCCTCTCTTCACAAAGAAGTCTGTTCTCTGTATTTGTTAGAACGTGCAGGTCATGATCAGTGAACAAAGCACCTATTATTCTGGGTAATATATACTCTCATATTATCTGGTTACAAAGCATCTATAAGTGAATGTGTGATAGAAAAGAGCTCTTTTATAGTTTTATTTCTAAATTGTACAAAATTCATATTACTACTACTAATATATACTTAGTTGGCCAAATCCACTGCAAATGAGAATTAATAACAAAATCTCATGAGATCAAAATCTAAATTATATATATACAGGAATAGCAAATCTCACACAAAGATACTGATCCGAACACAATGATATCAATACCATAAAAAACATTGGCATGGAATTTCATTTGCAACAGCACATGGCATGATACAGCAAAGGCAATTTGGGGCCTCGGTGGAATAGATGCTCACCTTGTGTGTTTGCTAGTTCCTTGTGGATATTATCTCCATTCGAAAGCATAACTCAGCTCTGATTTTTCTCCTGCAAATTTGATTGTTCAATATCCTTCACATGGATTGCCTCTGCAAACATTGGGAACAAATATGTCGTTCTGCAATCACAATGATAGAGTTAAATACTGGTAACCCATAAAAACAGACACAAGACATGTTTCCCTGAAGCTTAACTAATAAGGTTTTAAGTTCAAGATCTCATCTGTCTATCTAAATCCTAATCCATTGTAATCAATTTATTTGCATAGTGCAATGAAGGAATAGAAGTCCCACAAGTACTACATGGATAAAATCCAAAAGACCGACACAAGTGCAATGAAACTTGGAGATGACAATAATAATAATATAAATTAAGATTGGACATGAAAAGAATGTAAATTCACCGGAATCAATCCATAGTACATACTACAAACAAGACAGATGGACTTGCAACATATCAAGCAACAAGGAATTAACTGTGGAATTCTAAAAATACCACTTGCACTATTAAAAAAGTCACCTAACAATAAACACACAAAATGTGGCATTTGTATCAGACCATCCAAATTCCTTGTCACTATCCTAGATTGAAGACTTGCAGTCAATCAAATATTATGTGCAACACGGTCCCTAATCCAAAGGCCAAGTAAATTAACAAATAAAAAGCAGTACAATCACCATAGAACAAATCAGCAAATCACCAGGATGCAGGTCTGGTGTTCAATGAAACATACCCGCTGATCTAGTGTTCAATGGAAGCCACCAGGATGCAAGCTCACTAACAAATATGAGACTTTCAAATTCTGGACAAACGTTTCAAATTTAGCAAATAAGACTTTCATTCATGTAGGAACAATACATTAACAAATATGTATTTGTGGTAATCTGTCTATGCCAGCCAATGGTCCTACTCATGACCACAATAATTTTTATACCAGAAAATTATAGAGAGATATTCAAGGGGCAATGAGAAATCACCTTCAATTCTTTGCCGAAGCAATGGTGAAATCCTGTAAATCCATCATGAACTACATGGCAAGCACGTTCCATGCTCTGAAAAATGAAATTTATCCAGTCATGCAATTCTCACAAGGGTTTGAGGAATGAGAACATAATGACGGACACTACTTTGCAAACAAAAGTCTTTATCACAAGGCCTAGAAAAGAACATTACCCTACTGAAGATAAGTTTTGAGTAGAAAATGCCATCACACCAGACAACATGCCAAGGATTTAGCACAAAGGTTAGTTACAGTTCAAAGTGAATTGAGTAGCACAATAAAGTAATCAGTTCTGAATTCGAATGATGCTACTGCACCTCATGAGCCCAAAAGGGGGGAGATAAAAATTCTGACGAGCCTGACCTTGGGCAAGTACTGCACGGGCACGGACGGCGTCGTGGAGCCGAGGAACCTCTCCAGATTCCCAGCCTCATCCATCGGCGGCGCCGGCGGCGGGGCCACGCCCGCATCGGCCACGGGCGCCGACACGGACGGCTTGGACGGCGCATCAGCCCGCCTCTCGGCCTCCTCTGGAAGGCGGGGCGGCCGGCTCCGCGGCCCCAGCCGCCGACGGCGGCGGCAGCTTCTGCCTGGCGGCCCTGGGCGTGAGCGCCACAGCAGCGGGGGGCGAGGGGCGCTGGGCGCTGGCCCTTGAGCCGCTGCAGCTGCTCCTCCTGCCGCGGCGTGAGGAGGAGACGCCGGACGGGTCGGCCATGGCGGGGGCGGGAGCGGAGACGGCGCCGCTAGGGTTTAGTCCGGCGGCGGCGCAGCGAGGCCGCGGGGCGGGAATGCCTCCATTGCCCCGAGGCGGCGCAGGTGCGACCTCCTAAGGCGGCACGGCGGTCGGACTCGGACACTGGGAGCGAGCGGCGGCGGCGGCTAGCGCGAGGCGCTAGGGTTGGGGCGCGAGAGAGAGGGTTGGGGAGTGAGAGGCCGGGAGTTCAATTTCGAGACCGATGATCGATTTTGGAAGGGAAAAAGCGGGCCGTTGTGGGTTTCGAGCGCTGCTCGCGTTGGGCGCGAGAGGGGGGCGGACGCGCGGGCGACGCAACGGGCTGGCGTCGAGCGTTGAAGCCGGATGATCCATATAAGATCAGCCGTAGGATGGGTTGAAGTCACTCAAGAGAAGTTTTCCGGCCATAGATTTTGATAAGGTTGATTTCCTGGGTACGTATTGCTGGGTACATAAACTCTAGTTGTCTCAGCGGGATTCATTTCTTTGGGTGGCTCTAGCGTAATTCCAGTCGGTCCTTCAATGGATGGATATATCTCTTATCCAATCTTCCCGAAGGGATACAGGAGAGCCAGAGAACCTCGCCGCCGCCGACGGTCCGCCTGGCCTTCTCCAACGCGCTGCGGTACAACCCAGTCGGGCATGAGGTTGACACGTTCGCTAGTGCCGTCCTTGCTTCCATCGAGAAGATGAACAAATTCATGTTCAAAGTTCACAATAACTTGAGCCTAGCTGAGCAGACTACTAATTTCAAGCAGTCATGCCGCTTGCCGCACAGTTACCACACCACAACTTACAGAAAGGCTCTGGAGGTGGAGCAATATAACCTGAAGGACAACACACATTTGCCTTCGTCAGACCCCCAAAATAAGACAAAACTAGCAAGGTGCCCCGCGCAAATAGCGCGGGCAGCTAGCTTCCCCCCCCCCCAACATTTTAGCCTCCTTTTACTTGAAAATAAATTATTTAAAGAGCAAAGTGCACACTCGGTCCTTAAACTTGTTTGGGTGTATCATCTCGGTCCACGAACTCTTAAAACGACTAATTACATCCATAATCACAGTTACTGTGTCGTTTAAGTCCATAAATCCAGTTAGACGACGTGCACTTTTGCGATTAGGCCCTTCCACCGTTAATTTCTTAGATTGCATCCTTGTAAGTTTTGTTTTTCATGATAATGGTTTTCTCCATAATTATCATTTGTCACATCTTCCGACGTTTAACGCGGGGAGTTTTTAGTCCATGTAGATGAACATGGTGATTTATTATTTTGTTTCAAAATTAATGTACTAAACCAAAAGGTATGAGTATAATAGTTTTACTTTAAAATTCATATATTAACATATTCTACATGGTCTACTTCATTAATATGCTTTTTATAAATATTAATTTAAACAAAAATACATTTTCATTTGTTTCTCAAATTTAGTTATTGATTATTAATGGATTTTGACATGAACTATTTATTTTTGCTATTTTGGTTCCAATTTAATATAGAGTACTGCTAATCTTCCAACTATTTTAATTCTAAATTTAGCTATTCATGATTTATCAATTGTATTTATCATGTATACTTAGATAGACCATTAGATTATCATAAAAATTAATGTTGTATTTTTTATTATTATGGTAATTATAAGTCCTAATTCAAAATTTATCTATTAATATATCATATTATACATTGTCTCTTTATGCAAGTAATTAGCTACCCAATCTAAATGGAATTTAAAAGATAATTTTTATATTAAAATTCCAAATCTTAATCATTCATTAAGTGTATATGCCGGACCCTTTATTTAGCAATTTTACTTCCCGATTTGCATCAAATGAACTAATAAATTTTTATTTCAAATTTTGATATTTATTAATTGTATTAAATTTGGACTCTTTGTTCAACTAATATTTTTCTTTTTCTAATTTCAAATTTATTTGTTTTTTAATTGGACTCGACATTGCTTCTTTGGATTTTTTAGACTACTAAGTCATCATAAAATTTAGTAGTGCTTATTTAATAATACTTTTTACTAGAATTGTAAAGAAATATCTCTAGACTTTGCATGTGAGATTGATATTCTTTGTATACTACAAATTGGTATTCTTCAACATTGTCACAATACTATCTAGTCTGACTGTTTTATTTCTTGCAACTTGGTCAATTAACTGGCGGGGGAGTTTTGATCCCATCGATTCAGAAAGAATTGTTTCTCTCCATGTGCATAAGTTTTTCTAAGTAAGTTGGTCAATAAACGGTAGGAGCGCTGTCAAATCTTCTAAGTAAGAGAAACAAATAAGTTTTCCCCTTTTTATAAAGATTGATATTATATAAAACAAGCAGATCTCAAACTCAAATACAAAGACATTATTCGTACTTGCGACCCTCCCATTGCTGTCTTTGTCAAGGCAATATTTAAAATAGTTTGTCAAGGCACCATTGCCAGTCCCCTCCCTCCCAAATTCTCTGTTGCCGTCTTACCTTAAAAAATTCTCAGGTTTCTCTCCTTCCAAATGTTCCAAACCTACATAAGCAATGCTGCTACGTTGCGTCTTCGAGCCTTTTGAAAATGCCGCAGCGAGTTCTGCCACCACTATTCTAACTCCATCCCATCTACCGGCACTTGTATCAGACCTTGAGATCAAGAACTCACGAGCATCCACACTTCCGGCGCAAAGATACAGTGAAGACGCAAATGTGCCCGGCCTCTCTGACTTCATGAAGGGAAGTTACCAAAACGAACAGGAAAATGAGTCTTGGACTCTTGGCTAACAG
Source organism: Panicum virgatum (assembly GCF_016808335.1). Taxonomy (NCBI): domain Eukaryota; kingdom Viridiplantae; phylum Streptophyta; class Magnoliopsida; order Poales; family Poaceae; genus Panicum; species Panicum virgatum. Next base: position 47,792,695 of record NC_053142.1, on the reverse strand, counting down.
TAGGTTGGCTTTGAGCACTGTAGCAACTATTGCGTTTTTACTTTTGTTTTGTTCTATTGTAGCATACTAGCATGCAGTCATGCACTGTAGTGTAAGATCTGGGCCATCTTAATCTCAGAAGAAACGGGGTATTCAATTATACGAAAGTGCATTTCTGGTTTCTAAACTAATTTATCTTGCTCTGCAAACTGCAACAGAGCAAGTTAAGCTTGTGTTACTTCAGTAGATGTCTTGCCTCTATATTTTTGTTAAGTATTACTTTACTGACTGTCGAACTAGTCTAACGCTGGCTTGGAACTTTGCCAACCACACGGAGCTAAGAACGTTGTCTGATTTCTGAACGGTGCTTTCAGAATTAATTCAGATTACTCAGTCTACTGATGCAAAATCATCTCGTTTGCTCTGCTTGGGCCCCTATTCTCAGCGGGGGGAATGAACAGTGGACGAAAATATAACTGAATGTCTGAATCATTTGTAAACAGAAATGTAAAATCACAAGACAGACCACTGTGGAACCCAAATATTTTTCTTTATCATTGAATAGCTACAGCATAAAACAAGATACAGCAGCACAACACATACAACAAGATACACCAGTGGTTAAAACAAAATCCTACTATTTCAGTATGACAAAGCCTCCCAACCCAGCCACAAGGACAATGGGTAGAATGGAAACCCAGAGGATGGTCATACCGATGGCGCGGCGATCAGTGAGGCAGCCTGATACATAGAAGCCAGCCGACGCCTCCACGAACCCAAAGATCATTACGGCAACGAGAATGCCGTAGTATAGGTAGAAGGGCGCCTTGCCGTGGTGAAGAAAGATTCCTCCCGGAGCCCTGAAGACGACGAGCGCGAGCGCCGCCACGGCCTGGACGACGCCGCTCGTGACCAGCGCCGCCGGCAGCCTCTCCGCGTTGCGGCAGGCCGCGGAGATCAAGCTCGCGATGTTGAAGAGGACAGCCAGGAACTCCATCCCTGGCTACTATCTCCGCTAGTGCGTCAGAGAAGACAAGTGGCTAACTGAATCGTGACCTTGTTTGAGCTTGGAGAATGGTGGTGTGCGCTGCCTCTGAAGACGACAACCATGCCTGGATGATTATATAGGCAACGACATCGAGGACGAGGGCATGACAGGTTGACCTAAACCCGAATTGGCCTGGCTGAATCCGAATTGCCGAGCTGAATCCGAGCGTCTCGGATTCCCGCCCCCGTCGCGGTTGGCGCACAAGTATGATCGCGACAGATGGGTGCGAATTCTCAGCATTGGAAGCATGTGGCCTCACGCTTTCAATAAACTTCTGATTTAACAGATTTTATTTGTTAGCTTGGATCACGTCGCGTTTATAGAAAAAAAACTTGCTATTTGTCGGATCGTCCGCCGTCGGATCGAGCTCAGGTGCAGCCGTAGCCATTGGATGCCCGGTGCCCGCCTCCCGCTCACGGAGCACTCGTGATCCTCCGCTGCCGATGTTCACCATTTTTTGCACAGTTAAGGGCGCCTGTATCTGAAGCAACAACTGTAGCGACTGCTACATCGAAGCTTTTGCACACCAGTAGCTGCTCTTTTCGTAACCTTCTTATATTTGATCATTTATTAGAGACAAAAAAAAAGGGTGCTAGTACGCGTATAATGCGAGAAGGCTCAGCTCCAGCAGTCTTCTCGCACCAACAACCTCTGGGGTCAAAGGGAGGCAGATGCTTGTGCTTTAGTTAAGTGTCACACACACAAAAACCGACTACGACATGTTTAGTCCGAGACCCAAACCGCATGTCGTACTCGGTTTGTGTCGATGTCGACCATCTTGTGTCAGTATATAGATAATAACAAATCCTATAATTCCTAAAGCGACGTGGATGTGTGGACCATCTCGACTTTGTGACCATGGAAGCACACACGGCTTGTTTGCAAGGCCGGGCCTTCCTCTCATGTATGTTTGTACGCGCGTGTCCGATCGCACAGAGCACACGGACGCAAACAGCGTGTTGTGCTCAGGGTTCCAAATTTCGGCAAACTTTCGCTGAGTTTCGCGTAATTTCGAGATTTTCAGCCTAGAATGAAGTATGTAGCCACTGTTGTATATTGGACTGCTTTTGTGAACCAGTAGTCATGTGTAATAAGAATGGACTGTATGGTCAATGGACCGTGAACCTATTTTGACATCGTGATCCTTTTTTGCGCCATGAACTAACCTTGAACACTATGAACTTGTGATATGGAGCCATGAACCTTGAATACTATGAACTTGCGATGAAATGTTCAATTCCATCGGCAGACTCTTCCAAGACTACATATCAACAGTCAACATAGCATCCTGACATTGATGAATCATGACATACATGGATTACCCTCTTAACATAATGGCCAGTTGGCCATGCACCTCGGAAAGTCACAACAATTTCCTTTTACTGTGAAATACAAATTACGAAAATATTAATCTGCCTCAAAAAGGCATGACATAACAATTTCAAACAAATAAGGTTACAACAACAAAACATATGCAGAGTCGAAACCGGCAACAATGGACTCGTGATTGAAGTACACGGAAGAGACGCCCAACACTGGACACTAGTGCCATAAGCTAAGATAGTAATCCATGTAGTTCTTACATACATATACATTGACTGAGAGCGACTTTCTGTAAGGAGCTGCTAATTCGGCGCGGCAGAAGAAAAACCTCCAAGGCTGGCAACGACAATTAGAGGCAGGATGGAAAGGCCCATGATGATCTTACCAATGGCTCGCCGACTGCTGGGGTCCCCTGATACCCAGAAGCCTGCAACCACCTCTGCAAGCCCAAACACCACAACGGCAATCAGAACACCGTAGTACACATAGACGAGCGACTCGCCATTGTAGTGGAACACTCCCCGCGGCACCCTGAAGAAGATGAGGGAGAGCGCTGCTGCGGCTTCAAGGACACCACACAGAATCAGCGCCCCTGGCAGCTTCTCAGGGTCCTGCAGGGCGCCGGAGATGGCGCGTGTGATCTTGCCGAGGACATCCATTTGTGTAAAGTGCCAGCCGTGCGTGATGCTTGGCGCCAGAGGGAATGAGTTTGCTTGGAGCTTGGATGGAGGAGGCAGACAAGAACTGTGATGTCCTGGTATTTATAGGAGACGTACAACCCGAATCACTAACCAAACCGAAAACCGAATGGCGGCATCCAAAGCTCCACTTTGCAGAGTATACAAGTGACAAGTCAAAGGAGATGATTAGGACAAAGCCTGACAACGACATAAGGACCTGGCCAGAACCCGAACCGCAACCGAAACCGAGCTCAGACATGCTTTGAGGCTAATGTTATAGGTTTTAAAACTTTATCAGACTCCAGTGCTTGCTGCTTTGATTTTATTTTATGGGTAAAATTTAATCAAATTTGTGCAAGTTTTGACTGAATTGTTCCAGATTTCCTGGTAAAAGTTAAAAAAAAAATTATCCAAATTTGATAGATAAAAAGAGTATAAAATTAATTCAAACTGTACTGACCTGTATAAGTTTTTGGATCCACTAGCAAGCCTGGTTACTTCAGGTTCTTGTCTAGAAAAGATTGCCTGGTGCGTGCAACCAGAGTGAGTCAAAACCATAGACTTGACTCAGGGCTTGCTTTGTTGCTTGCACCTTTATGAAATTTCCTCATACTGAAACCGAAGCACGGAGATTTCGGTTTCCAGCCCTGCCGGTGGTGCAGTTGTGCACACACATGTCTGAGTTCGACCGGTTGATGTGACACTTGATGTTGTCATCATTGAAAAGCATGGCTTTACTACATCTGGTACAGGAAAGAAGTTTAGCTTTCTTGTTCTGTTCTGTTGGGAAAGACAAACAACATACAAGGGAAAGGTATGTTAGAAGTTAAACATATTTCATGTTCCGGCCTTACGGGCCCACGGTACAGACACACCTTACTTTGAAGCCTGTCTTAGAACTGAATAAGCTTCCAGTATTTGAACCTTGTCATCAAGACTGGTATGAGCATCTTGCAGATATCAGTAAAAGATATGGAAATGCATTAGCACCACCACATCTTCAATAATTTTCTTGAGAAGCGTACCTTAAATGACTACTGATTAGCACCAATGGTGAAACGCCAAGCAGTGAAACACCCATCTGCATTCCATCAGCAAACTCTTCCAAGATAGCATCCCAACAGTTAATCTCTAGCTTTATATTAAAAAAATTATCTCTAGCTTTATAAAAAAAAGTTAATCTCTAGCTTCATAAAATGACTCGTCGAAACTTGAACAACCAGCTAGCTCAAAAAATAACACGTGGCACAAAACAGCATAAAACCTCAGAAACACGGATACAGCAGGGAAGGGGCGTATCCCGTGTCGGATACGTATCCGACACGGATACGCCTGGGATACGGCCGGGATACGTATCCACGGCGTGTCCGCGTATCCCTAAACAGTGATGCTAGAAACTCACGAACGGATACGTATCCAACGGCGACGAGCCGGCCGCGCGCGCCGCTCGGTCCGCCCGCACTGCTCCGCTCGCCCGCGGCCGCGTGCTGCTCCGCTCCTCCCATGGCCGTCCGCGCTGAGCGGAGAGGAGGAGGAGGGTAGGCAGCGGGGGAGGGGGAGATCCGGCGGCGGCGGAGGCCGCGCCGAGCAGAGAGGAGGAGGGTAGGCAGCGGAGAGGAGGAGGATCGGCCATCCCCACCCCCTGTGCCTGGCCGCGCGCGGCGGCACCGGCTCGCTGGCCCGCACCCGTGCCCATCCCCGCCAGCGCCCGGCAGCCGCTCGCCGGAGAGGCCGAATCGAGGCCGGCCGGCCGCGCCTGATCCGCCCTTGTGCCACCGCCCCGCCGCGGTCCACCCTTGCGTCGCGGTCCGCCCGTGCACCACCGCCCTGCCTGTGCTGCTGCTGCTTGGCCTACCGCAGTGGAGAAGAAGGGGAGGCGGAGGAGCAGAGGAGAGAGGAGGTAGTGGAGGGAGAGAGACACGAGGAGGGAGGGAGGGTGCGGGGACCGTGAGAGAGAGTGAGGAGGGAAGAGGAACAGATAAGGGTGAGAGAGATAAGGGTGAGTTATTTGTTGGGCTGTAGCTGCAGCTACTGCCGTCCAACAGCTCAGCTGGCTGCTTTTCAGTCCAGTCGAACGTGCTGTTTGATATGTATTATTCTTCATTTATTTATTTAAAAAAATAGTAAAACGTATCCGTGTATCGGGTTTTTTAGAAAATTACCTTATCCGCGTATCCGTATCCTTCCGATACCGATACACGTATCTGTATCCGTGCTGCATAGCATAAAACAAAAGGCATTGAGGTCTGCAAATTTACACTGCGTTCACAAATGAGGCACATGAGTTTGGTGACAATAAGCCACAAAACTTATGTGTGAAGGTAATGACAGACAGCCTCGGCAGTCAATGATCTGTTGGTTCAATCTATCAAAATGAAATGTTGTGAAGGATCAAGATTTGTACTGTACCAAGATGTGGGTAAATTATGGTCCTCAACTGCATAGTTGCAGACCAAGGAGTGATGGCATAATCATGGCATGAGAGAATTAACTGCAGAACCAATCTTGAAAAGTCTTATAATAGGCATATGTTTAAACTGCACTGAAGTAATTATCAGGGTGAAAGTGTCCAAAGATACCACATGACACTGATCAAATAAATTAAAATTCAAGGAGACACACTTTGGCTGTATGTGTTTGCAGCATATGTATGCTGAAGATGATGACTATAGACTGCAGTGGTTAAGATAATAGCAGCTTGCATGTCTGCCAGGAGACTTCTAGGAGGAAACTGAGGGAATAAACTGAATCACTAAACGTAGCTCTGCAAGTACCTGGAGGGAAATTAATTGCTGAAGTGCTGTCTTGTTCCTCTAACAGTGAGGAGAGAAATGTCATCAGTTTCAAGCCAACCCAGTCTGGGATTGAGATTGAGACCTCCAGTCTTGATCTTCCCCATTTCCTTGACCCTGGTAGTTCAATTTGCGCGTTGCCATGGAAAGCTTCGGATTCTTTGGAAAGTAGATTTTGCTTCGATGCGCCATGGGTATAAGTAGTTTGCAGCATCCTGTGGCGTTCCATGCTGTTGAAAAATACGACTTCAGCGAAGTGATATGTGCAACTTCTTGACAAATATGTAGACAGGCTGCATAATTTTCAAGACAATCTGTTCATCTGTGTCAACACTCAACACTGTTCTTACTCAACACTGTTCTTGCTGTAGTAGAGAAGAATATATACAGCAATGACAGTTGTATGATATGTTCTTCTATTTCTCAAGTTAGTGGATTATAACTATCTTCCAACAGTCTATGATAGCCAGATCAAGGGAGCAGACACACGGAGTCTAATCAATAAGTATCTTGCAAACAGTGCAGGCAGGATCTGTGTATTATCATTGTAAGACCCATGCAACATTTTCCTTGGTAAGTGCAACCTGGGACAGTCGTTTATATGCAATATATCATAGATGAGTTCAATGAATGTTTAAGATGAAACATAAACCAGACTGGGGCAGCTTATTATGTGAAAGTTAAGTATGCTAGTCAAGTAATTGAATGCCACTAACTTCTCATCCAAGGCACTCAACTGTTCAGATGAACTGTAAAAAGCAACCAATACTTGGTATTTCCATTGCTGAAACCCCACAGATACATACAGAGAACTTGGAAGACCATTCAGCAGGAGGAAGACACAACTTCCCCAAAGAAAAATTCACTCGACATACTCCCATAAGAAAAATAAAATCATAACGCAGAAAATAGGAGCTCTGCAGACACTAAGACCAACCAGAAGAAGCTAAAGAAGACATGTGATACAGAGTGTAAGTGGCCAACTGGCCAAGGTATCCAGTGGCAAACCTCCAGTAACATACTACAAGTTACATCAAGGCAGAACCTCACACTATTGACATAAGAGGAAAGAACAGCGTTCATTTAATGCCAAAGATTGTGCTCAAGAAAATAATACAAAAAATACCACGGCAAGATCCATTAAAAAGGTTCTCCATGATAGCTCTGAACAACGGTTCTAAGTATTAACCTGACACTGTGCTGAGGTTGAAAAGGCTTTCATTTCCTTCTCCCACCACGCTCCCTCAGTGTTAGATTGATCACCACTCCAGGACCCACATTGTGGTAAGCAAGAGAAAGGTTGTCTTTGAGGAAACTAGTCCTCACACTCAACTTCTGCTTATTAGCAGGGAGCTACAACTCTCCAGCAATCTGCTCCTTCAGACTACCTACTGTGTCAGACAGTGATTGGACGTGAATCTCCAAAACTTGGCCACGCAGATTTCCTTCATCAAGGTTGGGTACAGATACTGACATGCTAGCAGGACCCTGCAGACAGGAGACTACAACATGTCTATATAGCAAAATAACTAGAACAACATATAAAGTAAGGACAAAAGAAAAATTGACTGCCAGTGCCATTACAGGATACTGAGTGAGGAACTGCTCTGCCAGGACAAGAGAAGCATCATCTGCTCTCTGCCTCTTTGGTTCTGGCTCATCAGGTGGAGGTGGCTGCTCTTCCGCAGGAGGTTGTGGAGGCAGAGACAGTGCTGGAGGCTGAGGGATTCCAACAGGATTGACCATGGGTGGCATGTGTGGTGGCGGGGGCATTGGAAATGAGCACGTGTCGATAGGGTTGCAGTTGTGCTACGGGATTGAGTTCCTCTGAAGCAGCTGGATAGGTGATTTCAGTCACTACCGCGTGGGCTTAGCCCCATATGTCGGTGACCGAGTCCCTCTGCAGATACTGCAGAAAAAACGGTTCCGATGCTACGCTGCGTATCTGTTTTTAAACAACTGTACTATATTGTCCGTGATACATTGGTGTGCATGTGGTTGCTGTGTGTTCCTCACGGTGCAGGAAACTCTTTCAACTATAGTAAATGACGCGTGCCATCGCGCGCTGAGCCCATGGAATGCAGATAATTTTCTTGATCTAACGCAGTTTAAGAAACCTGTGTCTCATGTGGTTTATCGAGATGTGCCTGATAAATAAGCTGCCATGTTGTATGAAGGAACAAATTAGCGATAACTACATGACTGACAAAGGATTTGGGAAGGCAACAAATGGAAGCATTTGGCAAGAGTAGCAGTTATATTACAATTCAAATCTCCATTTAGAGCAGCTGAGGAGCTGGTGGAGACAAAGAGGGTTGATGAGCTAAACAGAGTGTCTAGGTGGAGTTGACCATATCAGATAGCAGCATTTGATAGTTTGGAAAATGCCGGCATCATCACACCATTTTTATGCTGCTGATGAGGTGCATGGTCGGTAGCCGCATTGTTCATTAGCTAAGTGGAATGGGTCTTCCCTGCAGGTAGTCAGGATATAGAAGGATATTGTTAGTAAAGTAGGCAAGTTGGAAGAACAAGAAGTTGGTATGGTAATCTTTTTTTTTCTGTAGCTTACCATCAAAAGAAGGATAGGCTGCTATTTGGACGGCTCACCATAATTTAACGGTTTGCAAACCTACTGGCAATATGCTGAAATTTATATAGTATGCATCTCCAAGGGGATATTAAGAACTAATTTTCAAAGAGATTCAGTTGAGCACTGGTGTTCTCTCTCGAAATAAATTTATAAATATGAAGATTGTAAAGGAGTACATACATGTTGCTTGATTTCTCCACTGCTTGCAATTGCTTGGCTTAGCGTAGACCTGCAAATATAATCATTTGATAAACCTTACTATTCTCTTAAGCTTAAGAGAAATAGAGGAAACTTTATGGCAATGGAGTTAGGACCGGTGAATTTGCTCATATAGGTAAACTACCATTGCATTGCTAAGTATGGAATGCAATTACCATACTTACAAAGTAACCTCCTCCATATTCACATTGATGTCTAAGCAGGGCTCATAGTTCTTTTTTTTAGATTAAGGGAAAACCCCGGTTTTGAACATTCACAGTTGAATGCATACGCTCATAGTTCTAGCTGTTATTAGCAAATTCAGGTAATTAAGTAACATCAAAACAAAAACACATTTCTCAGAACAATTGATGGCGCTGTTGCAGAGGACATGAAATGTTTGAAAGCTACATAGAATCTTTACAGAAGAGCAGTTAAACTGGTAGAGCCAAAATTTGCCTTGGAATAGTCCATTCTGCCACACATTGACTCGGAAACCTCAAACTGAAAACACAAGACGAAGAGAAGAGCTATAATTAGATAAGTTTTTGTGGCAAGGCCCAGCATTAGATCATTATATATCACGAACCACATATATCCTGCAAGAAAGAAATTGTTTGTTTCTTAATATCAAATTGAAGAATGTAAAGGTCCGAGTAGTGCACAATAATGAATTAACAGCCATACGTTGAAATCACATATTAGGATAATTAAAGGTCCCCTATTTTAGAAACAAAAACAATTCAAGTGTATGCATGGCAAAATAGCTTTTACATTGCTTCAGCATTGTGGTATGATTTCTAGCTTGTGAGTGCTCAGTTGTGATTGTGAGCATCGCAAGAAGTTTGTAATCTTTATTCCTCTCGGAGGAACTCATAGTAAGCCACCTCGGGCTTGAGCGTTGGTCTCACCCCTGGGTGAGGAGCATAGGGGTTCTTGATCGAGCACCATGTCAACTCTTCCTCAACAGAGACGTAGCTCTTTCGGGAGTGAACTTCGGAAAACAAATATATGTCTATTTATGTTCATTTTACTTGAAGTTATTGGCTTTGTGCTTGTGAGACTTAACTTGTTAGGGTTTGAGCTTGATCTACTTATATACAAGTTTCTAGTGTGAACCAACTGGTGAGAAACACTTAGAAGCAACCCTTGGTACCTGCAAATTTACTTGATCTACTTTACTTACTGTTGGGGATAAGGATAACGGGTACCCCAAACATAGTCCATTAGAGTGGTTAGGCCAAATAACGTTATGGCAATACAAAAACAATCAGGGTCCAAGACAACATTCGACAGACCAAGAGGCCCAGCATGGGCGAAACGGCCCACTCCACCTAGGAAGGCGCCGTCTCGCCCGACCCCCAACCCCTAAAAAAGGGGCCCATCATGGCCGGTATCTGCGTAAGAATTCCGCCTCGCCCAATCCTCACGCAAAGCATTCCGCCTCGCCCACAAAATGGAAATTCCATTACTTTGCGAACAAAGAATTACAATGGGAGGTCGGCTCGAAGCCGTTACAAGATATAAAAGCATCGCCACCTAAAGTGGCAATTTTGCCTGTCTCGGGGAGGAGAGGCCACCAAAAAAGGCCAACGGGTCCTTGACAGACATAGTGGCCAGGTTGCTCGGGAAGCACGAGAAGCAATCTCCAGGCCACACAGGTCTGGAGGAATGCCCTCCTCACAAGCCTTCTTCTGGCATCTCCTCCACCGGGGGCTTTGCGGGGGTCAAGCTGGCGAACAGTTCATTCGTCGCCGGCGCTGCAACAGCAACCTTGTCGCCGACAGGGACGATGCGAAGAGCAGCGGAGAAGCCATCCGACGTCGACACAGTGGTGTCTCGACGACGACCCTATAAGCTAGAGGGCACAGCGGGAACGGGCGTTCTCGAGCCCTATGCCACCCTAAAATGTCCTCCCGGCCAAGGGACGGCACGAAAGCCTTCTCCAACGATCGTCCGCCGCTCGCAAGCATTCTTCTAGCACCACCAGGACCTAAGTAAGCCGGACGCCCCGGTCAGGGGATCGGCCATGAATAACAAAAGAAAACATCATAAGCTGGAAGAGGCAGGTAACTAGGGTTGAAAATGGGACGGGAAAATCCCGTCCCGACCGGCTCCGTTTACCGTTTAAACCGACCGTAAACCGTTTCCGCGAAAAAAATGGGAAAATGGGAAAACAAAACAGGAAAACGGGCGGGAACGGGAACGGGAACGGTTGGGGTGTTTTCCCGACCGTTTTCACGGTTCCCGTTTTCAGACGGGAAAATTCCCGCGGGAATTCCCGTATTTGTCGTAGTCGGCTGTGTTACCTGTGTTGGAAACGTGAATTGTTGTTTGCATGTATTCCAACGTGAATTGTGAATTCGTGATTCACTTTACCTGTGTTTCTTAGTTATACGAGTCTTGTTTCCATGTTATTTATGCATAGTTGTAATTATTTTATCGAGTTAAATGTTTGAAGTGGTTGTATGTATTTTCCCGTTTTGAGTTATCGATTCCCGATCGTAATCGGCATGCTCCCGACCGATTGATTCCGTTCCCGATATCCCGTAATACCGATTTCGTTTTCCCGTCCGATTTTCCCGTTCCCGTTTCCGATCAAAAAATACTGTTGCGGGAACGGTTGAGGAGTTTTCCCGACCGTTTTCATCCCTACAGGTAACGAGAGCTGGAGACTTCGAAGAAGGCTCACCCAAGTACCCCTATTTATAGCCAAGGGAGGAGAGCTCGCCTGAACCGGCCCCGAAGACAAAGCCTGGTAACCTGAGGGGCACGGCGCCCAACGGACAGGGAGCACACTCGATCAGTGCGCCCCGACGCAACGACGCGAGACAGGACTGGGCACCCAGGGGCTGCCCAAGACAGCGTCCGCCCTGACAACGGGTCAGCAAGCGCCACCATGGCTCTGATCCACCGCCCGCCCCAACGTGTCCCGTCAAGAAAAATAAGAAAAAGGGGCGTGCGCCCCGAGTCCTTTTTTCGGTGAGAAGACCCATCACCCTATCTAATATCCTGCTTTTCGCCACTAAATAAAAACTTGCTTTACTTCGCAATCATCTAACTGATTTAACTACAACAAACAACAATATGATTTTACACGCGTAAAACACATGAATAGGCAAACCATTTTTTTTCTCTCGCTTACAAGTATACTCTCTCCCACAAGTAAAGCTGTCTTCTTCCTCTCCAGAAGCAACGCACGCATGGTCCTTTCCAGTAGCTAAAGCACGCTATGCTGGACGCAAGCTTGCCAAGTCTCTTCCCATGGATGCCTCTCGACCTCGTTGTACGTCGCCATAACTCTCAGTCCACGGGTAGCAGCATCTACCCGCCATCACTCGCATCACGACGGCGAGGCCAACCACCTCAGCTACTGTGCCCGTCGAGTTGTTGCCATCCGTCGACACGCCTCATCGAGCACAGTACGCCGGCCGAGATTTTTCTTCCGTGCGAACCGCCTTTGACTGCCTATAAATCGAGCTGAGCCTCGTCGTTGCGCCGCTGCAACTCGCCAAGCCAGGGCCCCGGCCGCGCTTGCTCTCGCTCGCGCACACGCGACACGCTGGCCCCACAACGGGACCGCGTACTGCCGTCGACACCACGTCGTGCCGCCCATCGCCGTGTCCCCACCTCGCCCACGCCGCTGCCGCGTCCTCGCCGGCTTTACCGCCTCAACGCTCGCGCGCTTCAACGCTGCCGCTGTGCACGTTGACGCCGAGCTTCCACGCCGTCGTCCTTGCCGCTGTCTGCCTCGCCTATAAAAAGGAGCGAGGCTGTGCCGAGCTCCGCCACCAGCCCAAGCTCACCGAGCCGCTTCGCTTCGCTAGCTGAACCACTCCTCACGAGCCCAGCTAGATCGCTCTATCTCTCTGCTCCACTCTTGGGACGAAGCTCCAGTGGTTGACCCTCTTCCTCGAGTTGTTCTGCACCAACGTGAGATGATTCCCCACCGTTAACTCCACACAACCATGGTCCCCATCCCGAGCTCAGAAAGCTACGGCCATGGTTGCCACGCGGCCGGAGCCGACCTGCACCGCCCATGCTCGAAGTCACCAAAATAGAAACCCCTCGCCCTCCTCTCTCTCCCCATATGCTGAGTTTTCCGTATGGTAGCCCGAGCTGCCGTGCGTCAAGCTCCCAAGAGCTCGGCATGCCCATGCATGGTGTCCTAAGGCAAGGAGCACGAAGCCCCTATCCTGCATGCACGTGTTCCCTATGTTCCTTCTTCGTAAGGCCAAAACAATAATCAAATCTAAAGCCCAAGTGCTAGCCCCAAAGCCCAAACCAAGAGCCAAGCAAACACCACGTGAAACTCCTCCCGTTATGTTAATTCATTTTCGGAATTAATTAAACACCCAATATTACAACTATAATATCTCATCCATCCAAGCTCTGATTCCATTGATTGTTTTTCCTAAATTCTTCTAAAATCATATACTATCTACTCCTTCTATTTTCATCTCCATTTGAACTCATTTTATTTTATGTTTGTGCTTATTTGTGTTTATTTGCCGATTGTGTCGTTCCCGTCCGTAGGCGACGGAGTGATCAAGGAGGAGCGCGCTGAGGAGCACGAAGGCCAGTACCGTGAGTCTGAGCCAGAAGACCCGTACCGCGATCAGGAAGCCGCCGACGTGTATGTAAGTGAAGGCAAGTTTCATCGACCCCTACGTGAGCGGTTGCATCCATGTGAGGACGTTTAGTTGTAGCCTGGGTCTAGGATCGATTACATATACCAGTACTTGAGTGATTGAGTGTGCTCATGCATGCATCTGAGTAGTCATGCATATCCAGAGCTGAGACTAGGATACGAAGGGATCTGACTGAGACCAGGGCAGCTGGGTGTGCTGGAGCCGGCACTACCGTGGTGGTAGACTGGCGGGTGAGTGCTACCGTGGTGGTAGGCTCGAGTTGGTATGTTGAGGGATGGTTGCTGCCCTGGTGAACTATAAGGACCGAGTTATTTTGACATCTCACCTAGCTTACTTTAGTACGACCACAGGTTCCGGTATGGGCCGGACTTAGCCTAATCCCACTGGTTAGCCTGACGGTCGCAGGGATGGTTTACGGGTATAGACCATTGGAGTCAGGGCCCGAGGCTTTGTGCGGCCGGGCTGGGGTGTGACCACGGCTGAGTGTCGGCTATGTCGGTTGTCCGTTCGGGCAGTCGAGCGTGTGGGTACAGTGTACGACCTCTGCAGAGTGTATAATCCATTCGAATGGTCCGTGCCCACGGTATGGGCAGGCTAAGGTGTGGTCCTGACAACTAGTGAGCTACCTTCTGTGGGTTGTGTCTGGAAGGGTTTGCATACCATTAGTTGCATTGCTATTAGATTGTGCTTAATGTGTATCATGCATGTCATTCCCCTCCCGTAGGGCGAGGTGGAACTTGCTGAGTACTTTTATACTCAACCCTTGTTAATTATCTCTAGAGGATCCCGACTTTATGCCGGAAGACTACGAGTAGATCGTGTCCGCACCCAAACTAATCGAGTGGAGCCGTGATGGATGAAGAGCTAATCTTGCATATTGTTATGATAGTTGTTATCCTATGATTGTTCTGTGTAGCTTTGTGTTGTCACCTTACTTCTCGTGTATGTGTTAAATAAAAGCTCTGTATGACTCTGGACTCCACTTGATGTAACATGTATTGTGCCGGAGACTTAATTCGGTAATTAATAGATGGTTTAGCCTTGATCTTTGGGTCGAGGCGCTTCACCCTCTGAGTGAATCCTTGATTCGTTCAGAGGCTCGGGGGCTACACCCATTGGGTGCGCTCACGCACACCCATTGGACCAAATGCCGCGACGTCCCGTCACTTCGAGAAATAAAAGCCATCCTCAGAACCCTCTGAGCGAATCTTTGATTCGTTCAGAGGCACTTCGAGAAATAAAAGCCATCCTCAGAACCCTCTGAGCGAATCTTTGATTCGTTCAGAGGCTCGGGGGCTAGACCCAGTGGGTGCGCTCGCGCGCACCCACATGTAATAAAAGGGACAGACGATTCACAGCAACACACCCGTTGCGAAAACAGGATTCCCCTCCGCACAGTTCCAGGCAACCCCGCGGGGGGTCGGGGGCTACTGTTGGGGATAAGGATAACGGGTACCCCAAACATAGTCCATTAGAGTTGTTAGGCCAAATAACATTAAGGCAATACAAATACAATCAGGGCCCAAGACAACATTCGACAGACCAAGAGGCCAGCATGGGAGAAACGGCCCACTCCACCTAGGAAGGCATCGTCTCGCCCGACCCCCGACCGCCGAAAAAAGGGGCCCATCATGACCGGTATCTGCGCAAGAATTCCGCCTCCCCCGACCCTCACGCAAAGGGTTCCACCTCGCCCGATCCTCACGCAAAGGATTCCGCCTCGCCCGACCTTCGCGAAGGAGCTCCGTCTCGGCCCGACCCCTGCAGAAGGGCCCACACGACCCATTGTCGTGGCTCTCCGGGAAATTGGGAGTATCCCCAGTTAAAAGCTGGACGCCACCGTGGCCTCGGGAAGTCAGGGACGTGACCGTCCCACATTCCTGTACGGAGACAGAATGGTCGACTGGCCAGCCCCCGCTGTTCGGGCGGAGACATGGCCTTGCCGCTCCGCCTGACACCATCAACATTGACAAAGGGATGTACGCCACGTCAGTATAAGGCGGGGTGCCACGCCCAGAAATGGAGGACGCGGCTGCCAGGCGGGAATTCCCGCCTGGCAGGCAAAAATCCCGACTCCCACGACGATACAAAGGATACTGTGTCAGATCGTACGAACAGGACGTCCCCAACGACTTAAGTTAAGACAGGACAACATGACCCACCGTGGAGTTAGCGAGCGGGAGTCGGGAGTCACCCGACCCCCGCGTGTCTCTCTTCTCCCTCTTTCTCTCTCTATGTAAACCCTCACCCATTGGGCTATAAAAGGGGGAGGCGTATCCCTTGCAGGGCTTCCGAACATTGACACACGCAACCCAGAGACTTGAGACCCTTGCTCTCCCCCCCCCATTTGTAACCCCTACTACAAACTTTGAGTACAAGAGCATGAGTGCTCGAACTGGACGTAGGGACATTCTGCCCGAACTAGTATAAAATCTTGTGTCTATCTTAGTACTACCATCAGTTCCTGTGACGCGCACACGAATTTACTAGCCGGTGATCCGGAATACCGACACTTACTTTAGTACCTGCGTTTTCCTTTCAAAGCACTCATACCTAGAGTCTCTGGACTAGTACTCCCAAAACTCCAGACCTAAGTCCAGAGTCTCCGGGCTCCTCTGTGTCTAACTGTTTTAAAAGTGTTTCAAGTTACAGATTAGCCTGTTCACCCCTCCCCCCCCCTCTAGGCATCTAGAGGTCCTTTCACCGACACTAACCGAACTCAGTGCAGATGAGATTACCTGAGGAGTCGACTTGTTGTACCGAGGCACGGGGTTTCGCTGGTCATTTCTTTCATATTTGTGCACCAAAGATAGGGTCAGTTTGGGGGCATTTCAAGATATTTCCTTTATGTGCTAGACTCTTGGCTGCAAAAGCAAATGTGATTCCATCAATGATGTTTTCCACCCTGCCCATCCTCAATTCCTCATACTGCATGCATTCAAGGAACCAAGCCGCCTCTCCTTGCTTCTGGCCACTGCCGAAATTTCTTTATCTCCTCACCTCGATTGCTTCTGCGACGAACCAACAATTGGCACCTAGAGTGTGTGAACAAATGATGGTCGTTAATGATTTTCTATGTTATTTACGTCTATTACATAAATAATTTTAAATTTGGTTATGGGTCTGCATTGGCATGTATAATGTGGCTATACGTGGGGTTGCATGGAGATCAATGGTATATGTTGTTGTATTATAATTATTTTCTCATAAATTTCATCATTTCCAAAAAAAACATTTCATATGGAGATCCATGATGTTTATTTTCTAATCCTGTCTGGGTTAGGATTTATTTGTGGCCTCGTCATTGTTCAAGTACAATGCCAAGGTCATCCAATGCATTTGCTTGTACAATAGAGTTAGTTTTTTTAGAGAAATCTGAAAAATGATAAAATTATGATATGGTGTTATGAGATAAGCAAGGGGTTGTAGTTAATTGCTTTGAAATCATTTCACGTTGGTTACTGAACTTTGGTAACCACATGCTTGTAGCATGAGTAGCTATACTAGTGTGATTAAAAGCTATAATTGATATGACCAAACTGACATAGCCTATGAAAACTAGGAAAGTGCACACATGATTTTCAATAATATTAATTAACCGATAACCAATATCACAAAGAATTTGCTTAGCTAGCTACTAAGTTCATTCTACACTCAAGTGCTCGGTGCAATTGTGTTGATCCATAAAACAAGCATTTCTTTCTCTCACCTCCACATCATTAAAAATCGCTACAGACTGATGTTTACCAATATGCTACCTACCGAGATTTTGGTACCAGTAAAGTTCCTTGTCTTAAAATCAAGGTATAAAATCGTGGGCTAAGACGTTTAGCGGAAGCCCTTCCAAAAAGCTAAGAGAGCTATAGCGAAAGCTATAGCGGAGCTATCCATTTAGCGGTTTGTAAAAAAAATATGCATAATGTGGCCAATAACATCAGTAATGCAACCAATTTCAGCAAACTTTTCATAGCCTTACGTCCATAATACATACAAAATTAGAAGCATCATTGGTCTAACATTCTAAAATAGACTCAACACGTCTCTTGACTACCTAATTGTGCCCGTGATGCTTTGTCTATGGTCCACCCTACTTATATTGATTTTTTATTTCTTTTGGCTACATCTTTAGCGGAAGTAGCGGACATTTATTATCACTAAATCCTATAAAAAACCCCTATAGCGGACAAATGTTGTATAGCGTAGCAGGAGGTCTCTTAAAAAGCTAATAGCAGACAAGAGCGGGCTATTAGCGGGCTATTTTATACATGGCTTAAAATCTAAGATATGGAAGGTAAACTTAAGGAATGAACATTCTAGAGTAAACTTGGATATTTAAAAAGAGTAGTAAAGATAAGATATTTTGCAATCAAAGATTTATAAATATGAGATAAAACCATTCGGTATACATGAATAATAGAATCATTTTATTTATAAAAATAGGCTAATATGTTTTGTGATAGTGCTTTGTAGACCTTCCTGCTATGGGCATATGAGAATCATGTTGACCTATTTGGTAGAGTCATGTAATGATATTTCCTAAACATTAAGGCAATATAATAACAAACAAGAAGATGTAAACTTAAATAACATTAAATCCTCATAGTTATCATCTTGTAGGTATAACTTTTAAACTTAAATTATACAAATAATAGAAAAGGTACAAAACATAACATTTGTTGGAGGTAAACAATATGAAAAATAAAAGGTAAACAATATGAAAAATTGAAATCTCCAAATACTGGAAGAGAACTAAATAACCTTTCCTAATGACACTTATAAATAGTAGATGGTATACACAGTAAAATAATAATTCATTAAATAAAATGTAGGGTTGAAAACAGGACGGGAAAATCCTGTCTCGACCGATACCGTTTGCCGTCTAAACCAATCGAAAACTGCTTTCGCGGGAAAACCGGGAAAATAGGAAGAAAAAAACGGGAAAACGGGCGGGACGGGAACGAATTCGGTTTGGGTGTTTTCCCGAACGTATTGTCGGTTCCCGTTTTTATCTGGGAAAATTCCCGCGGGAATTCCTGTTTTTTCCGAGTTGAACCTTCATTTCAGCCCATAGAGCCCAGTAGCCCACGCAAACCCAACCCTAGCCGCCCTCTCCTGCTCTCCAGTCTCCAGACTCCACCACTCGTCCACTCCACCAGGCAGCCGCCAACCCAGACCCCTCCGTCCTCCTATCCGATCCTTTCGCCGCCGCCCGCCGTCCAGGAGTCCAGCCTCCAGGTCGAGCCCCATCCCGTCTGGTTGTTGCACTCCCCACTCCCCAGACCCCTCCGCCGCGCCTTCCAGGTCCAGGCCGAGGCGAAGCCGATGCCGCTGCCTCCTGCCTGCGGGTGCGGGGTTGCGGCCAGGCAAGAACGCAGCCGGCCGGGCCGCGCACGGCGAGCGCGAGGGAGAGGGATGACATGATGAAGCCGCCGGCCGGAGGTTCGAGCCATAAATTTCCATAATAAACACAATTGTGTTGTTATCACTGGGAAGGGATACCCAACAATTGCAAAAAGGTTCTTGTGCGCAAGTTATATGACACATTTATGGTTCTGATTTATGGGCTTACAGATTTGGACCATGATGGTTTGCTTTGTGCGTATAAGTATGGATCAAAGAATTATGCTTTTGATAACTTATGGCTTTCTGTAGACTTATATGGTTGGGGGTGCACTCAGAAGATTTTCTTGAAGCAGGAAAAGAACCTCCAACCTAAAATTTATCTGATGCTGATTGTAAGATAATTCAAGACTTTTGGTCATTACTACCTCGTGGTAGAGTGTCAGCGGAGATAGCTAAAATGCTGCAGAATAGGTTTTGCCGAAATATCCATAGTAAATATAATCATGGTAATGTTAAGTGTAGTTAACCGAGAAAATTATAGCAGCTCAACAAGAAGAGGGATCACCAGTAGCCCAGTAGCAGATAGAGGCAGAGGCCGAGGCGACAGAAACAGAGGCGGAGGTAGGGGCGGTAGAGTAAGAGTTTGAGGTGTTGCCGGCAGAAACAGAGGCTGAGGTAGAGGTGGCAGGGCAGGGGTAGAGGCATAAGCGTCAAGGTTGGAGTCAAAACCCGACTAAGAAGTGATATATTCATGTGGGAGTCAGACTCGAATTGAACGCTTATCAAGCTGCAATGCACAATGCACGTAAAATTGACACTTCTCCAAAAAAAACCTTGTGTAGATGAAGAGCTGATGTTATTTGTGAATATTATGATTGTGCTGATCACGGACCCCAGTAAAATGCTCTGGTGGGCTGTTGGAGCCACACGGCCAGCCGTCACCCAACATTGTTGTGACCGCCGTCGACGATAGGGACAACACGATGGAGACTGTGACGATTGATGAGTGACGAGGGTGTCGTAAATGGGCCTTTGTACATGGTGGCCTAGGGAGCTCGCCAAATTATCATGCATTAGTCCTTTTTTTTTCTTTTGTATATAGATATTTTGACAAACTAATAAAAGTCTCCTATTTGTACATGCGCTCGCCCATACAAGCTAATATTCTCATGAGAGAATGCATTTCTACTAGATCAAAAGAAACAATAACTAATGGCAGATGTTATTATCATATAATTAGCTAGAGATCTTCATAGGCCGAAACATCATCTATGTTTTGCACACTCAGCCCTAAAAGGCTCCCATTCTGAATCAGATGCATAAGACTATGGCTCCCTTCACTACTAATAAACTATTTGTAGGGACGGATAAAACAGCATTTTTAGAGGCGTACCCGCCCCTGCTTTCCACAACTAATCCACACCATAAAGATCTAAGTTAGTTTGAGGCAAAGAGAACTTCATTTAAAGCATAAATCTAACAAAAGAGCTTAGAATTGATAATGAATTAGTATCGACTTACCTCTAGAGCCATAAGAGCAACTCCAACAGATTAGGTAAAATTCCTAGCTAAATGACTTGCTAAATAACTAGGTAAAAGAATAAAAAGCCAGCAAAAGGCTGGGAGATCCAACGGCCTCTCCTTCACTCCAAAAAATTGATCTGACACATGGGACCCAGTCGTCATCCCCCCTTCCCCTTCTTTCCCCTTGTTGCCTCCTGCTAGCCGCAAGCCGCCGATGCCTCATCAGGCGGAGCTTCAGCGCATGGAGTCGAAGGCCGCCGGAGCTCCCTCCTCACGGCCTACTGGACCCACCTCCCGGAGCTCGCCTTCCACACTGAATCTAGCGACCTGCTCGACGCCGTGCTCGCCCGCGATGAGCTGCTCCACCCGCGCACCTCGCCGTCACCGACGTCCCTCCTCGCCCGGGATGAGCGGCTTCGCGGCGCAGCAGCCGGTGGTGGGGCGCGCGGCGGCGGAGGGGCTCGCAGCAAAGCGGCGGCCGACGAGGGGCGCGCAGCGGCGGAGGGACCACCGGAGGGGCGCGCCGGCGAGGGACGTCGGGGGCGGCACGGGACAGCGGGGCAGGTGCGCGACATGGAGGCAGCCTAGGTCGGCGGTGCCGGCGGCGTCGGCAAGGGACGTTGGGGGCAGCGGGCTGGCGGCGACAGCGCCGGGAGATCTCGGTCCGTGGAGAGGAGGGGGAGGGTGGTCCCACGCGGTAGGAGGAGATGGCGAATGCGACCCATTCGGGAAAAATGCCTCGCGCGGAGTGCGAGATACCGAAGATGAGGGGAGCAACATAGAGAAGCTGTTGGATCCTATTTTTATCCTAATTTTTCTATTTTTACTTATCCATCTTACTTTACGGATGCTATTGGAGTTGCTCTAAACTCGAAGAAAATCAAGTTGAACCCCCCCCCCCCTCCGGGATTTTGTGGGAGCCCCTCTCCCGAGCAAACAATGGGAGATCCGGAGGAAAAAAAAGATGCCCAAATTTTTATAGATACTTCTAGAGAGGGGTAAAGGGTGAACCGGCTCTAAAAATGTCAAATGGATTTCTAGGGGCGTCTCCGGAGTGCACCAGCTATATTTGTAGGAACAGGTGTAATTAAGTTGTAAGGATATCCATTTTCCATCCATGTTTTTAATGTTGTTCCTATGGTAAACAGCAAGATGCTTCCTTGAAACTTGCAGCGCTGTAGATAGAATACTGTGGCACTGTGCCTCTGGTCAATAGATGGCACAAATTCGGTTCAGGGTTCTTCACTGCACGTAAATCTGCCCATCTCCTAACCTATCGAGTGAATTACTCAACCACAGCATCGTAATTTTCACTCTTTCCGCATCCTAATTTTCAGTCCACAAACCAAAAGAAAAGGCAGCGTAAGATGCGTAATGACACGAGATGTGCGGAGGAAACGAACGGGCACGGACATGTCCTCTGTCTGAGGCTCTGAGCCTCTGACCTCTCGAGCTCCCTGTTCGTGGACGGAGTCCGCCAGCCTCTGCTCATCTCCTCTTCTCTCGGAGGAGAACCGGCACATTCGTCTGTATAAATGCGGGCCGCCCCACTCCTGGCCAAACCCCTCCCGTCTATTTCTATCACAGCTTCTCCTGCTGGTCACGTCATTTCTCCACCTCCCCCTCCACCGTCCCCGGCGGCCGGCCGGGCGTCGCGTCCGTTCGCGAGGGCCGCGCTTGCTCCCCCTCGGCAATGGCGGCGCCGGTATCCTTCTCCAACCTTTCCTGCGCGATTTTTTCATTTTCTTTCTTCCTGTCCGGCTAACTAGATCGTCGATCGGTTGCATGCATTTTTTTTCCGGCCTCTTCTCCACACGCATCTCCATTTATTTCTTTGCTGCAAACTGCAGGACAAGCCGGGGCGACCGCTTCCCAAGTTCGGGGAGTGGGACGTGAAGAACCCGGCGACGGCCGAGGGCTTCACCGTCATATTTCAGAAAGCCCGCGACGACAAGAAGACGTCCGGCCCCGGGAACCTGCAGGCGGGCATACCGCCGGCCTTCAGGGCCGACCACGGCAGCGCCGGCGACGGCGGGCACAGGTACGGCGGCAGCCACCAGGACGGCACGCCGCCCAAGCGCGTCAAGGTATATTACTCTCTCCACAGTATACGCGCGCGGCCATGATCGGCTGAATTGGATCGATCGAACCTTGCGTGCGCGGGCTGACCTGACCTGACCCGTGGTGCCTTGGATTGCAGAGGAAGTGGGCTTTCTGTGGCTGCTGATTGAATGCTCGCTGCTGCTGCTGCCGTTGATCAAAACCAAGAAGGGGGAGACCGTGAATCGTGCCGCACCGGAAGCGAATACATGATGGGGGCCGCCGGGGCAGACGAGAAAACATTTCGGCCGTGGTGTTTCGTCTTGTTCCAACCTTTTTTTTGCTCACCTCGACCTAGGAACAAAAGCTCATCTCGACCTAGGAACATAATGGCTTGTGATGTAACATCATTCAACTTTATTAGCCTCGGCTGCAAGAGTTCACGCTGAATCTGTCGCGTCAATTGTTTCATGGCTGCCCGTATTTGCGGAAAACTCAGATCACCTGGCCTGCAAGCAAAAACACAACAGCTGGCCAACCTGACCAAAAAGAACAAAAAAAAAGGAAATCTGACTAGCATCGTTCTAACCATTCACATCAGCACAAACTTTCTTTCGTCCATTCAGCTTCCCACTAAGATTCCGACTAATTATAGACTCACCAAATACATACGTATAAAAGCTAGCAACCATATTATGCTACGAGTACTTTGCGCGCGCCTTGGCGCGCCTAGCAATCATTAGATTAAGGTAGAACGACATTAATATATATAAATGTAGTATTAGCATAGTAGGAGTATGTCTATATATTAGTAGACATATGTAATAGTACAGTTATTTTTTACGTGCAGTACACCGCTAGCTATATCTTAATACTGCCTATTATATCTTCCGGCACAGGCGGTGCTGAATGTAAAGTCTTTGGAATGGTTGTCCTACTCCTGATCTGCAATCATTGCAATTTAATTCGAATTAGTGATAACTTGATGTCAATTGCAAGGTATCAAAGGTAGCAGCAGACGATGGCAATCTTTTTCCAATTTAGCTTAGTGCTCTAAGCATTGGCATGGTTTTGCTTTGGTCTTGTTTTCCTAGACTTCCTTTTTCTAATATAGGCTAATCTTAACATGTATAAACTTAACATAAATATCACAGTTGGAAATGCTAATAGCTATATGGTGCAGCACAACTATAGCCCATGTAGAATGCATGGTTATATGTCAGTACAGAGGTGCTATCGCTTAGCATGTTTTTTGGCGCAGATTATTCTGACTGTCAAGCCCCTAGGATGCTTGCGTTGTTCCTGATCTGCAGTTCATCGAAATTTAACTCCAATAAGTGATCAATCGGTTTCACTTTCTAGGGTGCGCAGACAGGTGTAGATGATGTTTACCTGTTTTCATCTCTATCTTAGTGCTCTAAGAAGTTGCATGGTTTTAGAATACAAAGGACAAAAATGAAAGTCTGTCGGTCATGCTGATTTGTCATTCGAAGATTGTAATATTCGAGTAGACAATTATCTAACTTCTTAACATTCGTGCTTCTCAAATTTTAATAAGACAAAACCAGTCATTATATGTTCAGATTAGATGGTATACTAAATTGAACTTATACACAATAGCACATACTAATATGAAAATTTCTCAGAACAAAAAGTAATCAAGAGCGGCTAACATTGTTAGCAGATACCATGGATAAATAAAAGCAAGGAAGAGAAGCTTACCAAAATGCAGAGCTTTTAGCTGGAACCATTTTTTCCCTGAAACATCAGTGGCAAGGTGATTCTATGAGCTTGAGTAAATATGCACACTAATTTTACTCTGCAGACAACAAACAATAATGTTCATCAAGGATTTAAGTAAATTGAACACACAAACAGGAACACATGGAAATTTCTCAAATAAAAAGTAATTAAATAATAGTCCGAATTCTATTTGGCACAGTGACAATTGCGAGGATGTCATTGTCTCAGATCAGCGCGCGTACAATTCCTTCCAATTTTATTTGGCATTATCAATTAGTTTGCATTGGTCAATTTAGGTTGAATAAAGGTTGCTGCTGATTCGAATGTAGTATCGATAGAAAAAAAAAAGCTGCCATTGTACATGGAAGCTTTTTTTGCGAAATCTTTAGCTGGGTATTATCCACATATAAGTCATTTGAATTCTTTGGATGAAACGTAGTTACTATTTTTAAATTTGAGTGCATATCAGTATATGAGGCATTTGGAGCATCCGTATGTTCGGTTTCTGGATTTGGAGCAAGCAGGTAGTTGTAAGAGATTCAAGCATACTGTTGCACCCATATTGGCAAAAAAAAAAAGGCGTTCTGGTTCTAGCAAGAAAAAACGGAAGGCAAGGGTTGGAGCTGAACCATAGTAACTGGATAGCAGCTGTAATTGGGGACATCAATAGAATATGAACCACAGTAACTATAATCGAACATAACAGTATTTGTTTTGGGGGGCTATGTATTTGGCTGGTGGAAAGGTTGATGCTGGAATTTAGATGGCAAATTAACATGTGCAAAACTACTTTGCAAAATATTCTGGACAACACTTAAATCATTAGTCCATTTATGGAACCAAATTAGTCAATAATTACACATCAATCATTATATAGATGAGGCAAAAAATGATCCATCTAAGAATGCAGTAGAGGTTCACTTACATGGCTTTTTCTTGTTGCTGTGAAGTTAATTCTGATCAAAGGATATAGCATAAAACCACATGGATAAACAGTTTGCTCCAAACTTAGAACCTAAGAATCTGTATCAATGCTTGCTCCCTGCTTGTCCTTGCTGGCCTATAGCAGCAGAAATGATAGCCAAGGGTGATACTGCAACTTGTAGCTTAGTCACAAGAGATACGTTGAAGGACCATGTACTAAATTGATTACTCTCTAAGCACATGAATGCTTTTGTTCTAAATCACATATTTTACTGAAAATGCAACACCAAAGAAAGGTCTATCGAAACCTATGGAAGTGCTTATTTGAACCATAATATTTCCTTTTCTCCATTCCAGTAAACAATTAATGTAAAAAAGTATTAGTTCAGAGCATTATTAAACTTTGTTTTGTATTTGATGCAACAGTTTCAATTTTTTCCCTCCCGGAGGAAAAAATGTCCTTAAAATCATTGTTGTTTAGATAGAATAAATATAACCAAATCAGCAGAACATTGTATCTACAAAAGAATTCTTCTGATTGAACATGCAGGTGCAATGCTAATACTTTTGTTTCTAAATCATATATTTGACTGAAAATGCAACAGCACAGAAAGGCCTATCTAAACCTATGGAAGTGCTTATTTGAACCATAATATTTCCTTTTCACCATACCACTAAAAAATTAATGAAAAAAGTATTAATTCAGAGTATTAGTCAACTTTGTTTTGTATTTGATGCAACAGTTTTAGTTTTTACCTCCCAGTGGAAGAAATGTCCTCGAAATCATTATTGTTTAAATACCCAATGTACTCTGTTTCAACCCTTTTCATTTTCATTTGGAAAGTAACCATAAATCCAAATTCCTTAAACAAAACTGGGAGTTCAATTAATCCAAAACGAAATACCATTTGTATCCCCTTTGAATGTCTCCTGTTCTGTGCACTTATGGGAAAAAATAATGTACGAATTTATGTTATTACCTGATCAATTGATAGATTAGTATGGTGCAAAGCTCAATAATCTTAAGAGGTAAACGCTTCTATGTATGATCATAGCGAAGAGAAATTAGCCAATCTAGATTTCTGCTTGAAATTAGCAGGTCTAAGATTTGTAATTGACCTGTAGAGGAGAAAGAGATGCAACGCATCTGATAGGATTCAACAAAATTAGAAGTGAAGAGGGAAAAGGATTGGCACTTAAGATGCGTACCTGGAAGAGGTCGTCATGAATGGGGTTGAGGTAGCAGGGGGTCTCTTTGATCCAGAGGTTTGCATTGTTCACTGGAGGGAGAAAGAGAAGAACAGAATCTGTAGATGATGAACATGCCCTCTGTGGTTGCATTGGACGTATCATCATCCGGGGGAGGAGGTCCGAGTTAGAGTGCGACTTGCACCGCCTCCCAGGCTGCGACGGGGATTGCGAACTCCTCGGGCCCCGAGAGCCACAAGCTGCGACAGAGATCGTCGACCTCCCCCCTCCGTCCTCCTGCTGATGCGGATGTCCGCGCCGAGGGCAAGGTCCAGCGAGCGCGAGGGGAGGAGGCCCGGCTACTGCTGCTCCATCGAGGACGACGGCAACCACAACGCGCGGCCATGGCTCTGCTGCGTCGGGCCGGCGGCGGCGAGAGAGGCATGCAGGGGTAGGGCCCGCGTGCGCGAGGAAGGCGGTGGTGCGGCGAGCCTGACCCATGGCTCGGACGGTGGGGAACAGCAGGTCGACGACAACCACGACGCGCGTCCACGGCTCGGTCGCGTCGGGCCGGCGGCGGCGAGGGAGGCAAGCAGCAGGCAGGGCGGGGGAGCGTGCGAGGAAGGTGGTGGGGCGGCGAGGCTCACCCACGGCTCGGACGGCGGGGAACGACAGTGGATCTGACTGCATCGGGTCGTCTGCGCCGCCGCATCGACCTGGGTGCAGGCTCCGCAAACTGCCAACCTGCTGCCGCCTTCACAGCATCCGTATGGTGGCCTTGATGGCAGCATCAGCGATGTCGCCGCCCGCGCAGGCGCTCCCCCGCCATGAAGCCCGCCACCGCGAGCCCCAGGAACCCGCCTTCGCCAGCAACTCCACGGCGGCCGCCGCCTTCACCTTCGCCATACACTAGGAAGTGGAAGAGTAGAGGTGGGGGAGACGCGTGCTGCAGCGCCGAGCAGATCATCCGCGTTGGTGCCGGAGACCGCAGCCCTCGAAGACAGCTGCAGCACTGTCGTCGGCTCGGCCTGCTACGGCGGCGGCGGCGGCGGCGGCGGCGGCGGCAGCGAGCCCTCGGGGGCGGCAGCGTGGAGCCGGATGGCGAGGAGAGGACGTGGAGGACGCGGTGACGGAGGGGAGGGAGGTGAGCGCCGCCGCGGGCGCTGGCCTCCCACGGCAGCCAGGGTGGCCACGATAGCAAAAAGTTTTTACACCGTCCGATGATGAATCTGTGGCTCACGTTTACCCCACCCGCACGGTACTGTGGCGGTAAATATCTCGCTTCCCGAGTTTTCTTCCTCCTCCCCGACGCATCTCTCCAGTCTCCCTCTAAATCCAGTCTCGGCGCCTGCGGTGGTGGCGACCCTCTAAATCCAGTCTCAGCGCCTGCGGTGGTGGCGACGGCGACGACCACGCCTGTTGCGGCGTGCCGTGGGAGGCCAGCGCCCGCGGCGGCGCTCACCTCCCTCCCCTCCGTCACCACGTCCTCTCCTCGCCATCCGGCTCCACGCTGCCGCCCCCGAGGGCTCGCTGCCGCCGCCGCCGCCGCCGCCGTAGCAGGCCGAGCCGACGACAGTGCTGCAGCTGTCTTCGAGGGCTGCGGTCTCCGGCACCAACGCGGATGATCTGCTCGGCACTGCAGCACGCGTCTCCCCCACCTCTACTCTTCCACTTCCTAGTGTATGGCGAAGGTGAAGGCGGCGGCCGCCGTGGAGTTGCTGGCGAAGGCGGGTTCCTGGGGAAATTAATCGGCAAACTAAACAGCAGCCTCAGCTGGCAGCATTTCTTCGTTGCATGCAGCGAATATATATCAAACCAGAGGTCGTTTATACAACAAAGAATTAAGCACAAAGAAGCTATACTGTTTATAGTATACAAGACTTCCGAACAAATTCTAAATATGACAACAATCAAATGACTGCATTCGAGTCAAAATTTTCGTACAAATAGCACCAACTACAGTACAGGACATGCATCCAGACCTGATGACCTATTCACCTATCAGTTATTTACCAGGGTGACACAAACAGAATCTCACTATGTGGTTGAGAAAGAAAAAGGCTGACTACTTTCAGCATTTTGCTGCCTCGTATGTAGCCCAGACTGCTAGCATTTACACAGGCACACACAGAAACGAACCTCCATCGAATTATGTCACAGATCAAACCTAAGCAGCTCCATCAAACAATTGAATCTTTGAGCCTCTATCGCATGTGAGGGACCACCTTAGGCAAACTGTGTAGAATAAAAAATCAACATATGATCGTAGAACTGTTCATACAATAATGGTCCGACCAGAACCTAATGCTGCCTGCATATCCATCAACCATCATTATATGCCATCCACCATCATGTGCTGTCACCAACTGGTTCAGGATGCTTCATTGAATCAACAGCAGATGAAACTGGTACTGCTACTTCTGCTGTGGCATCAGGCGCTGAAGGTTCAGATGAATTATCCCTCTCCTTTTCCACTCCTAATTTGGCCTCACAAGGCACGACATTATCACCCACCTTTTCCTCTCCTAATTTGGCCTCACACACGACATCATTCATTGAATCCAGCTGCTTCTCATTTTCAACCTCAAAAACAGGAGCTGTGGTATCCTTCTCAGCAACACCACCAGGTTCAGCTTCTTCCTCCCTCCATTCAACACACTCAGGTTGACTCTCTTTTACATCAGGAGTTGGTGGTCTGATGTCGTCTTCCAACTTGTTGATGGTACCATTTGCCAGGACTGTCTGGCCAGACTCTTCATTTATGTCCTTGTTGGAGACTGGCAAAGGTGGTTCAGAAACTTTAGTATCTGGTAAAGATGGTTCAGAGCCTTTTGTGTCATCTATAACTTCACCAAGAATTACTTCATCATTTTCATCATCCAGTTTTGGTGCGGATATATCAGAATTTGGGGATGGGGAAGCTTCTGAGCTAACTGAACCATCATTCAATGCTTTGTCCTCGTCAAACGCAAACCAATTGGAATTTGTAAAGAGCGAGCTACTGCAAAGCATATCTTCATTAGTCAGTTCTTGAAATTTTGCTAACATCAAATGTGCTTACAAAGAATAACAGTAGTCAAAGCACATAGAAAAGAATGAACCTGTCTTGTTCGTCTCCAAGGCGAAGAGAGGATATTACAACCTCCGCAGATTCATCATCAAAATATACATCCTGTGGCAAATAAACAGAAACAGAAATGATCACATATCAGGTAATACAATGTTGTCAGGTCTAGTTAAATATGATACAACGAATCTAAAAAGGTAAATCCTGAAAATACCTCATCATCCCGCTCAAGTGATGCTTGAGTCTGCATGTATCATACAAACAAAAAAGTTACTTACTGATTTTATTTTTAAATTGTCAGTGTTTGCATCTACAGCCAAACTTGCTTATGTCCCTAATAAGAATATTATACTTCAGAAAATCCACAAATTCAGCATTGAATTTCAGGAGAAACAATGATCCAATGTTTAATGTAATGTATTTCTACATATACACCAAAAGCAACAGCACTAATCAAGTCTAATACAAATGCATATACAACCTATACAGTAGCTGAGAATGTTGTTCGACAAGAGAAACTGGCCCATAAATATAAGTAAAAATTTGCGATGTGGAGAAAAAGTGAGAGAAACTGACCTCATCAATATCCTCATTACTGTAGATACCATATTTAAATGCCTGGCTTAAATTACTAGCAAGTGCCGCCACATCATAGTCCCTATCTCGGAAGTCTTCATCATCACTGTCCCTACCACGATCTTGCAGTGATGTCGGTCGACTGTAACCAGAGAAGCAAGAAAAAAAACTCAGCATATGATCGTTCTTTCCAGTAAATGCAGGACACATAGCAAAATTAAAGCAGATGAAATCTGTGGTAACTCCATATAATTCAAGAAGTTTAACCACACTTGGACCAGCAGTTAGTTCGACATGATGGAAAATCGGAAACATCACACAATTGTTATTGGTTTCCTAACCCACCACATGCCATTCAATGTCAATTACATATGGGCTCCATACACAAACGCCAGTAAAAAAATACAGGGATTTTTTCAGATTCACAGTGGCATAACTGAAATTGACTCTTGTCCTTCGATTGCAGATCACAGTGGCAGAAGTGGAGGAGGATGACGATGCTTTGGAGCTCAATACAATTTTATCACTCCTTATGTATAGCATATGGACATAACTTGTAGGTAATGGACTGGTGGTTTTGGACAAACAGTTGTTGATTATAGTTCCTTCCAAATCTAGCAAGAAGTCAAGGACAATATAGGATGGGATACCAAAGCAACTCTGATGTAGTCAACATCTGTGCAATGTTCCTTAAAGAAATCACAATACTATTTTCCTTTTATCGGACATGCAGAAAAGCTGGATGTTTTTGTATTATAGATAACTGATACTATTATCTGTCAGTACAATGCAGTTTTTATGATTCATAACAACGAACAAGAAGTGAAACAAGAATTCAAATTTGCCATTAAATAAGAAGACTTGAACAAGATTAAAAAAAACATAAAAGAGGCTAGAGTTTACTTACCCACAAGCCCACTGGTAAACATTTTCTAATACATTACGCTTTGTTAGGATACTGGCATGCCACTCGATCCAATCAGAATTTTGCTGCAACCAAAGTAATTATGTTAAAATAAAACTGGCAGCTGGTTGTGTCATTAAAAGCAAATTACATGGGCAGGTTTTTTTTTAGGAGTGAACTTGTCTAGGAAAGATGAACCAATAAAGATTATACAGCTAACAAGCGCCATAATTGGCACATGACATCTCTCTGAAATCTGAAGACTAACGTGTCAAACCTTAACGTGCATATTCCGCCAGCAATTGATTAGTTACAATCAGTTAGGCTACAATGGCTCTTAGATGTATTATCTTTTATTAATGATTAGCTACAATGGGTGTCGCAGTTGGTTACACTCTTAGACACATTATCTTGTATTATCTGCACATGAATTTAACTTGCATATTTCAGGATTTCCTAGAAGAAATTTTGTATCGAAGAGCTTCAAGGGTGATGCCACTCATTCTGACTTCACATGAAGTTCAATGCAGGCTGTAGAATACATGGGGAAAGTAAACAAAGAATTTTAGCCTATATATTATTTTTTGTTGAGCATTGTACATAGGATCATCAGAAAAATTGCGAGTAGTGATAATTGCACTGTTTTCATCTATATAATGATCATCAAACTCAAACCTGCAAATGTGACTGGACCGTGGTGTTGGTATTGGCCAGCTGAAGGAGTTTGTTAGCTATGCGTGTCATATGACCAACAATTCCTATCCTCGGTGGAGGTCTTCCCTCTGCAGATAATGTATGCTGCAAGAAAAATAAAGTGACCACATAAAAAATTAAATAAAGATATCGATAAAGTAAATCATAGGTAAATAATGGATATTCTGAGGCAATTTTTTTAACCTTCGTTAAATTTGTTGACAGAGCAGAGTTCTTCTCTGCTTCCAGAATTCTTGTAACAAGTTTACACTCATCAAGGACATGGCCAATCAGTCGATCCTGCTTACTCTCCAGACAGGACCCAATGATGCTCTCCACATGGTGGTGCAAAAAGTTGTTAAATGGGTACCTGATGATGAAGTCAGTGTCAGCTTTTTAACAAGTTTTCGGTATGCAGATTAACAAAATCTAACTTACTCAAAAAATAGATCTATAGGATGCTTGATTGCTCCTAGATGGATCAGTCGTGTTTCAGCAGCCTCACTACCAATTGACAGTAGAACAGAGATGAACTCGACAATCTGAAAAAGAAAAAGAAATAGCCAACATTAATGTCAACAGATAAATTAAAAAAATTACCTGATATTCTATAAGACTACAAGTCAAAGAAACTGATAGCATTGTACTCTGGACAAACCAATCATTTCTTCATATTTTCCAGGAAAGAAAGGTGTAAACCAACACTGAAATCAAACATCTAGTTCCTTCAGGACTAGTTGTTGTGCCGTTCAAGACTATTTAAATCAGCAAATAATTACAGAACCAAGCACCGTACCTTCAAGCGATGTTTCCCAAGAGGAGGTTGTAAGCTTCCATAAGTTGTTGGCAGAACATTTTCAGCAGACGAAACATCCAGCAGCTTCAACAAATCACCTGAAATATCGTAGTAGATAAGAGAATAGAAGTTTAAAGGGCACAATAGATGGCTGTAGCTACAATGGCTCCATATGGAAAGATACATGGTTTTAGTAAAATATTAAACAGACACTAACCTAGGCTGTCCAGCATCCCATTTACTGTTTCTGGACTTGCAGTAACCAGTGTTCCATGGCTCAGCTGACTACGAAAAGCCTGGTAGGAAGCCGATACAAGTCTCTTAGGATCTAACAAAGATATGCACACTGACAATGAGTGGACCAGCACCGATTTAGGCCTTGAATCTTCAAAAGCATGTTGAAATAATCTCCCCACAAAGCTGCAAATGTGAAGTAAAAAAAGAATGCCCAGAACTACATTGAATATCAAATTGAAAAGATAATGTTCTCAGACTATAAAATTTTGATAACTACAAACAGCAGTGCAACTCAAAAGCACCTTGGACTGGAAATCTTAGCAGCAAGTGCTGGAGGGGCATATCTAGTAACTGCACAAAGAATTTCAGCAGCATTTGCATGAACCTCAGGACAATCCTGCAATATAAGTTAAATAAGAAAGAATCATGTTGACTGCAAATGCTAATTAATTCCCAAGAAAATGTGTCCATAATAAAGTACAATTACTCAACAAACATGTAAATGTGAAGCAGAAAATGGACCGCAGCATCTCAAATCTGAAGAAGATGCTAATAAGGACTTTGATAGTTATATAGGCTCTGATTAGAAAGTTTCAACTAAGCTAATGCCATGGGTCACTATATTATACAAGTCCACAGGTATTCTAATACTGAGACATCAAAAAACTATGCTTTCGTACATGACTTATTGTGCTTTGACATGCCAATTACATCCAAAAGGCTAGCGTTCCAAATCATCCATTGAATCTAACCTGGCACTGGTAGGTAGCAGTGCTGTTTGACCCAAAACTAAGACAAAGTTATAAGCAAGATCTTATTGTGATAAGAGCATGCAATTGCTTTCTCATAAGCTCATGAGGGCCATTGAGAAATAACTTTAAAACAACATGTATACAAATATCAGAAGATACAAAGTGGTTTGAAACAATAAACAGGATAAATGGATAGCTGACAAGGTTAGATGCTAAAAGTAATCTTTAGTTCTTACTGATGTGCTGAACTTGTCAACAATCATCTCAAGGACTTTTATGTCATCTAACCATTGCATAGAATCCGCATAACTTGAATACATAGTTTCATCAGCACCTATTAAGCGAATCAAGACCTGTACAAGCCAACAAGCAGTCAAACTGACATTAATTCATTGCATGGAAAAGCTACTTTTTTTAAAAAAATAACAACTGTGTATAATGCTGACATGGGCCAAGACATCATCTGTCAGTATCGACAATGATTTTTTCGGTGTCGAGCCTTTTTTCCAGTGAAAAAATAAAAAATTGCAATCATAATATAGTTTTAGAGAAAACTGACCTCCATGATAGAAGTAATCCCAATAAGATCAACAAGTTGGCTAACTATTTCAGGACGACCCTGTAGAAAGGCGACAGTTAGGGAATAATTGCTACATACTCAACCGTTGATTTTAGACACAACAAACTGGGTAAGGAGGAGATATATGAAAGAAGTCTTTACAGGTGGTTAGACCTCTAACATCTGCTAACATTGGGTTCATCAAGCAGTACAGTTTAGGTTCCCCAAAAGGGGGTTAGTAGTAATAATTTTATTACCAATATTGAGCTAATGATCGAGATATTAGCTGGACTCTAGCGGAGGTTAACTGGAACAAAAAAACATGGCACAAAAAAACTTGACTCAGACAGCATAGTCCGGATTATTAGACATACCAATGCATGAGCACAATGAACAACAAACATGTGAGATCAGTGAATCAAACAGAACACAAAAGAACAAAAGGGGGTAAAACTGATAATAGAACTACACAAACCTGCACGTAACTAACTAGTGGGAGTGTCTTCCTCATCATCAAGCAAATCACTACCTGCAAGAGCAATAAGAACGTTTAAAATGTCAGTACAAAAATCATCAAACTACCATTTGATCACCCGATTTGATATTTTCCTTCCAGAAGTAAATAGATACAGACTACAATACCTTGGCAAAGTAACCAGCCGATAATGTCCCATGAGGGTGGTCAGGTTTAAGGAAAGAGAACAGTAAATTCATAAGCTGCATAGAGATCACAACTATATCAGTTGCAGAAGACAATTGGCGCACACAATTGGGGCAACAGTTAACAGTATTGCATCAAGGTGCTAACAAGGTTACAAAGTAAAACATACATCTTCATCCTCCACTAATGTCTTCATGATGACATCCACTTCACATGTGAATATTTCACAAGCTATGAATGGAAATCTGCACGGTGATATTCCATGGTGTTGAACAAATTACAAATTATGAGATTGCAGGAAATGGGTTTTATTCAGCCTTAGAGTTAGCCTTGTTACCTAAATATCCTTTTCTTTTCAGCATCTTCAGATGCCTCCTCCACAATGTAACGAAGCAGTTGCTCCACTTGAACTTTGTCCCGCAGACTGCAATAGCAAGAATACACATACAGTTCATTACCAAAATTAAACTTAGCAATAGTTTAGGAAAAGAACAACCACAATGTAATAGTGCTCTAGAAAAAGAAACATTACAAATTGATTAGGCGGGTATTTAGTGCTTTGCACTCCTGGATTATTTCATCCTCATCAAGAAGATCCTCCAACTTAAAATTTTCCTTGTCCAAAATAGTATCCACCTGACAAGATAAAGCAATACACTGTTAATAAGTAATTGTAACTCAGAAATCAAAACACATACATCAGAGTGCAAGGACTCACAGGTGATGCGGCGGAGAGTCCAGGCACGTGCCAAAACATCTTGTACAGTGACAATTCTGTCAGTACCCGCACTGTCACAATCTCATAAGCCAAGCAGATTTAGAGCTCAGGTTTGCACATCATGTGCTGATACCAGATTTCAGACCATATCCTGCAAATAGCTGATTGTGAGATGACACAGGTCAAAGTTTCATCAATGAATAAATGCAGTATCGGTACAAACAACATATATCCTTTACACAATGAAAACTGCCCAATTGACACTGTCTTCCACTGAAAATATTGCAGTCCTGTATTTTAGCATGAAGAAGAACAGAAGCAAACTACGATTGACCACCTGACAAGTTACCCACACAACGCCAATTCCCCATTTGCATTTCCATCCATAACGTGATAATACACTAACATCGCAAAAGCTAAGAAACAACAAAATTCAGGAGAATAAAATCCAATCGCATCTTTATCCAAAAATTTTTTTGACTAAGCATCATTACCACCAAAAACAGAAGAATAAATTCTGTTTGCATCCTTACCCAAAAATTAGTTCCAACATAAAATGGAAACAGAAACTATGCATTAAAAAAGCACCCTGGATCTCCTGCACTGAAATACTCAAACTAGTGTACAACAGCCAGCCAGCCGCTAACCACCCACAATGAGCTTCCAGATTCGAACAGCTAGACTCAGAAGCAACAAACTACAAATTCAGGAGTTGATCGCATCAGAGTCGGAAAACAAACAGATTCGTACAGCTACACTCAGAAGCAACAAACTAGAAATTCAGGAGTTGATCACATCAGAGTCAGGAAAACAAACATGAAAAGGCACATCAACGCTTACCCCACCTCTCCAGTCCCCCGGCCTCAAAAGTCCAAACGGTCTAAATAATCCAAACCAATCCTTACGAGCTTCCAGCTCCGCAAGCACCAAAGTGAGACAGCTAAAGCGACGACTGACACAGCAACACACGGCCGCCCCCACCCAGACACACACAAAAAAGCAAGCGCACAAACACAAACGGACATCACTCCCCTACTAGCTCCCAGCTGCGCAGGCCAGCAGCCAGCTCCGCCGCAAACATCTATCTCTTCCCCCCGACATGTCAAATCACAGGACGACGCGATCGAACTGAGTGGGTTGAGAGCTAGCAGCTGGGAGCTCGAGGAAGGAGCGGAGTTCCTCACCGGTGGTCAACGGAGAGGCGGCGGAGGCTCCAACCCCAGGCACAGCAGCTGGCCGTCGTCGTGGCGCTGGCGGCGGTGGCGGCGGCGCAGAGCGGGGCAGCGAGTGAGCAGAGCACGGTCGCGCGATCCGAAGCTTTAGAGGCGCTCGCCGAGCCGAGCTGGATCCGGGTGGCCGCCGCGAAACCCTAGAATTCGCCAATCGCGAGATGAGGAGCGGGAGGAGAGGGAGGGCGCGGAGGCGGAGGTGGAGGCAGGGAAGCAAGCAAGCGGGCGAGGGTTCGATCGGGCGGCGGAGATGGGAGGAGAGGCAGGGAGAGACTTTGGGGAGAATAATCTATGGAAGGCTTCGTCTCAATGCGGCATGGGGAGCTGGATTGGGTGGGACTCTCCGTCCAGGTGCGGGTATATACGGCTGCGTCTCTTGTCGCTGGGGTCCGCGGCGCGTAGGCCCCGGGCGACAGCCAGAGCAGTTTGAATCCTCCGGTGGCGCCGGAGATTTGCGCGAGGAGGTCCCGCTACCACCACCCTCTCGTGTACCCTGGTCGTTTAAAACGCTACGCTGAGACTGTCAGGTAGGCCCAAACTTTCGTGGGACCGCGTCGCAGTGTAACGATAAAAGGTGTTTCCCGGTAGTTGTGGCTTTCGGGGGTTCATGACGTGGCATGGGGTCGGGGCCGATAGTTCCTGCCGGCGCGCGTCAGGCACTACTGTAGACGCATGGTTTTCCTACTGCCGGCGGGTCCAGGAGGTTGTGGGGCACACGTGTCAGTGGGTATGTGCAGAGAGCGGCGCTGGCCTCCGAGATTCGATCTAGCAGGATTCGGCCGGCTACAGTTACCCGGTCGGCGTACGTGCAACGATTGCCGGGTTGGTCGAAGCGGTTGTTTTCCAGACACTGCCTCGCTGGGCCATGAATTCGTCGGGCCCCAGCGACCAGTCGTACACACAGCACAGCGCACTCGTACTCGTACGTGCCCTTTGTACTAGCCGCAGAAAGGCGGCCCGGGTGTTCGTGTACCAGGGGCTGAGGCCTGAGGGGCCACTAGTCAGTGGTTCAGTGCCACTGTGGCCCAGGTTGGTGCTGACTGCTGAGGTTTGACGAATGCTTCTTTTTTTTTTTGAAGCCGGTTTGACGAATGCTAGTTCCGTTATGCGCACACGTTTGGTGTAGGATCACAAGGTTCTGTTAGATATCTAGGCAATTTTCGGTATATTTTAATTCCAAATATTAATATTAATTTTATGATATAGATGAGTGATAATGTGTGTACAAGATATGTGCATGTGTTCATGTTATTCTCACTAATAAGCATGAACAAAGAATTAAACCAGAGTAGGTTTAGTAAGTACCCCAAGGCGGGACCAATGCCGGAGGCACCGGTTGCGCCGTTACCAGCTGGAATAGACATGCTATTCGACTGGTCTTACTCGAAGTAGCCGAACTATGTCGATGCAGGAAGATGTTCGCAGTGCAGTCCCACGAACGATTACGCCGGGAAGTAGTCGAAGTAGCCGTCCCACGAACGGTCACGCCGGGAAGTAGACGAAGTAGTCGTTCGCACGAGCGGTTACGCCGGGAAGTAGACGAAGGAGTCGTTCAGGGAGCGAGCAGTCGCGTCAAGACGCTCCCCAAAAACCTAATTGCCCGCGTCCCGTGCAGGACCTTCAGCGAGCAGAGGTTCCGGAGGCCCTGCTCTCGCTAGACCTGTGCGCGCAGTGCTAGCGGTGGGGAAGGCAGAAAGCAGCTGAGGGAGAAGGGAGAGGTCTCCTGAAGAGGAGTACCTGGATGAGTGCTTGAGATGAGTGAGGACGAGAGGAGAGGGTGCTGGTTTATATAGGCACGATATGCCTCAGGTTCAACGAACCTGGACGTCATGAATGGCTTTGATGAGCGGCAGTTAATGTGCCTCAGGTTCAACGAACCTGGACATCGTAAAGAGCCTTCAATGTCCGGTCATTAGTGACGACATTAACCCTCTGTTTTAATACTCTTTACTGCAAAACATCCTTCTCATCTCAGCACATCACGTCGCACCGCACCGCACCTGCACGTCACGTCCGGCCGCGCACGCGCACGCGCACGCGCACCGCACCGCCTGTCCGGCCGGCCGGCCACGCCGCGCCTCGCCTCGGCCACGGCCCGGCCCGGCCCGGCCACGGCCACGGCCCGGCCACGGCCCAGCCCGGCCCGGCCCGGCGAGGCGAGCGAGCGCGCACGCGCGTGTGGTTCACCGCCCTCCTCTTACCGGCTTCACAAGTGGTGTACACGAAGTCCACCTTTTAAGTCGGTTGAGATCCTCCTCAATTCCCGGTACGGAATTAAGCATTGATTCCCTAGCATTAATAGTGGGCTTTAAATTCTTTTAATGCTTTAGAATGAATG
The DNA here is from genome assembly GCF_016808335.1 of Panicum virgatum. Classification (NCBI taxonomy): domain Eukaryota; kingdom Viridiplantae; phylum Streptophyta; class Magnoliopsida; order Poales; family Poaceae; genus Panicum; species Panicum virgatum. The sequence continues at coordinate 47,754,138 of NC_053142.1, read as the reverse complement.
GGCCAAGCCCATTACTCCAGCAATCCCCACCAAGAAATTCAAGCCACACTAGAAATACCCTCATTCCCTCATTGATATACTAGTATTCGACAGAGACTGTTAAGTTGAACTTCCATCTAGGACAAAGGTTACACTTATTCACAACTGTGCAATGGACTATGCCTTGAATTGCCAGTTTTGTGCAAACAAGTTTGACCAGAGCCCTACACTGGTATTAGGCTGCAAAAGCATCCCCGCGGTTTGGAGCTTATAAGTCATACTCCAGGCCCTTCATGAGTTTCTAGAGAATACCCAATTCTCATAGACCATGACCAGTGGTCAAACTCATATAGGTGTGTTCCTTTCAGATGTTCTGTAGGACAACATCTTTGTTTCAAGAAAACAACTCATTTGTTTAAAAGAAACCACCTGGCACACATTAAGGTATAGACCAACCTGCCATACAGATTAGAAGAGAAATGCACCTTATACACGGAATGAGCCTTTTTCACAAAGGTTCTCTTCTCACAGTCAGACTTTAGTTTGTTTCACCATCCTAATTCACGGGATCTCCGATCACATAGGACAGGTTTCCACTATAGAATGACTCACGTGGGTCTCAAGCCCAATTCCATAGATGCATTGTCTATCACATTTCGTGAAAGACCCTTTGTAAACTGATCTGCCAAATTTTTAGCCGTCTGAACATAGTCCAGGGCTATAACTCCGGAGTTTCTCAATTTTCTGACAGATTTCAACCGCCTTTTCACATGTCTAGATGACTTCATGTTATCCTTTGAACTATTCACGTTGACAATTACCGTTTGATTGTCACGGTTCATTAGGATTGCCGGTAACGATTTTTCAACTATCGGCAAGTCCATAAGGAGCTCACGAAGCCACTCAGCCTCAACAGTGGCGGTATCTAATGCTGTGAGTTCTGCTTCCATAGTTGACCTCGTTAAGATGGTCTGCTTGCAAGACTTCCAGAAAACAGCTCCACCACCAAGTGTAAACACATATCCACTTGTGGCCTTTATCTCATCAGCATCAGAAATCCAATTTGAATCACTATACCCTTCTAGTACCCTTGGGTACCCGGTGCAGTGAATTCCATAGTTCATTGTCCCCTTCAGATAGCGCATTACTCTTTCAAGAGCCTTCCAATAATCATCTCCCGGGTTTGAAACAAACCGGCTCAGTTTGCTTACAGCAAACGAGATGTCAGGTCTTGTAGCGCTCGCTAAATACATTAATGAACCAATGATCTGAGAATATCTCAGCTGATCTCGCATTATCCTTTTGTTCTTTCTAAGAATTAAACTGGCATCATATGGTGTTGAGATAGGTTTATAGTCGCTATAACCAAAGCGACTTAACACCTTCTCCACATAGTGAGACTGTGTAAGAATCACCCCACCATTGATCTCTTTTACCAGTTTTATATTAAGGATAACATCAGCTTCTCCCAGATCCTTCATCTCAAAATTTTGAGATAAAAACTCTTTGACTTCCTTAATCACATTAAGGCTAGTGCCAAAGATCAGTATGTCATCCACATACAAGCACAAAATCACTCCTTCAGCCCCACCATAGCGATAGTACACACATCTGTCAGCTTCGTTCACAACAAAGCCGGCAGAGGTCAAAGTTCTATCAAACTTTTCATGCCACTGATTAGGCGCTTGCTTGAGACCATATAAAGATTTTAACAACTTACAAACCATTCCTTCTTGACCCTTTGATACAAACTCATCCGGCTGATCCATATAGATCTCCTTTTCTAACTCTCCATTGAGGAAAGCCGTCTTAACGTCCATCTGATGAACGAGAAGACCATAAGAGGCTGCCAGGGAAAGTAACACTCGAATTGTGGTCAATCGGGCAACTGGTGAATAAGTGTCAAAGAAATCTTCTCCTTCTTTTTGGGTATAACCCTTGGCCACAAGTCTAGCCTTGTACTTTTCAATAGTACCATCTGCCCTAAGTTTCTGTTAGATATCTAGGCAATTTTCGGTATATTTTAATTCCAAATATTAATATCAATTTCATTATATAGATGAGTGATAATGTGTGTACAAGATATGTGCATGTGTTCATGTTATTCTCACTAATAAGCATGAACAAAGAATTAAACCAGAGTAGGTTTAGTAAGTACCCCAAGGCGGGACCAGTGCCGGAGGCACCGGTTGCGCCGTTACCAGCTGGAATAGACATGCTATTCGACTGGTCTTACTCGAAGTAGCCGAACTATGTCGATGCAGGAAGATGTTCGCAGTGCAGTCCCACGAACGGTTACGCCGGGAAGTAGTCGAAGTAGCCGTCCCACGAACGGTCACGCCGGGAAGTAGACGAAGTAGTCGTTCGCACGAGCGGTTACGCCGGGAAGTAGACGAAGGAGTCGTTCAGGGAGCGAGCAGTCGCGTCAAGACGCTCCCCAAAAACCTAATTGCCCGCGTCCCGTGCAGGACCTTCAGCGAGCAGAGGTTCCGGAGGCCCTGCTCTCGCTAGACCTGTGCGCGCAGTGCTAGCGGTGGGGAAGGCAGAAAGCAGCTGAGGGAGAAGGGAGAGGTCTCCTGAAGAGGAGTACCTGGATGAGTGCTTGAGATGAGTGAGGACGAGAGGAGAGGGTGCTGGTTTATATAGGCACGATATGCCTCAGGTTCAACGAACCTGGACGTCATGAATGGCTTTGATGAGCGGCAGTTAATGTGCCTCAGGTTCAACGAACCTGGACATCGTAAAGAGCCTTCAATGTCCGGTCATTAGTGACGACATTAACCCTCTGTTTTAATACTCTTTACTGCAAAACATCCTTCTCATCTCAGCACATCACGTCGCACCGCACCGCACCTGCACGTCACGTCCGGCCGCGCACGCGCACCGCCTGTCCAGCCGCGCCTCGCCACGGCCACGGCCCGGCCACGGCCCGGCCCGGCGTGGCGAGCGAGCGCGCACGCGCGTGTGGTTCACCGTCCTCCTCTTACCGGCTTCACAAGTGGTGTACACGAAGTCCACCTTTTAAGTCGGTTGAGATCCTCCTCAATTCCCGGTACGGAATTAAGCATTGATTCCCTAGCATTAATAGTGGGCTTTAAATTCTTTTAATGCTTTAGAATGAATAGGCCAAGCCCATTACTCCAGCAGGTTTGTCCACCTACAAATGTCAACTTGGATTACATATTGTGTCCTGAGGATGTGATCTAGCACGCATAAAAAGATTAAGTTCAGCGCGCGTATTAAGTTCTAGGTGGAGAAAACAAAATGGAACATCTTAGCTTTCCGAAGGCATGCGGAAAGTGGGTAAGAGGACTAATGCATTTCCATCCTCTTTTTGAGGGTATACACACACGAGGTAGAACCGTTAAATTTCTAGCATTTTCAATTAGAGAGAGCCAGAGATGACATATGTTGCCCATTAAGATTTGATTGCAAGCATAGTTTTTGAGAGAATCATCTTATAACGTAGACTCCATGCCAAACTATTGTACACCGACTAACATTTAACTTGAAAGAGGCTTAATATTGTTTATCCAATTCATAAAAAAGGGGGTGTGTGTGGAGAAACCTTCTAGAACATGACAATCCTCGTCTAGAAAAAAGAGCACAACTAAAAAAACACAAAAATGAACATCAAATAGCGTTTATCCCGAATAAACAACTATATTTAGCGTTTAGGATAACGTTGTCCGCATTTATGAAACAGATACTTTTCTCCAGCCGAACAGAGTAATTATATATAACTTATTTATCATGGCCAAAAATCTCAAAGCAGAATATATTATGTACACCAAATAGATTCAAATTTCTTTATATTTATTCTTGGAAAGCACTGAAACATAGTTTCAGCGCATCCAACATGACTGTAAATTTGTCAGGATATAAACAATTTAAAATGGAAAATTAGATCTTACTAAGTCATTGGACTATGCTTAAAAACATCTTCCACCACTTCCTCGCGGAAAATAATTGGATTCTAAATTGGCTAATAATGTATAGTAAGTCTTTTGCCAAATGGGCCTTGCTACTCTTGAGTACTCGAATCGACCCAAAAAAAAAGGGCCCTGCTGAGTAGTAGAGGTTTTACTGGACTGAAATGTAGAAATGAACAAAAGAACAGGGAGCTCTTCGCAAACTCAGCTGTCTCTATTTTTTTTTTCTTTTTCAGTCGCCCGCTCGAGTTCCGCTCTAGACGAGGAGTCAGACCAGCGATGGCGGCAGCGGCACGAAGCAGATTGCGCCCGAGCCAGCGCAGGATGGGCTGTCGATGGCGCAACGACCGGGAGTACCCCTCGGGCTCGCTCTTGAACGGCTCCAAGACGCTGGACGGTTGCCGAGCGGAGGGAGAAGGAGCCGGCAGTGGAGATCGAGACGGGGAGGCGACGCCTGTCGCCCCCCGTTTCTGTTCGTCGGGGATCGCAATCCACACGAAGGCCCTCGCAATTTTCCCACAAGTTCAAGCCAGTGCAAAATGTTGCTGGAATCTTCACGTTCCCCTCACACAAAGGTAACCCTTGCCTTCCCGAGCCGCTTTGTCCATTCGCGCGCGGTGCTGCGCAGTTGGGTGCTTTTGTGGTGAGATCACGTCCCCTAATGGTTGGATTTAATTTGCAATTTTTACCTGTCGTTTCGAATATTACAAACTTCTCGTAGAGTACGATTGTCTGTGTTTTTGATATTTTCATCCAAGTGATCAGAATGTCCCAAGTCCTTAACCTGAATACAAGCAGTCACAATGCCACAAATTGCGGATTTTATCAACAATAATAGGTTGTGTTGTTGTATGTAATGTCTTGTTAGAGAATTTAAACATGGCTATCCAGTTACTGTTTGTGATGCATTATTTCTGATGACCGTTGCCTTCCTGTGCTCGATTCAACAATTTGGAATACAAAATAGGGGTGTATGCCTTGCCATTTGCAGAAGCTTGATTGAGATAAGCTGATTAGACTCTGCAAATTTTCTTCCTTGATCAGCCATGCTTTTCTAGGGCCTATGCGCGGGTAAGTGATCATACCACGCTAGTGTGCATGCCATGCCAACACTTGTTTTCGAGGCACAATAATGCTTTACCGATAGAGACGTGTTCAACACTTGTTTGCCTGATTTGGATGCGAGCAATCCGAATTTACTAGTATTGTGCAGTTGTAAGTTCCATATGCAGAGTTTACTATATCAGTCTAATGTTCTGCAAAGTAATACTATCGCAGAGTTTACTGGTATGCAGAGAAGTCGTCCAATCATTTATGTTGAGGGGAAGAGGGTGCTCCAATCTCTGAAAAGTTAGAACCACAGTAAGCTGATCAATTCCTACCCTATCAGTTACATTTGGAGGTTTGTATCTTGTTTCGTTGTTGTTATGGTTCAACGAGAGCTCTTCAACTTTGCATAGCTTATTTTCTTAAGCACATTTTCTGTTCAAATAATCAATGCTCTATGTGACTATGTCAGTGGTACAGTATTGTGGATGTGTTAGGATACAACCAGACAGGCAGACACTTCTGTCAAACTGGGAGCATTTGGAACCTCATCCAATGCTTTCCAGCCCTCAGTTTTTGACAAACATTTCTGTTTACTGATGGCCCTCATCTACTTCGGTGTGTTATGAATTAGATACACAGAAAACCATGTCCTGGAGACCTGGACGTTGTCGATATGGTCTTGCTAAAGAGCTAAAAGGTTGTTGATTGCAGAAGTAGTTTAGCTTTGCTCCTTTTATATTGATGAGACATAATGTAACTCATTTTGATCACCTCGATAAAAATATGTTTCAGTTGCTTGGAAGAAATCATGTTTTTTTTCAGTTGCTTTAGCAGTACTGGAAGAATTACAAATGCAAATGTCAACTTTGCATCAATTGATTTCTAGCTACTCTGTTCTGAACGGTGAAGGTACAACTTTGCATCAACTGATTGCTGGCTTGTCGCTAGTCTGTTCTGCACCGTGAAGATACACACGGTGGTCTGAAACTGAGCCTGTTTGCGAGCTTTATAAAAACTTTCATTGCACTTTCGTCGTCGTTTTTTTTTGTCCTTTCATCTCATCTTTGATTTTGGGATTTACTGCTCAATGCGCTTTTTTGCTGCAATTCAGGATTTTTTTGTAATGTGTTCGGGGACTGAACAGTCCAGAAATAGCATAATGAAGAGGAAAGGAATTAAACCTCTAACTTTGTAGGCCACCATATATTCTCTGCTGTGATACAATGCTGTTAAGTGAGCATTAACCGCTTTCTTTGCCTGAGCTGTCATCACGTTAGCTAGCTCTCACATAGTCAACAAAAGGAAAGAGGGAAAGTAACTTAGTTAACTAATCTTAAAGCTTTTACTGACACAGCCTAACCATTATGGTTTTTCGGCCCTGTAAAATGTTGTCAATCACAGCTCGTCATCTCTCCTTTCTACTGATTGAGGACTTCTTCATTGGCCAACAATTAACTGGGTGCTTTTTACACTGGCCAAGATAAAAAAAAATGCATTGGAATAATTTACATGACAAACAAGAATTTGTTTGTATCTGAATACCTAACCAGACATTCCCGTTTCCACACTAAAATCAAGGAATGCTGATTTAGAGGGTGGAGTTTAGATTTCCCACCACTACATTCAACATACTATTTGTTGAATATCTACTAAGGTCCACAGAAGTAGCCACTGCAGCATAGGATATTTGATCCTGGAACTCCTCCTGTTTGGCGAATCTTCTCAGCCTTCTGAACTGCTATTGCTGCTTGCTGGTTCATTTTGGCATTGGCTGAAGCTCGTTTCTCTTCAGCGATGCGGCGTGTCATCTCTAGCTTTTCAGCCATCTTCGCCATGGCCTCACTTCTCATTCTCTCAGCACATTCCTTTCATAAAGCGATTTTCAGTGTTACTAGCACACTACTAGATATGCAAGATTAATGCATACAAAAATTTGAGCAAGAATTTTATGCAAAGAAAGCCAGCTCCACTCCATTTTCAAAAAGGAAAGGCAGGTGAACTGGGGATAACATGCAAAGTGGAAATGTACCTCTATTCTTCTCATTTCAGATTCAATTTTTGCTCTTTGACGACTTTCCCAAGCTTCAATCTTCACCTCTTCCTTTTTGAATCTGAGGAATATAATCTCCATTACATGACGAGATGAGCAAAACTAATATTTAGAGTTTTTTTTTGTTCTATCTTTAAGTCAATAGCAGATGAAACCAACAAGACTGATCAAATATTCACAGAATAATACCTTGCTGTATGTTTAGTATTTTCTGCCTCCTCATATGATGCAGCACGGGAAGCATATTCCTTCTTCATCTGCTCCAAATCAGCAATGCTCGGTGCTGCAGAGACTAGTTCTAGCTCTTCTTTTCTGGCCCATGTAGCAATGTTCATCTTACCTAGCTGTATACCGAGAGCGGCAATTTCTTGCCTTGTCTTGAGCCTCATTTCAGTATCTGACAATTCATTTCCATGTGTACCACCTTTTCTGTTGAAATATGGTCCATCATCTGTGTTGTCTTCTCCAGGTGATGCTACTGACCTCCCTCCTACAGGTGTTGATGGTATCGAACAATTAGGGCTTCGAGTTGGAGTCATTGACCCAAGTGGAGTTCCCGTCCTTGAAGGTTCCTGACTAGGTATCGGAGTCATTTCTGTGCCAACATCTCTCACGGACACTGACTGAACTGTTGAAATAGCTGCACATAACAATTCACACAAGTTTAAGAATGTTTTGAAAACAAATGTTTATCTTCAATATTCTATAATTGCTTCATGTTACAATCTTCTGGCTAATATAGGCAAAAAAGTTACCCTTTGGTTCGTTGCAGGGCTTCACTTCTATTTCTGAACCAGTATCAGTTGCCTTGTGATACTCGGGGGTAGCACTAGAACTACTAACTGGACAGACATCAGCATGCCTAACCAACTTTGGCTGATACGAAGCAAAAGATAACCTCTCTAATATGCTACGTGGAGCAGACAAAGCTGGATTCACTCTCTTCATTTTCTGCACAGGGCGACCAGAAATTTTGGGCACAATGACGCCCCTGGCTGCAGCAGAATTCATCTGGTGTACAGTCTGATTCTGTGCTGTGCCTTTGGAGATGTTCTGATTAACATTCTGCCGGTTCACGATCCATTTCTCAGCGTCATTCCACTTCGAGGAAGCCTGTCTGGAGAAATACCCCGCTGCTGGATTCTGCGTCGCCGGCTTGTCACCTCCATGGAACTCAAAGCTACTAGTACTAGCATTGTCAAGCCCATTATGACATTCAGCACTGTCTTCTTCCACAGGTCTCACTGGATGTATCATGCTCGAGTTGCTTGTTGCTGGTTGGGGAACTGAACTCTTGGAAGTGTTCTGAACCTTATTGACATATAAGGCTGAATCCTTTCCTACAGCTTCAGTTTTGTTAATTTCTGAAGGGTGTTTGGTGCCATCTGAGTTGTCTGAAACTGTTGCAGAACAAGAATGATGTGTTTATTGACTTAGCCAGGAAAAAAAGGGTAACAAATAAATGGTCAATTCGTCTGTACTCTGTACCTTCTTCAAGAACATCACAGACTAGTAACCTGTTCTGCGCTTGTGACGCTTCAACGTTTTTTGCAGGTGATGTTCGCGATGATGAGTTGCTGGTGATAACTCTTACTCGATTGTGGGCCCCCATAATCTTCATCCTTAGCTTTGTTGGAGAAAGGGCACCAGCCTGCAGGAACCTCAAGCCTGTAAGTTTTTTCTCAGCAACTGATAATAATGCAATCAAGGTGGTAACTTTTGCACACATGCAAACCAAAACCTTGGAAAATATGCTACCATAGAAGATAGCCAAAGGGCAGTGCAGCACTCTACAGAACTAGATGTGAACCACAGCTGAGATTTAGTGGAAGGATACTGCTCATATCTCAGCCAGGAACAAGATGCCAAAAGTTAACTGCTGCAAATGAGTGAAATCATCGCAAACACTTTGCTAACTACTAAGATGTATTGTCACGGCACCAAATTCTTGATTAAGCATTTCAGCTATGTCTGCACTACATGGCGAAAGAGATTCTTTTGCCCCTATTGAACTGTGGTCTCCAGTCTCCACCTCCATTTAGGAAGCAGATTGACCAGAAACTCTGGAAACTGGTAACTGACATTGTACTAAGCCATTATCGCTTCATGCGCTTCAGGAAAAAAAAAACGCTTCGTGGTTTGCCCAAAGAAATGGAGAAACTGGCAACGGGGCAAGAGTTCACATCTTTTGTTTCGAAGATTTCACATCTATTGCAATAAAACGAAGTCCCCAAAGAAAGGAAAGGAAACGCAGTCAGGAAAACGAAGGGATAAAAGCCGCACTCACTTGATGAACTACAATGCTAATTGAGTGGCCAGCAAGATGCTTAGATCAAATGCAGCACTGGCTTGCGTAGAGTTCATACCTGGGCTTTCTGATGAATCCTCTCGTACTCCATTCTTCCTTGCAGGGTGGGTGTGAGTGGTCAGCGAAAGGGAGGGTGAGTACTGACTACTGAAGAGTGAGAGGGGAGGAGAACACCAGTACCAGAGGTCCAGAACAGGACTGGGATAGCTGAGATCTAAACAAGGCGATGTCACGTCTCGTGTTTTTAGTCCTTCAGAGCTACTAGACTACTAGACAGGAGTCCACAGGTCAGTTTCTCACTTCCTCTATCCATGAGAAATTTCTTTCCATAAACCTTTACCTTTTTCTTTCACACAAATACAAGGTCTTGTTTAGATCCATAAAGTTTTGGATGTAAAGTACCGTATCACTTTCGTTTATATTTAATAATTATTATCCCACTATGGATTAATTAGACTCAAAAAATAGATAAATTATATAATTAATTATTTTATTTAGCTACATTTAATACTTCATGCATACGTTGAAAGATTCTTTGTAAAATTTTGAAATTTTAAAGTGAACTGAACAAGACCCAAATGTCTCGTCAATGAGCACATTCAAAGCTGGCGCCAAGCACTGCCCTAGAAACTCATACATGTGCAACTGAACTAGGGGTCGTACCAGCAACCTTAAGCCGACCTTTTGTTCTACACAGAAAGTGTCCATCCTCTTTACAGTTTCAGCCTTTACCAGTAAATCACTTAACCTTTTCTCCTGTTATTACACAAGGTTATCCTTTCTGCACAGTAGCATTATACTAGCGTAACAATAGAGATTAACATCGTGTTCGGCTGACTGGTGCTGATGGCTGGTGTTAATTTTTTGTGAGAGAAAAGTATTGCTGGCTGGCTGGTGCTGGTAATTAGTGCTGATTTTGTGTGTGTGAGAAATACTGTTGGTTGGATGCAGCGAAGATGAAGCAAACATAGTTTAAGAAAGCTAACCCCTTTCCTAGAGATGTGTGCACCTTTAACACTCCACAGCCCAAAGCTCCAAACTAATGCTATTCCTTTTGGTTGTGGTATAAACAATGGTGGTCAAACAGAGGTCCCTAGACTGGAGACTGGAACCCTACCACTGCACGCAAGGAGCAGCCCCTCCATCACAAGCAGGGAGGGATGGGCGGGGACGGCGGCGGGAGGATGCTGCTGCCCCGCCACATCTTTCTGTGTCAGCGTGGCGCTGCTGCCCGTGTCTGCCCCTGGGCAAATTTTTATTGGTCCGGTCTTGGCCTTTTCACCGGCCCATCGGGGCATCTCATGTCATCATGCGCTCACGCGAGCCCTATGCCCCTCTATCCTCTCATGTCCAGTGTCAGTGTGTCACAAGACCCGGGCCCCGTTTGGTTCCCCTATGCTATGAACAGAGTTTTTTTATGTATAGAAAATTAAACGAATTCTATTTGCAAAAAAAATTTATAAATTAGTGTAATTTTGTGCGACGAATCTAATGCACCAGAAAAATTTATGATTGACTACAGTAATGCTACTGTAACTATTTTCTAAGCGTGCGCTCAACGACCTCGTTAGATTCATCTCGCGAAGTAGCACAAAGTTGTGGAGTTAGTTTTGCAAATTGTCTTTATTTCTTATTTAATACTCTTAATTATTAGTTAAAATTTGTGCTAAATGTGCTACGGACCAAACCAAACAGAGCCCCGGTTTTGGACGCTGCCAGTGACTATGAAATTGAATATACTTTCGTCCGCTAGCCGCTTCGGCATCTGCAAAATTTGACCAAAGTTTGCCCTCGTGGGCATCGTACGCAGTTGGTTTTATACTGGCTGCTGCTGCCGTGCCAGTTGACCTCACTGGGATTTTGTGACGACTGGCCATGGTTCGGGCGTTCGGATTCACCGATTACTGGTAGCAAAATTTGGACATGTGAGGAACGATTTGTTCTTCTTTGGACTCCGGAGATTAACATGTGAGTGAATGAGATCTGCATAGCTGCATTCGTACTGGTACGAAGCCTAGTCGAGCTCATTGAATTGGTGTCCGTCTATTTGATCTGTTGTACTGTGGCCTCAGACATTTATTGGCTTCAAACACTGGTCGCCTTAAACACTGTGGTCCAATCTGGTGGCCACGGTGCTTGGCCTTGGCCGGCATCAGGCATCAGCAGTGGCACTCAAGAAGTAGCTTGATGATGAGTCGCAGACCGAGTGCGTGGTCCATCCATGCATATGTTTGATTAGTCTAGTTAAGGGGATGAGTCCAAATCTCAAACTCACCTTCAAAACACATCTGTACATTTTTCCTGTGTATTATAGTACTATACTAGTTCTGTAGCCATCTTTGGTTGGTCAAAGAAAGTATGATTAGCACATAATTCATTCCAAACTGACTTTTTTGTACTGTCCTAGGTTCTGGTCCCGTTATTAACTGTCTCTTGCAAGATAAAGGTGGGGCGTTGAAAGTTGAAAACAAGGAGACGGGTGAATGCAGTTACGGTGTTCGTTGACCTTGATGACAGCAGCTACTACCTTGAGCCCATGGATCTGCAGAAATACCAGTCTTGGAGTAAGCAGCAAGATCCTCTGGCCAGCCCGTCCCGTTTGTTTCAGTCGTACAGAAGGAGAGGGTCCTCCTCATAATAATAATAAAAAAAACCTCCACTTCAACTCCAATGCACCAAACAGCTGCTTCCGCTTTGTTTTGTCTTATCAGCAGCTCGTAATACTCCTGAATTGAGCGGTGATAATCAATCCTAACCTTGGAATGGACCACAAATGATTGTTTGGTGCATAAATCCATGGCGAAAGTGGGCGGCACACTTCGGCACTTCGCCAGCAAATAGTGCCTAGACTAGTAACCACACTGTGTGAGCCAGTTTAGGAGCACTCCAATGGCAAGAGACCGTTAGAACAATCAGATAGAGGAGGGCTCTCGTTTTGAGGAATTCCCTCTGAGTCTCTGACCAGTAGCTATCGCATTGTAATGCCTGGAAAGAATCTTTTTGTAGGACACAACAGTGTCTTGATCAACGCACAATTCTTTGGCTGCCATTGGCAAGTGGCAACATGGGCCCAAGCATGCACCAATCATGGTATTCCTTTTGGACAGCATAGCTGATTGCAAATTTGCAATGGAGCAGACGCCTGAAGCCAGATTCCAAATAATGCTCTCGCCAACAAGCTTGCTCTCGCCAGCGCTGCCCCTTGTTTCAAACATACGAGGCGAAAATGCGAGGCGAAATGGAGTTTAACTGTGAACAGACCTGTGTGATGTTTACATGAGAAGAAACATTACAGTTTTTTTTTAAAAAAATTAAACATTACACATATGATTGGTGGATTGCTTCATTATCAGGGACCGTTCCGAGCCTGACACTGAATTAAGCTTCGATTCGGCTTCTGCCAGTTTGAAGACTCTTCCTGTGGCTACTAAGGAGCAGCAACTGCAAACGAGGGTGCAAGACAGCAAATCAGTGGATACTAATTTAGTGGAAGAGGCTGCAAAATTTCTGAAGGGATTACTCTGGCCCTTTATATCTACAGTACGGCTACAGCCTACAAGCCATTATGCTCCTACTACTTTTTATTTCAAAGAAAAAAATTATGTTCCTGCTACTCTAATTAGAATCTGTACAATCTCTAAAAACGATTCGCGCAACAAAAGGTCGGCGGCGAGCATGGCCACGTCGCCCGTTTTTCGCGGCCGTCAGATCGGGCGTAGGCACGGTCCAGATCGGGCGAATTCTGACCATTTTGAAAAAATGCCCTCGATCTTCGTCGAAATCAACCCGAAGTCCCTCTTCCGCTTCCTCTTCCCCTTTCTCCTCCTGGACATCGCCACCGCCGCCGCCCCCCATGCCGGTGCTAACGGTGCAGGCCCCTGCTTGGGCCGCCGGATCGACGCCGGATTCGCGCACCAAATCGAGGCCAACCAGTGTGCCATGTCCACATATTTTTTCTGGCAGTCCGATCGGGCGCACGGTCGGCACCGCCGCGCGACGCGCGCTCGTCAGCGCCATCACGCCTCTTCCCCATCCTCGGCCGGCCGAGCCGGTCACCAAGGGCCGACGGCTCTGCCAGTAGCATCGTATCCCGCGCAAGCAACAGCACCACAAGGGGTCCCGGCAAGCCCCGGGCCCGCCGGCGCCGTGAACAGCTCTGGCTCATGTGAGGACTTGGCGGCGCAGCTCCACAAGCGCCGTTACAACCTGGCTGACTCGCCCAAGGGGAAGCAGGATGCGCCCGTCGCCGGCGGGGAAGAGGAGGGGGCGCAGGCGGCGAGCCCTCCATCCAGTCTTTCTTCACCTCTGTGCCCTCCGGATCTTCAGCCAGCGCGAGGACGAGGACGAGATGGCCACGCGCAACCGCAACGCCGCCGCCGCCGCTCCGCCGCTTCACCATCACAACCGAGGTGAGCCCATGGATCTCCTGAGTTCTTGGTTGCTCCCTCCACGGTTTCTTGCCCAAGGTCAGATTTTGGGTGATCTCGGGAACGATTATCCTCTCTAGCAAGTTCTTTCACTCGATTCACAAAAAAGATTGGGCGGCTCCCTCCCTGATTTCTTGCTGAAGGTTACATTTTGGGTGATCTCGGGAACGATTAGCCTCTCTAGCAAGTTGTTTCACTCGATTCATGAAAAAGATTGGGCGATCTATGTTTTTTCCTCTCTTCGGCTGCCGGATTTTGGAAGAAAGATATATTTTTTTTCCACAACCTGTTAGCAAGTTGTTGCAGGAAGCCACAGGTCAACCACCCCATCACAAGGAGCTTCAGTAATTCAATTATCTAGCTGCTTTAACCCTTTCCTCACTCGACCCTCTGTGTTTGGTTTTCAATGCTTAGGTTGCCACCATAAGCAGGAGATATTAGTGGACTTGACCACAGTGATACTAAGATCTTTCAATATTCTTTGGTGAATTATTAGTTGTTGCGAAATGAAGTGTTCACTCAATCTGGACTAATTTGTTTAAGTTCGGGATGGTGAGATTCCAAAAGCTATTTTTAGATGTACTCCAGGTATGATACATCTACATTTTTCTATTAGATAAAAATAAATATACATTGATTGATGTTCAATTATAGAAAAGATAACATCAACCTTCTCAGCAGTATATGTGTATGTTGTTATCACTTCAAGGCTAATTTTGCATATATACATTGAATGATGTTCAATTATAGAAAAGATAACATCAACCTTCTCAGCAGTATATGTGTATGTTGTTATCACTTCAAGGCTAATTTTGCATACCTGATAATCTAATCCTTTCAATGAAGGGATCATCCTGCTGAATAAAACCAAGTGGTACAACCCTTATTTTCTAGACCCAAAATATACTATAATTATTATATGCATGAACTAAAGTCTGCATGAACTACAAACCTACGATGCAAAATATGGAACCCACGCGGCAAAGCCGCGGACCTTTCTAGTTGGATATCTGAAAGCTGCATTGTATCAAATACCGGTTAAGTGAGTGTTCTTTGGCTATGCAGGTTCAAGAGGGCACTGGAGACCATGTCATAGTGGACCTAAACTATCTCCCATCCTTCAAAGAAGTTGCTGATTCTGAGCCGGTGCCTGCGTTCTCGGATGCAATCAGGCAGACATACGAGTTGAAGAGATCAAGAAAGCGAAGGTGCAAACTTAGTTCAAGGCTTCCCAATAATTGAATCAACTTGTCGAGCATAGCAGAGGCTGCTTTGAATCAACTTGATGCACTGTCGCAGGCAGAGATGTTTACTATCTGTAATGTGTAATGTGGGCAAGTGGGAATAAGTGAAGAAGGATGCGTAAGCGTAGTAATGAACAAACCAAACTCTGTTATGCTAATCTCATCCTTTCTGCGTACTTCGTGTCATCTGGATGTCAGAATGTCACTCTCAGCGATCTTTTGGACACAGTTGCAATTAGAAATTGGACCTGTGATATGCGTACTTCTGCTGCGCGTACTTCTTCTGCTCCTTGTTCCCCCTCTTCCCGGCGCCTGGAAGCCATGGCCGGCGCAGCGCGGCTCGTAGCTGACGCCGGAAGGATGCGGAGAAGGCAATTCCCCTGTTTGAGAAGGAATACCTCGGCCCGTGACTCCGTGAGAGTGTGGGGACAGAGGCAACACAGTGGCGTCAGGGAGTCAGGCATTCCTGACGGCTTTGCAGGGCTGAAGAACACGCGCACGCGCAACCCAGGACATCGACGGGCCATTCCTGGAAGAGCTGATGGAGAAGGTATCTAGTCTCTTTGAGATGAAGCTGCAACCTCTCGTGGTCGGCACCGGCCTAGATGAAGACACGAGCGGCGCGGGAGAAGCCGAACGCCAGCCCGGACCTAGAAGGGAAGACGTCAAGGCGAGAAGAGAATCAGACGTGAAGAACCTTCCAGCTCCTGTTTAATTCTCCATGATTCGGATTTCTGAATCTGACACGCCATGCGTCCACGCCTCTGCCAAAACGTCATATGGAAACCATTAGGGATGGCCTTCAGGCCAAGGTCAAAACAGAAGAAAACAAATTTATGCCATATGGAGGTCAAGGAGAAAGGAACATTGCACGAATGAATTTTGGCTGATTGTTTGGAACAGTCTTAAAAAAAATCAAGAAAATGGGCAACTAATTAGCTTTCCAGAATAGATCATCTGATGAGGGTGCATTGCTTCTTTGACAGAATTTAGGAGATGGTCGCAAGTTTAAGCTTCCTTCAGGAAAGAGGGATTACTCTTACCTCCTCCCAGATGGTGAAAAGCATGATTATGATTGGTAAAAAAACCATAGAGATTTCTAATTTTAATAATATCCGGATGCATCCATTGTTTCATTCCCATTGTCAAACATAGCAGTTCGTTTTAGGCCCAAGACTCCTCCAGCGGCACCACTATTTCCCTCCCTTGAGATGGAAGCCAACTGAATTTTTTATTTTTTTAATACGATTTTTAAGGTAATTATGGATTAATACTCTGAATATGAGTAATTTCAAAACTAGACCTGTATCATCTGTCCAACAGATGAAATTTAAATTTCATCCACCCAGCAAACAAAATTAGGTAATTTCGTCTTCCCGTTAGACGAAATTTATATTTCATCTTCTGACCATACGATTTGAACGTGGACCACAGTATTTCATCCAATGGGTGGACGAAATCTAATTTTGTCCTCCGATTGGACGAAATCAATGCAAATTTTGTTGATTTCGTCCACCCGTTACTACGGCCCGTGATCCCGTCCTCTCTCACACGTTCCTCTCTCACCGCTCCCTCTCTCTCTCACCTGTTCCTCACCGCTCCCTCTCTCTCTCACCTGTTCCTCTCGGCGGGCGGGTGCAGCAGCAGGGCGCGGAAGATGAAATTGAGATTTCGTCCACCGGTTTTGCGGAGAAAAATACATTTATTTTTTTTGGAAACATAATCAACCAATTCAAGTTCCAACTAAAAAATATGAACTTCAGGCTGCTGAATGTAAAAAATCTTACAAAATAAGGAGTATACAACAAAAAAGAACTATCCAAAATGTCTATCGTCCGCGTGATCAACCTACATGTAGGTCGAGAAGTTTGTATGCAAAAATAATAACTCAACGATGACAAATGTTCAAAACAACAAAAAAAATGTCTAAATTGAAAAAATAAATAAAGCAAACTAAATTTCGTCTGCTGGGTAGACGAAATCTATTTTCGTCTATAAATTAGATGAAATTACAATTTTGCGCAGTGTGTGGACGAAAATATAATTTTCGTCTAATGGTTGGACGAAATTTATTTCAAAATAGGCAAATTTCGTCTGCTGGGAGGTCGAAATTCAAATTTCGTCTGGGGCAATACAGGTCTAGTTCTGGAATTCCTTGTATTAGGAGTATTAATCCAAAATTACCGTAAAAATATTGTATTAAAAAAATAAAAAATGGAAGCCAGCTCCTCTCAGATGATTTTGCAGAAGGAGCTGCCTATCCTGCAGCCAGTCAGAACTTCAAGGGTATGATGAATGTTGCCCTTGTACCTCTCCCTTTACATGTAAATGACGTAGTTCGACTGTCACCAAGCTAGCTGAACTACTCAATCAGGAATCCAAAACATTTCCACTAATCAATCACCTCATCTTTTGAGAAGCTGATGTACTAACATGTTTGTACAAGGCGACAGGAGCATACCAGCCAGACTACCAGCTATCGTTATCACTCATCAGGGAGCGCGGGCTCCACGTGTCCCTGCTATGTTGCGGTTCATGTGAACTTGGCATGTGAAGCCCAGCAGCTGCACTGGCTCCGCTGTTACTGCTGTAAATACAGATATGCCAGTCCCGGCCATAAAACAGGCCACGGATAATGGTGCCTTTCCCTTTGGATCAATCAACGCGCCGTGCTGCATTATTTCCAATCCCGTGCCGCTGTCGATGAAAGATTTCTGGCCATTTTTGTTAGCCACATTGCTGCTGTCTACCGTCTCTCTGAACTTCCCATGTGCCTTTTTCAAAAAAACTTCCCATGTGCGCAGCATAACAAAGTGACTTGCAGGGCTCAAGCCTGAAAAGCTGGGAGCATCTTGAGGAGGAGGGAAGAAGAAGAGGAGGTCAGAGGACGAGCTGTGCCTGTGCGGCTGTGTGCTTGGGAATGCTGGTGAAAGGTGAAAAGCTACAGCGTTGCAGGATGGCGCGCGCAGGGCCTTTTCAGAAGAGGTATGGCGATTGGCAAAGGTAGATTTGCTTTCTTGGCGTAGGGTGAACCGGTGATCGATGGCGATGAGGTTTTCTAGCAGGGGAACGTTGCAGTGGGTTGGTTTGTCAGGATTCTATTCCCGTGCACGCCGCTGACCAAGCTACAGTTTCCTGTGCAGCGCTGCGCTGAAGCCTGCCGCTGCCTGAAGGTGTTCGTTCATGTCGGCGTTCAGTGTCCGGTTTGGATTCGAGCAATCGAGCTCGGCCGTATCATCTCCATGTACTAAATATTTGACAGAATAGTCTCAGCTTTACTTCTTGCAATACTCTGCGATGAGAACGCTTTTTTTGTTGTTGAGAAATAACCCTCCAGGTTTGTGAGGAGATAAATTGGTAATCCACCATGTACTCTCAGCTTCTCTTTCTGCATCTGGCCCATGCATTGCTAATATATCCATCAGGTAACGCTATCGGCGGCCTCCACCTCCAGTCCCATTTTTTAAGCAAACAGTTGGATCTTCCGGCCCATAAAAATTCAGCCCAAGTTTGAAAGGCCCATCTAGTATATTCCCCGATTTCCCGTCATGTCCTGATTTCAATCTACGAGGCCCATCAATTATGCAAGTAAACTTTTCTGATCCAGTGACTGATTAGATGCTTGGAGGTCCACTTGATGGATCAAGTGCATTGCAGAATAGCCTGTGTGAATTGCAAGTTGCTGGTGTGATTACAAGCTCTCTTGACTCCAGTCCTAGTCCTATCACGGTCGTGCCGTATCTCTGCAGAGCACGGAAAATATATCCCCTTTTTTGTTCTCTGACACCTATGTTTCCGTTACATGCGGGACCTAATCGGCACCTAACCTGCCCCCAAGCTTTTGATCCGGGAATTCAATTCAATGGCTCGGGAAGCATGACCA
Source organism: Panicum virgatum (assembly GCF_016808335.1). Classification (NCBI taxonomy): domain Eukaryota; kingdom Viridiplantae; phylum Streptophyta; class Magnoliopsida; order Poales; family Poaceae; genus Panicum; species Panicum virgatum. The sequence continues at coordinate 47,735,265 of NC_053142.1, read as the reverse complement.
CACTTTGAGGGATTACTTTATATGTAATGAAGACCATGCAAGTGGTTCTGGTGACGCGTTATCATTTCATTTGGTACTAATTCTTTGGAACATATTCTGTCCTACGAACAACTTCAGGACAAGCACGTGTTCTCTACCTGATTTCAACTTTTAACTCTACTTCCTCCATCATAAATTATTAATCATTTTAGCTTTTCTAGATTTTGATATATATACCTTAACATATGTAGTACTTGATTATTGAAGCCCTATTTAGTTCCAAATTTTTTTTTACAGTACCCGTCACATCGAATGTTCGGACACATTCATGGAGCACTAAATGCAATTGAAAAATAACTAATTACACAGTCTAACTGATTAGCACGAGATGAATCTTTTAAGTCTAATTAGTCCATGATTGGATATTATTTGTCAAGTAACAACGAAATGTACTACATTACCAAAATCAACAACTTTTAACAAACTAAACAAGGCCTTAGAATAACAGGTAGCCTGAAGTTAAGCCAAATTGGGCATAGGGTAATAACAGCTTAAGCTGAAAGCAGACAGCATATGCAGTAACAGCCGCAGAGAAGATCCGGCCGAGGATTTTGCCCACTCGGGACACATCCATGCTGACGACTTCGTTCATCAACCTGGTCAAAGCTAGACAATTCTGACATAGGTAGGTGATTTTTTTTTGCTTCTCTCATCTGCATGAATCTTCTTGCTCCTGGAAGATAATGAAATGTTAATCAAGAAACCAGACGCATAAAGTCAGCTGCTAATGAATATTTCGTGCAGCAGTCAGTCTGGAAATCGAGCTTGCAAAGGAAGAGGAGTCGTTGTCACACACACTGCACAACGTGCCGGTTGTTTCGAAGAAGCATCTTTTTCCACAAGAAATATCCTTGTCGATGCCCACGGCTAGAGCTGCAGACTCAAGTGGCAATCTTTTTTTTTCCTCAAACCAACTGACTTTCTGCTCCTGCGATAAGCGCAGACGCCAATCTTAGACACGGAAACAGTGACATATTGGCACGAATCGTGCAGTATGCTTTTCCCTATGAATGCCCGCAGAAAACTTTGGTTGCTCAGGACGACACATCCATGCTAACGCTTTGTTCGTTAACTTGGTCAAAGCTAGAATATCGAGCGCTGTTTTTACTCTCTTCGCAGTTCTGACTTTGACTTGTGACTATTGTGTTTTCTATCTTTTCAAAAAGAAAAAGACTGGGTTTTCTCGTGTCAGGTCACAGGTCAGCGATTCACGTTTCACCCTGATATGTTAAAGTTCAGGTGCATCGCAGAGGATTGGGTACGGGTAATCTTTGATTCTCTTGTGACATCCCGGTTCATCAAGAATAAATTTGAGCCCACTAATGATCCAAGTGTGAGTGATATAACATGTGTGGAAGAGTTATCTCATCTTGCAAATTGAGAGTGAGTCTAACCAACATATAAATCGAAGTGCCAAGTGCATTTCAATTCTCAAGTTAACCTTTTTACGTGAAGCGAGCACGAAAGCGTAACTGTGGTATTTACATCTCTAATCTCTATGACTTTATGCCATTGCTGTTTTGCGACAAAAACGAATAACGAAAGGTCGCAGTCACACTAAACGATTTTGCTCTGTTGCTGCTTGTTTGGAACCGGCGATCTTTTCCAAGGAGAAATATATCTTTGTCTGTGTCATCCTTTTGTGGACTTCCAGTGAGGTACCTTTTTTATTTCTTAATTCAACTAATCAACTGAATTTTTTATTTTTTTAACCAGCACTCTTTTTTTTCTCCTTAGCTATAAGAGCAGACGTCAATGGCAGGTCAAAAGAGAAAGACAAGTGGTTAATCTGACTAATTGCAATGAGTACCAAGTGTTGCTGCGTCAAGACTGTATTTATGCCATGGGATGGGACTGGTTGGCCTTGATTTCCCTGAACAAAAAATAACTAGGCGTATAGCCCGCGCATTTGCGCGGCTAGTATTGAAAATTCAAAAATTTGAATGTCGTTGTATCCTTACTTAAAGGTTATAATATTTTTTTACCATACATCATCCTGTTCATTATCGCTAATTATGTCTTATTGTTGATTAAAACTATAATCTACCTATAATAACAATTTGATTTGTTGAGCTTTAATAATATTATTATGCAAATAATTATTTTTATTTTTATTTTATTTTGATTGATTGTTGTTAGCTTTAGTTTTTATTAATAGTATATATTTATAACTGATACATAGCTAAATGGTATTTATATTTAATTTTTTATAATGGCATTGGTGGGTGATTTTTAATTAGGCACAGGGTATTTTAGGCTAATTTTTATCGTAATGGCAATTGTGGGTAATTTTTATTTTTCTATTTTTTCGATTAATGTGAAAATTTCTAGACCTTGAGAGCGAACGTGGAGGCTCCGTTTGTTGGCCAAATAATAAGATAATAGATGGAACAGAAAACGTGTGTACTTGTGTAGTGCATATCAGTTGCGGGAGTATTGGCACGTACGGTACGCTGTATCCCATGTTGATTCCACATTTGTATACTTGATATTTGAGATTAGACATTGCCTCGCAAGTTGATTAACACTCTGTTCGCAGCGCTGTGACTGGTGGCTGGTGCTAATTTATTGTGAGAGAAAAATACTGCTGGCTGGATGCAGCGAACAGAGTGTAATTAGAAGATATGTTAAATGGGGAACATATCAGGTGCAAATAAATCTTTTTCATGCAAACCGTGCAAACTTCAATCTAAACCACCGGATTAACATCTATGTTGCAAAGTGTGGAATGAAATTTTCTAGGAGCCGGGTACCCCCGTAGGTGTTATCCTGTACTTCCATTTTTACCTCGAGATTTGGACGGTGTCAGAATGGAACAGGTTTATATCAAATCATATATTCTATACGTGTACATGTACAGCTAGTATACAGAATAAAAATTGTAGACTCCCCCTCACCCCATTTCAAAATCATTTGAACCTTTTGCTTTCTCTCTCATCCCCTCCGTCTCAACCCACGGTAGGTGCTCCCGAAGCCAGTGAGCGGCACCATCGGCAGCGCGGCCAGATCCGGCGATGGCGTGTCCCGATCCGGCGTTGGCGGGCCCAAATCCGGCGGTGTTGCGTGTGGAGGCAGGCGATACCGCGGTCGGCGGTGCTACGCGCCACGGCGGGGCGCAACCGCCGCCCGGGAGGAAGCGCGCGGCCGGAGGGCGCGACCGTGGACCGCGGGGAAGCCACAAGCAGATCTAGCGTCGCCGCGAGCACGACAGCCGGTGATGGACGAGGTACCTCTGTGGCAAGCGCGGCGTTGATGGCCGCGAGAGAGCAGACCCTGTACCAAGGGGTGTCGACGGCCGCGAGAGTGCAGCTCGCACCGAGGAGCTCCACTGGCCGAGACCCTCGCCTGTAGCGGCCGAGACCCTCGATCTGGTACAGTCAAACGATGGGCTTACTTGGGTGGTGGCGGATCTGGGTGTCCCCCTCGGCCGGCGGTGCTGCGCGCGGCGGCGGGGCGGGACCAACTATCCCGTCCATTCCCCTCCCACACGTGGTACAGCTTCGGCGGCAGCGACTCCGTCCTCTCCACCGCCCGCACCAGCGAGGACCAGATCCAGGGCCGGCGAGACCGGATCCGGCGGCGGGGCCGAGATCCGGCGGGTGCCGTGGCCATATCTTCTCTGCTGCTGCTGCTAGCTTTCACTCCGGGGCCGCGACGGCCGCACTCCGGGGCCGCGGCGGCGGCGGGCCCTGCCTGGTGGTACACGACGGCACGCGGAGCCGGAGGCCTACAGCGACGCGTGGTTCCGGTACTCGCCGCCCCCGCGCATGCCGCCGGCGGAGCAGAAACTGCCAATGCGCTGCAACAACTACATCGACAACGACGGGAACGACAACTAGGGTGTGGGCGTGCCGGCGGCGAAGGCTCGAGCGCGGGCGTCCCACGCCGTGTCGGCGCCAGCCAAGGGCGCCGCCCTGTAGGGTGGTCAAAACTGTCGACGTCGACCTGTACTGGGTGCCGCCGCCGGACAACTCCGTCGTTTCCCGCCGTCCGAGACGGGTACGTTCCAGAGCGCGGCCAAGACGGGTATGTTCCAGATCGGCTGCGGGGGCGGGAGGACCTCGGCGGTGAGCGCGGCCGTGGGCGCGGAGGACGAGGCCGGGGCGGCGGGTGGCCGGTACGGGGGCGGCGGCGACCACCACCAGCACGAGCACCTCCGCCATCCACGCCCAACCCGCGGGGCCGCCACCTTCTCCATCCACGCCCAGCCCCCCGACGGCATGGCCCCTCGCCGCTGCGTCGCTACCGGAGCACAGAGGACGACCGGCCGCTGGACGGGAGCCGCGCGCGGCGGTGGGCAGAGGACGATTTGCACGGCACAATGGAAGTTCTGGCATTTCTATCGAGGTACAGCAAGAGAATTTCCTCACTGATTAATCTTGGCTTCGTGACTGAATATGAGTACCCATTATGTGCGTTCTGCTTCTTTGTTACGATTCTCTTTGGAAGCATGGGTTCCATTTTCTAGTATGTGAATTAGACTGTTTAATGGGATTGCTTCAAATGTGCTCAATTGGGCCTGCATTTTCAGACTTCAGTAGTCAGTAGGGACCGACCAAAATGCCAATTTGGTTTTATTTGGATGATGAACATAATCGAACTACACTAGATTGCAGGTTACTATATCTGCATTTGCTCCATTTCGCTCTATAAGTTTAGGCACATTTCTGAACATATGTATCTCAAAGTTAACCTAAACTGTCAGAAAAATTGACTAATATTTAGCAAAAGACCATTCAACTTGCAAACAGCAAAACATTTTCTAGTGATTCTAGGTAACAATCCCAGATAACAAAAGTATTTATTCTGGTTATTTTGTTATCTTATTTGAAATTCTTTATCAGTACATGTTTGACAAGGTTGGTTTGACGCACAGCTATAGTTAAGCTAGAAGGTTGTGGACGATATATATTCAATAAAAAACAATAGCAAAATGCAAGATCTTAATCTTGTTATTTAACGCTTTGTTTAGAGCCATTTAGTAGCAGGGAGACTCTGAATACTTGTTTCAAAACTTCTGCTGTGTAAATGCATCCTGCCTGTTTCCAAGTTCCCATTTTTAGCTCTCAGAATGTTTGTGCATATTGCTACATGCACGTTTGTTTTGCTTAATCATTCAAAAGAAAAACCCTGAAACAAGCTTGTTTTGACAATAATTGCATTATTGCTGTCTTCTTGTACAATCTCATATGTGCATTCATGTAGTAGTACATGTTAATCTTTAAATAAAGTTGTACACATGTACTGAGTTTCTTCTATATTTATCTTTACTCTTGAGTTTCAAAAATATTTCTCATTTATAGTAGGTACACTGGGGCAGCCGGCAATCGGGGGTAGCGTTGTGCGGTATGCGCGTGCCTCGGTGGTCATCGTACTACATCCGTGTCCTCCTCCACGAGCAGCAGTCAATAGGTACTTCTACGAGCAACCTTCACTTCTCTGTTCTTGCCACGAGGGTAGTGTTTTATTTTGTAGACTATATTACTAGCTAAATCAATATTTGGTATAAGCTGATATCAAAACTGCACCTTCTGTGATATGCTGATCTATTTTTTCTTGCCAATTGCTTTTATTGAGTGGACTAGTGGAGAGATTCTAATTTTTGTTCTGATGTGTGTGCAGCTGGGCAAAACCTCTCGCAATTTGACTCGTCTGCTCCGTCTCCTACCGTCCTCACTCTTTGATCTATGACAGTTCCTTAGATTCTTGACGTACCTGAACCATTGCAAACGGCAGCAAGCTCCCTTGCTCGTGGAGCAGGTATACGATGTATAATTCCATATCGAAGTTCAAATCCCATGAACACGTACTTTAAGCAGTGTTTTGATTAGGGCCTTGCTTCTCTAAGATAGACACTGGCCGTGACCATGTACATTTTTGTTTGGATGGGGCTTTGGTTCTCAAATAAATTTGCACATGATCTTTTATATTATTTCAAAGCTAGTTGTCGAAACACAATATGTATAGGTACATGTACCACACTTTGATATTCTTTGACCTTCTTTTAGAAATTCCTGGCAATTTCGTTTCTTTGTCATCCATAAAAATCATTGTGCTTAGGCTCGGGTACTTGGTGGTACTAGATAAATTGAATAATGTGCTGCATATACATCATGGTACATAAAAAGCCTATATACATGCCCTGGAGGATCAGCTTAACGGATAGTAAATTTTTTGATATTTTTTATATATATAATTGCAAATGAGTTCTTGTACACATGATATACCAGCTGGCACATGAAGTGAGAAAAAAATGAATATATATATGACAGTACTACTATATTTGGACAGAATCTTTCAAAAAAAAATACTAAACATTTTCTTCCAGTGTTACTTGTAGTTAAAATTCAAAATATTTATTGACAAGGTACCAGTACCGGTACATGATTATTCCACTACCAACAAAATATTATTATTGGCTGGAGCTGCAGTACATGATTGAGCAGCTAATAAAATTAGTCTTTTTTAGATGTGTGAAGAAATGGTAAAAAAATGAGTGGTGGAGAGGTAACGATAAGAAAATGAGCACGGATGACGGAGCTGCAACTGCAAAAAGTAAAACAGTGCACAAAGGAGCATGCTTTCTCTAGGCTTCCGTGCACTTTATGTCTATTCACCTGTACCTCTCGCAGTGTAGAATGGAAATCCGAGGAATAAAAAAATTAAAATACAAGAGAATACAGCCAAATAAGACAAGAAAGTACAGATCTCAGTACAGCACAAGTGGACAGGATAAAGTCACTCGCGGTTGCCGGGTGCAAAAGGGTGTTTTCCCAAAGTGTGTATCCATTTATTTGTCCTTTCTTGGGATGTGACCTGTCACTTTTGACACCAGACACCGTGAATCTCAGCATCAGTACGCTGACGCATCACCTTGACATTCTCCGCTTGATATTTACCACAGTGACTCTTGCTGCCCAATTGTTTCAGCCAAATACAGAACAGAAAACAATCGCCAAAATAGTCAAACTCTCGTCAACTATGATGCTCACCTCAATTTAGTCCCTAAACTATAAAAACATCTAATTATCTAATTTAGTCCCTGAACTATCTTAACCGAGAACATATTAGATGCAAACCAATCTCTCTATGCAAACTATGGAAATTTCAATCTAAATCATCGGATTAATATCCAAGGGTCATGGGGGATTGAGTATTTTTACATTCTGAACGCGCACTTTGATTGGGTAATCACACTTTTGCAAATCCCCCCTCCCACCTCCTTGCGCTCCTCCCCTTGGATGTTGATCTGATGGTCCAGATTGAAGTTTTCATAGTTTGCATGGAGATGTTGATTTGCACCTAATATATTTCCATCTTAATCGGCTTAACTTCATCCTTGAGTCCGACATGGCACACCATGTAGGCTCCTCCACTCACCATCTAATTAGCTTGGGGGTATGAAATAATACCCTTTTTACCTTCCATCCACATAGTAGGTTTAACGGATGCAACTTTCATCCCGCATCGTTGCGAGCTGCTGGGAGAGTAGTCAGGGGCGATCTGGCTGCGGCGGCCTTGCTGGTAAGGAGAGGGTGGTGAAGGGCGGCGACCCAAGCTAGCAGGGAGAGGCCATGCTCGCTAATAGGAACAGGGTGGTGAGAGGCGGTGAGCCGAGGTGGCTGGGAGTGGGCGGCGCGCTGGGAGGGTCTGGCGCGAGCTCGCCACCTGGGAGGGGCGGCGACCTAGCAGAGGATGAGCGGTTTGGCTCAATGCGAGTTGAAAACTGCCTATGTTAAATCTGTTTTATGGATAGAGGGTAAAAGGAGTATTTCATAACTCAAGCTGAGTTGGACAGTGATGGAAGAAGCCTACATAGCGTGGCGTGGCGTGTTGGATTCAAGGACGAGTGACCGATTAAAATAGTACATGGATTAATAGGATGTTTTCATAATTCAATGACAAATTGAGCTAAACTTCGTTATTCGGAACGATTTTAGCTATTTTGTCAAAACAAATGGCGTTAGACTGCTGTAGTGCTAGATAGAGTCCAGAGCTGTGTCATACTGTCATGTGCGCATCGGAACGACCCTGTTCCGCCAAATTCGGAGTGCGCCGAGACATGGGGCCTTGCGATAGCTCCTTTGTTTGACTCGTGTTACTGAGAGCCAGTGGCCCAGTCCCTCATAGATCGCTCGGCCGCTCGTCAGCAGTGACGTCGTCCACACCGAACCTCAAAGCCGCCACCGAATCTCGCGCATGGTCGCGTCGCGATTGGGAAACCAAAACCACTTCATATTTTAATTGATTTGTGGAGAAAGTGGAGGTAGGAAGGCCCCATCGGCCATGGCAGGATCTAAGAGCAGCGCTACTTCATCAAGAACAAATAAACAAGTAAGAGGTAGAGACGGCATGTGGTTTGTGCAAAAATACCCCTGAATCACTTAAATTTTCTTGCCCTCATTTTCCCTCCTATTTATATGCAGACCCCGGCTGAAATTTCGAACAAACACTCAACAATGAAAAGGGTGCTAGCGTGATTGTTAGAGTGAAATTTTGTTTTGCGTGGTGGATAGGAGAATAATACGAGGCGTTGTCCTCGCAAAGATGAGTAGCACACCAACCGTTTACATGGGACCCTTTTGGGATTAATGGTTTCTACCTGCCACGAGACGGATCTCGGGACCCAAGTTACCAATATGAATTCATTAAAGGACCTTGATGTAAATTTTCCAAAAGCGTAATACCCACAATATCATAGGCCCTGTTTGGGGGAGCTTCCTGGAGCTTTTGCTTCTCCAGGAAGTTCCAAAAACCACAAGCTCCCCCAAACGGGGTCAGATTCTCCAAACCGCGGAAGCTCCAAAAGCTCTTCTTCACACTACAAGCGGAAAAGCTCCATCGGAGCAGCTTCCCGAGCTTTTGGCGTCCTTCCTCCCTTCCGCGCGTCCCTCCTCCCCTCTGCACCGCCCGTCTTGCCGCTCCTCCGCCTGTCCGCGCCGCCCGTCTCCGCCGGCCCCAGATCCGTCTCGGCCAACCGCCGGCGACCCGCGCAGCCGGGGAAATCGGCCGCCAGTGGCCTCCGCTCCCCCTCCCTCGAGGTCGCCGCCCCAGATCCGTCGCCACCCGCCGCCCTCCCTTCGCGCGGCCCCTCCGGCGGCTCTTCTTCTCGCCACCTTCCTCTCCGCATGGCCCACCCACCGGCGGATCTCCTCCCTGCCGGCCTCCCCTCCGCGCGGCCTCGCTGGCGGCTCTGCTCGTCGCCACCTTCCCCCCGCACGGCCACCTGCCGCCAGTGGATCTCCTCCCCTCCGCGCACCCCCCGCCGGCGGCTCTGCTCCGCGTCGCCTTGCCTCCACGCGGCCCCCGCCGGCGGCCCTGCTCCGCGCTGCCCTTCTCTTCGCGCGGTCGAGGCCGGCAACTCTGCTCCTCGCCGGCCTGATAAGCAAGAAGCTAATGGGCAAAAGCTCCCCAAACAGACCTGCTAGATTCTCTGAAAAACAGCCTTTTGGACTAGCCGGTGGAGCTTTTCTAAAAAGCAGCTTTTGCAAAAGCTGCCGCTACCCCAAACAGGGCCATAGTCCTCCCATGATCTGCGGTCTACACAGGACACTGCTAATGCCGAAAATTACAAAGGCTGTGTTTAGATGATGTGAAAAGGGATGCGAAAAGTTACATCACACACGTTTCGTTTGTTTGTGGTAAATATTGTCCTATCATGACTTAACTAGGCTCAAAAGATTCGTCTCGCAACGTACATCAAAACTATGCAATTAGTTTTTTTATTTACCTACATTTAGTACTCTATGCATGGGTCATTTGCTACATTTAATATTTCGATGTGATGGAGATATGATGGAGATGTGATGTGTGTGTTTAGTTCCCACAAAATTTCCAAACTTTCCATCACATCCCCTATCACATCGAAACATTAAATATAGCAAATAACCCATGCATGGAGTACTAAATGTAGTTAAATAAAAAAACTAATTGCATAGTTTTGATGTACATGCTACAGTACGCTACAGTGATTTTCCTACGCTACAGTGTTTTCGGTGGAACTAAACACAGCCACAGCCAAAAAGGAAAGCGGCTGCGGGCAGCGGGCAGCAGGCAGTCAGACACCATCACCAGTGACGAAACCAACCAATTTCAATATTTTTATCTCAAATCAAAAGGCTTGTAGAAGAATCCAAATTGAAACACAGTAGTCCCCCACCCCAAAGGTCCCAAAGCGCCAGCGTGTTCGAATCCAAACTCATAAATAAACCTCTCCTTACCATTCTGTTACTCCGTATCACCTCCTCCGCCGCTCCTTCCCACGAAGGCGAGAGGTGCCCGCGACCGCGAGGGATGCTGACACCTCGTCTCCGCCTCCGCCTCCGCCGCTCCAGTTGATCCGCCACCGAGGTGAGCTCTCCGACTCCGACTCTGCCCCCGCCCGCGGATCCTCCGATCGCGGATGCCGTGCTTCGGATTTTTCTGCGGCGCGCGTTCCTCAGACTCGGATGCCTTGTCGCGTAGCTCCGTGTGGTTTGGGGGGGTGGCTCGTTGTGCGCCGCGCGAGCGGAGGAGATAAACCCCAGGTCCCCAGCGCAAAATTTACGGAGGGAGTTGCGAGCGAGCTTTTTATTTCCCCCTTTCGGACCTTTCGCGGCAGCTTTCGCGGGAGGATCCCGCGAGGTTGGGCCATTCGTGGTGCGGATTCTCGGTTCTGCCGGGATGATGATAAAACCCTCGTTGTTAATATCGCCCTTTTGCGCTTTTGTGTTTGGCCTGATGTAGTGGAGGGCTGTCATGTGGCGCCGCTGCAGCCACCGCTCTTCCGTTAGGCTAGTGAGTGGAGGTGGCGAGTGGGGCGGAGATCCATCCGCTCGTGGGTTTTGGTTTCTCCTTTTTGTTGCATTGCCAAGTAATTCTAGCTTTGTTTGTACGTGTTCTCCCTGCCCGTTTAGTTGGTTTTCTATTCGTGTGCTGAACTTACTGCTGCGTGGTGCCCGTGTCCAGTCCAGCCCATCCATTGTTGTTTTGATTAGGTGATGCTACTTCTTCTTCCTCAGCCTACTGAGCCATCCAAGTTGGGCCACACTTGTGCCTGATTATGGTAGGCGTAGTTCACTTTCCAGAAAATTTTTGGGTGTCAATTGAATCTCCATGCTGACATTGAGCTGCCCCTGTGTATGTCTTTGCTCGGTGAAATTATCAGTGTTACACTGTTTAGAAACCAAAGTAGTTTGTTCCTAGCTGTCCTTTGGGTTAGTAGACTAGATTCCTGGCCTGGTAGATTGATGTTGAATTACAATGCTCATTTGCTGAATTTTCTCTTGAATTCAGAAGGACATCAGAACTGTGTGAAGAGCAGGTTTGTTAAGTGGAGGGGGCGAGATGGGGTTTGACCCACTGGATTGGTATTGCCAGCCAGTCAAGCATGGTGCTTGGTCGCATGTGGTGGAGAACGCATTCGGTGCCTACACTCCATGCGGCATCGACACCCTGGTGGTGTGCATCTCATTCCTTGCACTCTTTGGTGTTTGCTTCTATCGTATATGGAGGACAACGAGGGACTACACAGTGCAGCGATACAAGTTACGCTCACCGTACTACAATTATATGCTTGGGCTACTTGTGGTGTACTGCATAGCCGAACCACTATACCGGATTGCCACTGGTACCTCCATCATGAACTTGGATGGGCAGCCAGGCCTTGCTCCATTTGAGGTGAGAGGGCTAATACAGTACCATTACTACCAAGTTCTGTTTACTTTTATATGTTGCTCTGGCAAGTATATTTACTGAGTCCTAGTATGTGGTACTAGCTAACTAGCTATGGAATTATGTAAACTATACTGTATCGTCTAATGATATTCTTGTACCTATGGAATCATGTAAACTACTATGTGTCCTTTACTTATATATTCTTGTACATTTTTGGCCTTTTCGGGTTATTAAAAATCTGCAATTCTACAGATTGTCTCATTGATCATTGAATCTGCTGCTTGGTGCTGTATGCTTGTAATGATTCTGCTGGAGACAAGAATTTATATCTATGAGTTTAGATGGTACATCCGGTTTGTGGTCATTTATGTGTTGATTGGGGAAGCTGCTATGTTTAATCTTGTGCTCTCAGTGAGACAGTACTACAGATCGAGGTACAGTACATTTGTAACATCTATTTTGTTGATTAAATTATTTTTTATGGTGACTCGCAATTTTTGTCATGGTAAGAATTTTATAATAGGCTAACTTGGTGTTTTTTCCCCTATGCAGTTCAATCTTTTACTTATACTGCAGTGAGATTGTATGCCAGGTTTGCGTCTTCATTTCTATAGTTGTCCAATAATAATATTTTGGTGTTATCTCTGTTATATGCTAAACCTTTTTTTTTGTACAGTTCTTGTTTGGAATTCTCATGGTGGTTTATCTGCCTAGTTTGGATCCTTATCCGGGTTATACCCCTATCAGGAATGAGGCACTGGTTGACAATACTGATTATGAACCTCTTCCCGGTGGAGAGCAGATTTGCCCTGAGAGACATGTCAACATATTTTCCAGTAAGTGATAGGAAGTTGTTCCTCATTATCAGATACATACATAACTAAATTTCTATCCCTGTTTGAATAATGATATATTTTGTTATCGTACTTTGCTAGGGATATTCTTTTCATGGATGACTCCTCTAATGCAACAAGGATATAAAAGGCCTATCACAGATAAGGATATTTGGAAACTAGACAGCTGGGATGAGACTGAAACTTTGTATAGCCGGTATGTTTTCCCATTCTCCTTGTTGAAATGACAAATACTCCTGCAAATCCTAACAACTCAATCCTATCTCAGATTCCAGAAATGCTGGAATGATGAACTTCGAAAACCAAAACCTTGGTTGTTACGAGCTCTTCACAGCAGCCTTTGGGGAAGGTACGTGCAATTGTAAACCTGATACCTATATGTCTAATTTGATATTTGTGCGTGTAGTGATTAATTATTTTCACTTTCAGGTTTTGGCTGGGAGGATTTTTTAAGGTCAGTTTTTTGTCCATATAATTTCGTTAGACGATTTTCCCTGTGTTTCCTTTTCATATTTGTTCCATTATAAACATTCTGTGTTATTCTCAGCAGCTTATATGTTTCCCTCAATTTTGTAGATTGGCAATGATGCTTCTCAATTTGTTGGTCCACTCATATTGAACCTGTTGTTAGAGGTATTGCTTCTGATTTTGTGACATTTCAAAGTCAATAACATAGAAGTGCTCATTTATCCTAATATGTTCCTTTTCATTAATCACCTGTAACCATTGTTAATAGACTAGTAAGTGCATTGATTCTAGAACAGACCATGCAATGTGAAAATCTAGCACACTGTTATTTGCTTTCCACCACTATAAGGAGCTAAACTCTTTTTTTTTTTTTCTGATAGTCTATGCAAAATGGTGATCCATCTTGGAGCGGGTACATCTACGCTTTCTCAATCTTTGCTGGAGTGGTATGGATCATTTTGTTTCAGTGTGTTTGAACTTCTAAGCAACAATTGTGGTCCTAGTGATTCAAAATTGAGTAACCCTTTCACTTCAATTTTCAGTCACTGGGAGTTCTTGCTGAGGCACAGTACTTTCAGAATGTTATGCGTGTCGGTTTCAGGTTGAGGTCCACATTGGTACGTGTTTCTTGCATATCAAGAACTTTATTTCCCTTCTATTAAGAGGTTATGCAATCAGCAGGCATCCATAGAATCTCTTGTTCCCTTCTTGAGATCACTCTTCTACTTATGAAATCCTGATATGTCAGATAATAAGCAAATTGGATAAGCAAAATAGCCTTAACAGATAATTGTAGGGAATTTAGTGAGATAATGGGAAATATTTGTTCCAAATTTTCCTTTTACATTATCTGGTTTATTCGGTTATTGTATTACTTTATAGGAATTTGTTTTTAGCATCTAGAAGGACTCTTTACATGGTCTCTACATTGTTTCCTATGTTTCCTCTATGTATGGTCATCAAAGTTTTCAACAAAGTGTAACCTTTTGTTGTCGCGCAGATCGCAGCTGTTTTCCGCAAGTCCTTGCGACTGACTAATGATAGTCGTAGGAAGTTTGCTTCTGGGAGGATTACTAATTTGATTTCAACTGACGCGGAGTCCCTTCAGGTACCTGCCTTTGTGTTATTGGATTGGCTTACTGTTAGGAAGGAGGGAGAAGTGTGTATTGATGGTATGTGTCCTGGCCATTTGTTGTGTGTTTTGCATCCTTCTAATTTACATTTGCACCTTTGCAGCAAGTGTGCCAGCAGCTTCACAGTCTATGGTCTGCGCCTTTCCGCATTGTTATTTCCATGGTCCTTCTATATGCACAGCTTGGTCCTGCAGCATTAGTCGGTGCGCTCATGTTGGTTCTTTTGTTTCCAGTTCAGGTACATTTCTCTTTGTGAACATGCAGCCCTGAAATTTCCTACGTTGCATGTCCATGTGTCTATGCTGTCTGTTTTAGTGACAATTCCATTGTTACTAGTGAATTGGCTGCTGGATTTGCTAGAGAAAAAATGTCCATCATATACACATTCTTGTGTCGTATATGGAGTTGATGTATTTTTTGTAATTGTTAGCGCGCCCCACCTAGCCAACCCGACCATAAAACCCAGGTGTTATAGTGGGAGGGGTGGGGGCTTTTATCCATAGTCCATCATTCCCCCTACGGCGTGCGAGCCCGGCGTAGCCCGCAGCAGGTTCTAGTGCCCGACGTAGCCTGCAGCAGGTCTCAGCACACGAGAGGCGCAGGGGAAATCGCGCAGCGGAAATGCGTGGCCGGGTGGGTTCGAACCCGGGACCTCGGCTCTGGTACCATGTTAGCGCGTCCCACCTAGCCAACCCGACCATAAAACCCAGGTGTTATAGTGGGAGGGGTGGGGGCTTTTATCCATAGTCCATCAGTAATTATGCAGTTGTGAACCTTCTATTTATTTGTTGGTGTTTTAGCCCCCATGTTCATGTTGTTACCATGTAGTATGCTTTTCTTATTGAGGAAAAAATTATAATAAGCATTTATTTTGTTAATATGATGATATTTCTATGGAAAACCCATTGGTAATGGTTTGTCTACGTGTTCTATCCAATCTACTGCAATTGCCATAAATTAATAACCTGAAGTTGTGGTTGTTGAGTAATTATTTCACATTATATATAGATGAACTGGTCTTGGAACTAAATGTTTATGATGGATCTATTCCTTTCATTTCCCAATTAAGGTTGATGGTGCAGTTTTAGCTGTATCATCTTAAGCACTCTATTTGTAAACTTGACACATCTCTGTCAAATAAACAGTGAGCGTTGAATTTTCTGTAAGATACTGCTTTCAGACGTCAAAAGTGACTCGTATGGTTTATCTTTTCTGTTTTTTTCAGACAGTCATCATCAGCAAAATGCAAAAACTTACAAAGGAGGGTTTGCAAAGGACCGACAAGCGAATAAGTCTCATGAATGAAGTATTAGCTGCTATGGATACGGTCAAGTATGCTATATTTATTTTTTATTTCGTTATTAGTAACACCTAGCTTTGATTATAACTATTTTAATTTCCAAAAACTTCTTTTGTTAGGTGTTATGCTTGGGAGCAAAGCTTCCAGTCAAAGGTGCAGGACATCCGCGACGATGAACTTTCTTGGTTCCGCAGGGCTCAGTTGCTTGCTGCGGTATATTTCTTATATCTTTGCATAAGTTTTGAAATTGACATTTGTGTACATAAGTTGACTTGTGAGAAGTTTTATTGCGCATCATATTTCTGCCTTCAGAACTCTGATATATTTGCGCCTATTCTTATCATTTTCTTGCTTGTTGCAGCTGAATAGCTTTATCCTGAACAGTATCCCAGTTATTGTCACTGTTGTTTCATTTGGTGTATATTCTCTACTGGGAGGTGACTTGACACCAGCAAAGGCGTTTACCTCTCTTTCATTATTTGCAGTCTTAAGGTTCCCACTTTTTATGCTGCCGAATCTGATAACTCAGGTGTGTAGGATAATGTTTTCTTTCCTTTTATAAGATATTTTTAAAGCTACTTGGAAATTACAAAGCATCCCAATTTCTATATGTAATTACTAGATTCTTAGATTGCTGGCCATGCATTTTCCCCTTATTACATGTTCATATGGCTTTGAAAAATTATCTAGCTAAATAGATATGGCTTACAAAAATTATCTAGCTAAATAGTTGGACTGGAATTTTGATTCATACCAATGATGCTCTCATTGACTGTGCTATTATGTTTGGTACTCATGGCTGCTTACCATTTTTGTTTTTCTTGTAAATTCAACAGGTGGTTAATTGTAAGGTATCATTGAAGCGTCTTGAAGATCTCCTGTTGGCTGAAGAGAGATTGCTTCTGCCAAATCCGCCTATTGATCCTGAGCTTCCGGCTATTTCTATCAAGAATGGGTATTTTTCATGGGAATCACAGGTAAATTCATGTTTGTATATTTTTACTTGCCACCTGCATTAGTTTATTTTGCACTATTGCAACTGCACCCCTAGTGTTTATAGTAGTTGACTTCTTGTCTCGTGAAAGTAGATGACTTCTGTAGATATCTTCCTAGTACATCATAGGACTCAAGGTGTGCTATTTATCTCTTATAGTCTTATATCGAGATATCCTCCTTTCAAGATTAGTATAAAGCTGTTCACATTACCTTTTCCATCTGATTTTAAGATGCTTCTTGAGAACCAATTTTTTAAATGTTGGCAGGCTGAGAGACCAACTTTATCAAATGTCAATCTGGATGTACCTGTTGGAAGTTTAGTTGCAATCGTAGGAAGCACTGGGGAGGGTAAAACTTCTCTCATATCTGCCATGCTTGGAGAAATACCACCAGTGTCGGGATCAGATACCTCAGTGGTTATTCGTGGATCGGTGGCCTATGTTCCTCAAGTTTCATGGATCTTCAATGCTACTGTGAGATTCACCACTCTTAAGTCTGCTGCGTTGAATCTTGTACAACTTCTTCAGCAATCTAACTATGACCTCACAGGTCAGGGACAACATATTGTTTGGGTCTCCCTTTCAAGCTCCACGCTATGAGAAAGCAATAGATGTAACTTCATTGCGGCATGACCTTGACCTACTTCCGGTAAGTTCTAAATGCAAGTATTCAGATTTCACTGTTCAGATAAAAAATTTGGAATTATAGGATTCATTTGATACAGAGGGAGCTTCCTTGGAACATGTTCCTTTATATCTCATGTTGTAATCTAGTCACCCCTTTCTTGTTTACTAATATTGGTGCACGGTGCTTTCATTTTCTGTTGCAAATTAACAAACAATGGATTTCTATCAGGGTGGCGATCTCACAGAGATTGGTGAAAGAGGAGTTAATATTAGCGGGGGGCAGAAGCAAAGAGTTTCAATGGCAAGAGCTGTGTATTCAGATTCAGATGTATACATATTTGATGATCCACTCAGTGCATTAGATGCCCATGTTGGCCGTCAGGTACATTGACTATCAATTATATACCATCTTGTTCATGCTATCTATTTATGATCTACTCACATACTGGAAACAGTGAGCTATTGATAGTTGGAAATGATGCTTCTACATAGGATGTCCGTGATCCTTATTTTGAGGTTCCATCTATGAAGGAAGCATAGAGAGTCTAGAGCCCAGACCCCATATACTAATAATTCATGTCCCTTGACACATGGATTTGTGCAAAGTATGATTTGACATCAACAAACATCCAAAATTCGTTTCTACCTGACAATAGATTATACTCAACCATTCAGAGTTATGTGACAAATAGTTCATACAGCTCATATCAATTGGATGTTCCGTGTATCACATCGTGTAATAATCATATTTAGTCTTTAGGTATAGCACTGCCTGATATTAGTGACTGCAGTTCAGGTTTATGCTTTAGAAAATACTTAAGCTTTCTGACTTATTTGTTCTTTTCCTAAGTTTTCCTATTTTACATGTGCTACTAAGAATCTTGTCACTGAAATGAGTGCACATGCAGGTATTTGACAAATGTATCAAAGATGAACTACAGCACAAAACCCGGGTTCTTGTTACCAATCAGCTGCATTTTCTGCCATACGTTGACAAAATACTGCTGATTCATGATGGTGTAATTAAAGAGGAGGGCACTTTTGATGAACTTAGCAATAGTGGTGAACTCTTCAAGAAGCTCATGGAAAATGCTGGAAAAATGGAGGAACAAGTAGAAGAGAAGCAGGATGAAAGCAAATCACAGGATGTTGCAAAACAAACTGAGAATGGGGACGTTGTAATAGTTGATGGAGGTTCAAAGAAGAGCCAGGATGATTCTAACAAAACAAAACCGGGGAAATCTGTTCTTATTAAGCAAGAGGAAAGGGAAACAGGGGTTGTCAGTGGGAAGGTCCTTTCACGGTAAAAGTTAATATTTTCTGTGATTATAATTAGGTTTAAAATTTAAATATTCATTGACACTTGAGGCATTCTGCATATTGTAAAGTGTCTTTACTGATTATGTTGGTCTGCAATATATGCTTACTCAGTATCATTATCTTGCAGTTACAAGAATGCACTGGGAGGGATGTGGGTGGTATCCATACTCTTGTGTTGCTATGCACTGACTGAAGTTCTCCGTATTTCAAGTAGCACATGGTTGAGCATTTGGACTGATCAGGGTTCTCTGAAAATTCATGGTGCTGGTTACTATAATTTGATCTATGGAATTCTTTCTTTCGGGCAGGTATTTATACCCTTCGATATTTTGTGCTCTCTTTTGTGTCTATGATTGATAGGTTTGAGCTAATAAAGCGAAATATTTTTCTTTTAGGTTCTAGTCACTCTCTCAAACTCTTACTGGTTGATTATATCAAATCTTCGGGCAGCAAAAAGGCTGCATGATGCCATGCTCCGATCAATATTAAGAGCTCCCATGGTATTTTTTCATACCAACCCACTTGGACGGATCATCAACAGATTTTCAAAGGATTTGGGTGACATTGACAGGAATGTTGCTGTCTTTGTCAATATGTTTATGGCACAAATATCTCAATTGCTCTCAACTTTTGTTCTCATCGGATTTGTCAGCACTATGTCTCTCTGGGCCATCATGCCGCTCCTGATTTTGTTTTATGCAGCTTACCTTTATTACCAGGTATGCCAACCAAACATTATATGACTGAAATCAAAGTTTCATTATGAAACACGTGCTAAAAATAATCACCAACGTGACATTCACATGCGAACGGCTCTGATCTGAACACCCAGAAATAAGCTCTGCCAATCATCACTAAAACAATCTCAGCTCCCTACATTGCATGATTTAGATTGCTTAGAACAGTCAGGCATGTATAAAAGGAAAAAATTTCAAATGCTTCCTTTCCTCGGTAGTATAAATGAATTTATAGTTTACCTTTTTTTTCCTTGCTGACACTATGTATACGTGTTCATCTCAGACAACATCTCGCGAGGTGAAGCGTCTGGATTCCATCACAAGATCTCCCGTGTACGCTCAATTTTCAGAGGTTTTGAATGGTCTGTCCACAATCCGTGCTTATAAAGCCTATGATAGAATGGCAAACATAAATGGGAGATCAATGGACAACAACATTAGGTTCACACTGGTGAACATGAGTTCAAATAGGTGGCTAGCTATTCGTCTGGAAACATTGGGCGGCATCATGATATGGTTCACAGCAACTTTTGCTGTTATGCAAAATCAACGAGCAGAGAATCAGAAGGCTTTTGCATCTACAATGGGTCTACTTCTTACTTACACTCTCAATATTACCAATTTGCTCACAGCTGTCCTTCGTCTTGCTAGTCTTGCTGAAAATAGTTTAAATGCTGTTGAACGAGTTGGAACATATATTGAGTTGCCGTCTGAAGCTCCTCCTGTCATTGAGGACCATAGACCACCCCCTGGCTGGCCATCATCAGGTGTCATCAAGTTTGAAGATGTCGTTCTTCGATACCGACCAGAACTTCCCGCTGTTCTTCATGGCATATCTTTCATTATTAATGGAAGTGAGAAGGTGGGAATTGTTGGCAGAACAGGTGCTGGTAAATCTAGCATGCTTAATGCTTTGTTCCGTATCGTGGAGCTTGAACGAGGGAGGATATTGATTGATGATTGTGACACTTCCAAGTTTGGAATTTGGGACCTGCGCAAAGTTCTAGGAATAATACCACAAACACCAGTTCTATTTTCAGGTATGTTGCTGAAATATAAATGTTAGCACTGGAGGTGCTTTATGTAAGTTTGTTATTTCTAGCTTTTTATGTCGCAAATGTTTGTGTATGACCTTTCAGGTTCTGTTCGATTTAATCTGGATCCTTTTAATGAGCACAATGATGCGGATCTCTGGGAGGCTCTGGAAAGAGCTCATCTAAAGGATGTTATCAGGAGGAATGCCTTAGGACTAGATGCTGAGGTATGGCGCATGCTTTTGTTTGTCAAATTTCATGTCCATTAGTTTTTTTTCTTAGTTGTTGATTTCTTGTACAAATAATGTATCATGTATGTTTGTACAGATATGCCATAGTTGTGCTTAAGAAAGACAGTCTTCAGTGAGACTTTTAATTCTGACATGTGACAGCATTTGCTACTCTAATTTTCATCATTTCACCTGTGAATGAGCATATGATGTCAATGAAACGTTGTTTTATTGAAGTAATTGCTAAACAATATAGTTGTGTTTCCCTCTAGAAAGTAATCCTGAATAAAATCATTTGCATTTGTATTAAAGATTATTCATTTTTCATAATGAGCAATGCGGAAAGTTTTCACTAACATGAGCTTTGTTTTATTGGCACAGGTTTCTGAAGCTGGTGAAAATTTTAGCGTTGGACAACGGCAACTGTTGAGCTTAGCTCGTGCATTGCTGAGAAGAGCAAAGATACTTGTTCTTGATGAGGCGACAGCAGCAGTTGATGTACGGACTGATGCTCTTATTCAGAAAACCATCCGTGAAGAATTCAAGAGTTGCACAATGCTCATAATTGCCCACCGTTTGAACACTGTCATTGACTGTGATAGGTTGCTTATTCTAAGTGCTGGGCAGGTATGTTATTGAGTAAACCTTTTTTTTTGTCTTTGTTGTCGTGCTTGATTCGTACCGTGCAAGTTTGTTAGTATTTTCATGTCATGTGCTGATTATTGCAATTTTTAAAGTTATCAGTACTTGCATATTTTGGATGGATACCAATTGTTAGACCATTTTAGTGTCATTTCTTTATCAATCTGAACAAATACTAAATTTAATCACGGCAAATTTAGTTCTTAGGTTCTCAAAAGACTAAAATCAGGACTAAAGAAGCTAGGTAGCCCTCACAATTTGGATGGGACTGTTTGTAGTTGGTAATGTGTTTCCTTCGTCATATCTTGTTCATATTGTAAAGGTCTTTATTTTGCTGTGTAAGAATCAGTCATTTCTTTTTTTTCATCAGTGAGATACCTAAAGCAAAATTGCAGCACACTTTTTTTTTTCTTGAACACTCAAGAGAGCTGCGTATCATTTGTATTAATAGAAGAGGAGTCTTACATAGACACGAACACACACTAAATTGCAGCACACTTCATCCCATTGTTATATTTGGTGGCAATTCAATATTTTGTAATGTTGTGTTTTTCAGGTTCTGGAATTTGACTCACCCGAGAATCTTCTGAGCAATGAGGAGAGTGCTTTCTCCAAGATGGTGCAGAGCACAGGACCTAGCAACGCAGAATACCTCAAGGTACTTTGTATCTAATATTGAATTTATTTTGGTAATCTTGCCATGTTGTACCAGTGACAAAAACTATCACGTGTCTTAATGCAATCCTGCCCCCCCCCCCCCCCCCCTCTTGTGCTAATCTACACCATTGGCTTCGGAGGGGTGCTGATTCTTCTTTCGTTGTGAATGAAAAATTATCCACAGGGTCTTGTATTTGGAAGTGGGGAGGAGAAATCACGGAGGGAAGAAATCAAGCTGCAAGATATTCAAAGGAGATGGGTTGCTTCTAATCGATGGGCAGAAGCTGCCCAATTTGCGCTTGCTAGAAGCCTCACATCATCACATAGTGACCTCCTCGTCCTAGAAGCTGCTGAGGGAAATAATATCCTCAGGAGAACAAAGGATGCTGTAATCACTCTGCAAAGTGTTCTAGAAGGGAAGCACAACACTGAAATTGACGAAACTCTAAATCAGTATCAGGTCCCAGCTGATCGGTGGTGGTCATCGCTTTACAAAGTCATTGAAGGTATGGTTGTTTCTAATACACACGTTTTTGACAAAGCTTTGATAGCTTTCTTTCAGTCATGCTTTGGCTTGTGTATAAATTATGCTGTGTGCAAGAACCCAAGTAATATGATATTTTGGTAACGGTGAAGTTCCTTGGAATTAATAATACAAAAGGAATATTGGTAAAACCGACATGTAATTAGCATAGTCATGTCTTGCCAAAATTATATGAAATGTTTTGTATCAGCCATGCCAATTTTACTCGGGAATCAGCTGTATATGCTCATAACTAGCCTTCGATTACAAGAAAAGCAATTGCTCTGCTTATCAACAGCTTCTACATTTTTCTGACGCACTTTGCACGTATTGCTTTCAGGCCTCGCCATGATGAGCAGATTGGGCCGCAACCGCCTCCAACAACCTTCCTACAATTTTGAGAACAACGGCTCTATTGACTGGGACCAAATGTAGATGTAGAACTCTGGAGTAGAACACTGATCCCATTCCCTGAAGTCTGGTTGTGGAGTAGGTTGGAGGTGCAGTTATTTCTGGAGGATTTGGTTGTCCCTACTGTGGAGGTGCTGCCACGGACAGACGACGTGCCAGCTTTTTTTAGTAGTAGATTCACGGCCCTGACGCCGTTTTGAAAATGAATAACGAGCTAGTTTTGCCACAGCAGGACGGTACACGACTTGCTGTACCCGTCGTCCGCAAGGATTGTAATTTCCTGTGCACACTCCGACATCATTATATGCCAGATTTTGATAACTTGTGCCAATGCAAGTCTGTTCGTGAAATGACAGTTGCACGTCGATGGTTAATATCTGGATTGTAATTTCCTGTACCGTCGTCCGCAAGGATTGTAATTTGGTCCTGTGTGCTACCGCCACGGTACATCGGGGCGCTGGAAGCACAGGTGCCTGAACTCTCAAAGCGGTCGTCGACCGCTACATGCAAATCTTCAGAGTTGTTTCTGCACGCACTGTCTACCGTCATCACTCATCCGATGGGCATGGACTCTGTAGTCTCTTCGATACAAAAAGAACGGTGTAGCTTTTCTTTATTAAGGCCGATCAATCGACTACAGCCGGCGGGGAGGAATGATTTGCTGTGTGATTACAGACAGTTAATGGTGGGGTTTTGGTTCTCCTAGCATCCTAACCTACCGGCTCACCACGATCACAACGAATGGGCACCAAAACTGAGACAACACAGCACGAAAAGAAAAGAAAAGAAAAGAAAAGAAAAGAACAAACGCCACGCACGTATACACGTATCCGTTTTACTGATCGTCGACGATTTTCAGTCGAAGAGCTCCCACTGCGTGGTGGCCGGCGCCTCGAACGTCTCCCATTTCGTCGTCACCACGACGGCCTGCAGCCGCGCGTTGGAGACCTTGAGCACGTCCAGTGTCTCCACGCACTTCTGCACCCGCTTCGCCTGCAAAACACACGCCCGTCAGAATTAGAAGGCACTATTTCACGCACGGTGATGTGTTAGGCTTGCTGAATGAGATCGTTTTCCAGTATGCCATGGTTTCATACAAAAAGAAAATGTAGAGGAATTTCCCCATCCTAATCTTTGAGGTGGCATGAATACACCATCACAACCATGACAAAGTCTCTGCACTTTTTACATCTCTAATCATCCATGCCCACGAAGCCCCGCCTGCCCCGGCTTCTATCTTTCTTGTCGTCGCAGTTTGCTTTTCTTGCCATACACTCTTTGTAAACCTATAAAAGGCCATCCAAGGGAATGATAAAGGCACTGCTTTAGAGACTGATAACGCCATCCAAGGGAATGATAAAGTCACTGCTTTAGAGACTGAATTCACCATAGAACAACCTAGGAGCAGAGTTAGCTGGCGCCGAGGCACTGCATGACCGGCATTACACATTTGCAGCAGGCTGTATGTGGAATTCTTGCCCCTGGACCAACTGTTTTCTAGAACCAAGCCGATGGAACCTGTGACGCTTCACTCACCAACCGGTGACAGGTGTGACAGACAGCTACCAACAGTCCTATCTCATGGAACACTTGCACTGCTTGCCATGGCACTGCTTGGCCACTCGCAGGCCAGATATTTTCAGATACCAATGCTACACCGCTACTGTAACCAATAGGCCGGTGGCCCTGAAACTGGTCTGGATCTGGGTGCTCATGCTAGTCAGTAGCCTGATCCCTGCAGTGAGTGTAGGTGTACCTGAATGTTCCTCTGCGAAGATGAGTCCCCGACTGCAGGTATGCTCTCCAGCTTCACCGCGTGCCGCATCAGCAGCTCGATCAGCGTCGTGATCTGCACCTCGGCCACCTTGTTCCCTCTGGAGATCGATTTGTCGATGCTGGTTACCTACGACAAGAAAAGGAAACATTTCTCCTGATCAGCATTATCAGAATCACGTCACCGTCATCAGAGGAGCGAGCAATATAATGGCACCCTGCAGGAGCATATCCTTGTCAGGGATTCAAGTTGTGTCCCTGTTGGAATGGGTGGCTAGCTATTCTAGGGACCATGTGGGAATTTCACTGCTCGGCTCTACATGACCACATCGGCAGGACATCCATTCATGCAAAATCAATTTGCTCACCAAATTCCTTGGACAGATTACTCAACTCGCCATTCAATGCACCCCCCCCCCCCCCACCCCCATGCTTACATGTCCGAAGCAGCAGGGATTGGCACCATGACTCCACCGAAAACAGCATGCCTTCTCCCTCCCTCTCTCTCTCTCTCTCTCTCTCTCTCTCTCTCTCTCTCTCTCTCTCTCCTTTATACACGCTAGTAAACTTCTAAATAAGCTGCCTATTATTTTTATTTTTAGTAGCCCAGCTAATTTTCAATCGCCTGAAGTTTTTCATCAATCAGTGCCACCATTGGCACTGACAGAAGTAGGCAAGTAGCAGCTTCGGTCAACGGTGAGAAGGAACGGTGAGGCTAACCTGATCGGCGAGCTTGTCGACCTCGAGCGCGATGGCGCCGCTGGCGCGGTTGGCGCTCTCCATCTTGGCGTTCTTCTGGCGCTCGATGTACCGGCGCTCAAGGCTGGCGGGGTCCTCGGCCAGCACCAGCTTCGACTTGTTCTTCACGCCGCACGCGTCCAGGTACTCCGTGTTGCCCCGCGCACGGCCCTTGTAGGTCAGCTGCTGGTCCGCCGGCTGCAACCCCGTCCTCGACGCGAGAAGCTTCTTCAGCTGCCCTGCACGCACGAATCATACGGATGGCGCAATTTGTTAGCACAGTGCCGTACATGCAGCTTATTGTTCCTGATCTGCAACTACTGCCTACTCATCACCAACATTTTGGTGCTGATATTAACGCGTGCGATCAATGTTCAAGGCTTCAAGCTAGCGGGTGGCTTTGCTCGGTACTTTTGCTCTGCAGGTGATGGTTAACACCCACGATGGATTCTGTCAGTGGCAGTTTGGGACCAGATCCAGGTCTGCCATTTCATGACGCCAAAATTTTGCAAAAAAAAAACTGGAACTTCTTTTTGATAAATCACAAAAGTATAGGCACTGTAGCTTTTTGCGGCGTTGCGCTTTACAAAGCACTGCAAATTTGCAAGACCATTTCCACTGTCCCCCGAAAAAACTTGCAGGATCTAAAAAAGGATAGCGCACATGTATGGGTTCGAGTTCAACGAGAGATGATGCTAGAAGCCTACAACGTGCGCCCCTTCCTCTGCAGGACACAACAGTCTACGCGGTGAACGAAGCAGCGTGGCGATCACTTGCGGCCACAGGTGTCGGTGCAACGGGACAACCGAGTCTCCAGAGCACCTCCAGACCGTCCGATGGGGCCGCCCGTACACGTGGGACCATCGTGCCCCTGGATTCCCCGCATTCCGCCCTGGCCGCGCCCCGTCGCTTTGTCGGGGGAAAGGCGCCTCCTCTCCTCGTCACCGACGAGCGCTCCGCTCCGGCCTCCAGCAAAGTGATGGCAAAGCAAGCCCCCAGCCTCACTGATCACCAGATAAACTGATTGATTAATTAGCCTCGTGATCCGCGACTAAGTAGCCGTGCTTGCATCCCCTTGAAGGCTTGCATTGGAGCAGACAGTTGATGCCGGTATTTCACGGAAGGAATCATCCAAGTACGGCTCCGCTGAATAACTTCAGCTTAATTTGTTTTTACCGCTCCTAAGCACGGATTTTTGGAAGTCTCAGCATCAAATGATTTACTGATCTCCAGGCACATTTTCATCAGGATTCAGGAGAGGAAAACCGGTGGATTCGGATCGCTCGGGCTGCGTGGCGGGGCACCGAAGCCGGCGCCCAAGGACAGAAGGATTTGGATTTTGGAGCAGGGAATTTTCCCCCATTCACGAAGCGAATTCTTCAGCAGATCATGTGGCATGTACTACTAGATATTCCCGGCGCCTTGTTTCTTTCCGGCTGAATAAGAAGAGAGATTCTATCTACGAAGGAAATGATACGAGTAGAAAACGGGGCGATGTCTCTGTCTCTCGCTCGCTGTCCCGAACATCGCGGCGGCGTTAATTCCTCCACGCGGCGCCGCTGCCGCCGGAGGTCATGGTGTTTTTTAAAAGCCAATTCAAATTCAAGGGATCCCAGATTCTTTTTTTGTTATAAAAATATCTCGTGTAAGCCACGATTTTACCAGCAAGAGTTTTAAACCAATCATGAGGTCAACTTTTACAAAAAGTAAAGAGTTTGAACAAACAGAAAAAAAATGGTTTCTGGCCTACTACTTGATTAGGGTAATTAGATTAATCGCCGCGATTAGCCAGGAAGCAAAGGGTAACGGTTCTACCTTGCCGGTTTTACCCGCCCAAGCAAGAAAGGAAGGAAAAAAAAACACGCGCTGAAATAAACTGAAGTCTGAAAAGAAGACGAAAGAATTTTCAGTTTCTGTCTTCATCTACAGAAAGCATCGACGACGCCGGCGGCGGCGGCGGCAGCGAACCAAGTTAATGGAGAGCATCAACTAGTAAGCGCGCGCGGTTACTCCTCCTCCTCTAGATGGAGAAAGCGGTTTGACGAAAGCCAATGCGAGACGAGGACGAGGCACAGACTCACCGAACGTGGCAATGGGGGAGACGGGGACCTCGTGTCGCGCGCCGCCGTACTTGACGCGCACCCTGATCTCCGGCGGCGGCGGCCTCGGCGGCGCGCCGTCCTCCCGCGCCTGCACGACCATCCCGCTCGGGCGCACCTCCCAGCCGGCCCGCTCCTCCGCGGCCGCCGCGACCGCCGCCGCCGCGACCGCCGCCGCCGCGTCCGACCACCCGCTGCTCGACCCGCCGTCCGAGCTCGACCGGTGCATCACCGACGCCATGTGTGGACCGAGGAGCGCGCGCACCTGCTTCTTCCGATAGTATCCCACGGAACGGAAGGAAGGAAGCTTCTGCGGGCGGCGAGCGAGGGAAGGCAATTGATGCGGGGTGCGCGCGGTTGGTGCAGTGCCGTGGAGTGTGGGTGGTGGTGGTGGCGTGGGGGAGAGGGAGAGAGAAGAGAGAGGAGGAGGACGGCGGAGACCCGCGGCGGGGGAGAGGAGGCACGGCACGACGCGGGTGGGGGACGCGCTTCTTCGATTGTTCCCCGCCCGTTTTCCGCCTCTCTCTCTCTCTCTCTCTCTCCGGTTTCGTACTGCACGTATCCAAATGGACCCTTTTCTTTGCCGCGGGCGGGCGGACGGATTTGCCCCTACGGCGTCCGGGGATACTACGTCGATACTGTTTCCGTATTTGCCTGTCTGCGGGTAGGGGCGTTGGTTTTGGTAAGAAGAACCTTTGCTTCTCGTCTCCTCATGGTCAAGAACGGGCAACATCCCTTTTCCTTCGGGGATGTAAACTCACGTTGTACTAATCTCATGATGAAACCACTGATCCATGAAGTTGTTTCATGATGTTATCTCTACTGAAGACATCTTTGGGGGGCAAAAACACTGGAACTAAACAAAGCTTTCTGGCAAAACAAAAAACTGAAAGGTTCTAGCTACTTTGTGCGTGTCTTTGCTGTCCATGGGCGTTTTTCAGAATTATGGACCGACCAACCTCTGACCTCTCACCGTTGCAGAGAGTAAACTCTCTCAACAGTGCCATTCTCAAGTCCTGATTAATTGACCTCTTGGTCTTCTCTTTTCCACTAGTATATACAACATCAACACATGTCTCCATCTTGGTCCTTTCCTTCCCACATGTGTTCCTCCGGCACTTCTTTACGAAGGATGCGGGGCCGCAACATGACTGTCTCTCTTACCATTTTATAGCATGGAGATTAGAAACAAATGCCATGTTTGGTTAGCGGGTGAAAAAAATTTCATTAAAACTTTTAGCCGCTTTGACAACTAATTAGAGGTACTAAATAAAGTCTAATTACCGAATCATCTCCAAAACTATGGTACTGTAGCACTTACTGTAGCTAATGAGGCCTTTGACCGTACGATTTGGGGATGATTAGGCGGGGTTACTATAGCATCATTGTAGCCAATTACGGTGAAACTTTGCTTATTAAATTCATCTCGAAAAGTTACACCCATCTATGAAAAAGTTTCGCAAATAAACTTCGTTTAATACTTCATACACGCATTCATCTTTTTATGAAAAAATCTTCATCATGTAAACCAAACACGGCCAAAGCACCAAACTAAAGGCCACGACGAATGCTTGGTACGGAGATCAAGGCCATGTTTGGTTACAACCCCAATTTTTTCACAAAAAGACGAATGCATGCATAGAGTACTAAATAAAGTTTATTTGCGAAACTTTTTCACGGATGGGTGTAAATTTTCGAGACGAATCTAATGAGTCAAGTTCCACCATAATTGGCTACAGTGATGCTACAGTAACCGCCCCTAGTCATCCTCTAATCATGCATCAAAAGTCTTATTAGCTACAGCACATGCTACAGTACCATAATTATGAAAGTTGTTTTGTAATTAGACTTTATTTAATATTTCTAATTAGTGATCAAAGAGGTAAAAAAATTTATATAAAAACTTTTTCATCCCAAACCAAACAAGGCCCAAGTGCCCTACTAAGGTAGAGCAGGGAAGAGGCAGCAGGGCAATGGGCGCTCGCCAAGTGGGCTCCATCCGCGGGAGACAGCTCAGGATGGGCCCGCGCCAGGCTGCACGGGCACTGCTGATCTCCTGATCCGGAGCGGGGCTTTCGCGGCCCACCTGTCTGCGGGCCGAGCCTGCGTACTGTACCGACGACTTGATGGTTACCGTACAGCGTTGGTGTTGTGTGACAGGACCAAGGTTTTTTTATCCGACCGATTCCACCGAACCGCCGGCCACCGGTTCCGGTTAACCGGACCGGTTGGACCGGTTACGGTAAAAACCGGTTAAACTCAAATTTGAATTCAAAACCCGCAGTTATACCGATTTCGAACGGCTAACCGGCCGGTTAGACCGGTTTACCGGTCCGGTTTGACCGGTTACCGGTCGGTTTGAGTGGTAACCGGTCGGTTTGAACGGTAACTGACCAAATTCAAATTTTTTTCTTTTCTAGTTTAAATTCAAATGCCCGCAAAGTATACTAAATGAATGTTTGCATAATATGTTTTAGTCTAAATGAACCCTCCAACCCTCTTTTGTACTACTTTTACATTGTATTTGTATACTTTTGTATGCATGTTTTTTTTGTTTAACTTCAAATGCTCGCAAAAGTATACTAAATGAACGAATATTTGAAAAAAATTGACACCATTAGATTCGTCGCAACTTGAAGTATTTTTAAGAATTTTTTGGGATTTTTCCATGTTTTGAAATTCAAATTTAAAATTTGAATTTGGGCCGGTTTGAAACAGGCCGGAACCGGAACCGGTCCGGGCCGGTTAGACCGGTAACCGCGGTTACCGGACCGGTTCCGGCTGGTTTTTTTAACCCTGGAGAGGACAAGGAGGAGGACTAGGCCCCCGACGCGTGCGGCGGGGAACTTGGTGGCCCGTCGTGCGGCCTCATGTCACTTGCATTTTTTTTACCCGCTTAAAAACTTGACCGGGGGTTGAAACGGATCCCATCGTTTTTCATTAAGAGAAAACTTATCCGGTCAAGAAACCCTTCGAACTCTGGCCCATGCCCGAGAGAGCCATGCCTCATGGCAAGCACAGCGAGAGGGTTTTTTAACCCACAAATGGAAATCTTACTATTACTAATTTGAGGCTCCTTTTGAAGCCTCCAGGCGATGCCACCTAGGATCCTAGGTGGACAGTCTAAAAAATAGAAAAAATCTATAAATTCTCACAAAAATCAGAAACATCTAGCCATCAATTCGGCAACTCTAATCATAATAGCCATTGGATCTGTTATCTTTTTCTAATAAATTACCCACATTTACCATTATGAATATAGACTAAAGTAACCCCCTAGAGATGTATCTAAATTACCCACCTTTGCCATTATAAAGAATAATCTAAAGTAACCCCCTAATTTTCATATAAATTACTCACTTATGCCATTATAAAATAATATAAAATAACCCCCTAAATTTTCATATATATTATCTAATGATATATTATAATAAAAGGTTAAAATAAACCCCAAATCTGAATCAAAATCTTTACTAATTGGAGGCTCCTTTTGAAGCCTCCAGGTGAAGCCACCTAGGATTCTAAGTGGACAGTCTAAAAAAATAGAAAATTTTTACAAATTCTGATAAAAAACAGAAATATCTGGCTATCAATTCGGCAGCTCTAATTATAATAGCCATTGAATCTATTATAGTTTTCTAATAAATTACCTACCTTTGTCATTATAAAAATAGACTAAAGTTACTCCTACACATATATCTAAATTATTTACTCACCTCTGTCATTATAAAAAAAATCTAAAAAACCTCTTAATCTTCATGTAAATTACCCACTTATGCTATTATAAAATAATACCAAATAACCCCCAAAATTTTTATATATATTATCCAATGATATCATAATAAAAAAGTTAAAACAAACCCCCAATCTAAATCAAAATTATTTTATTACAATAAAATCTTAAAGTGCATCAATATAAAATTTTAAATTACTATTTCTATCATTATTAATATTATTATTAATATTATTATTTATATAAAAATACTAACCATAATGTGTGTCTCACCATATATTCATGTATAAGAGAAGAGATGAGAATATCAATTTTCATGTTGTTCACGTAGCTTAAATAAAGTGTTCAATTAAATACATATCAAACATATATGGAGGTATGATGCAAAGTGAGAAAAATTATTAGTAACTAAATCTATCACCTTTATTACAATTATATAATGATAAATATGTATCTTCACAGTACTGAATTAGAATATTTAATTGGTTAAAGAGAGCGTGAAATAGATAATTATTAGATATCTTTAACTAGCTTTTCGCGGCAGCACGGATTGATAGACTAGTTCATCTTAGCCAAGATTTGAACCCCGGACCTGTGGGGTGCCGCCAGAGAGCCTTGACCACTTGGTCTAGGAACCTTTGGCTTTTTTAACCCGCTTGTCGTTGAATACCCGCGTCATGGTAGGTTGACCAGGACTGTCCATGCTCTAAGACCAAGTTTATCCTTGTCGAACCAACTTTTGAGTTGTGACTCATGCTGCTTTGTTAGCAGCTTGTAAATTGAATAAATTCTCAGTGCTATAGAAATATTGATGACTTCCTTTAGTACTATAAAATTTTGAGAAGTTTCTTCACTGATACTAGAACTACTCTTGTACAGTTAGTCGTCTTTGCACCGTGTATGTGCATGTAATCGTGTGGCTGGCCTGCAACATATCCTGGACAGGAGCATGTGCCCCAAGAGTGACACTGATCTCAAGGAGGATATAGACTGGGAGGAGTAGCATGTCACCCTGTCCCAGCGAATTGTGTGCCACGGCCCACGTCCCCGGCCGCGTCCCCTCAATCACTGCGTTCGGCAGACTGGAACTGGAGGCTGGAGCTGGAGTTGTGTGAGAGAAAAACACTGTTAACTGGCTGGTGGCTGGAGGCTGGAGCTGGAACGATGTGAGAAGAAAATACTGTAGTGCTGGAGCTGGAGCTGGAGCCACCAGCCGAACGCAGTGAATGTCACCATACCGTGCAACAGAGAGCGCGCGCTCGCGCGCCCGGTGATTCCAAAACCCCAGCACATGGCGTGCACAGGCACAGCAGATCAGAGCGCGCCATGCGCCGCAAGCGGGCAAGACAAGAACCGAGGCACCGCGGGAATCGGCGTTCGGCACGGCCGGAGCCGAGAAAACCACCCCCGTGCAGCCGCGCTCCATCTCCACGCGAGTGGGCACGCGGGGCGCATCATCCCCTACCCATTTCTCTCTCTCCATTGGCTTGGCTTGGCGACCTGGGACCTGGGTGGCTTGCATTGGGCAGGCGACGAGGGAGTAGGAGAGGAGAGAGCCGGGCGGCGGCCGGCACCAGCACGCACCATCGAGTACGGGCGAAAAGGGGGAGCGAAAGGCTGCCTGGCGCATAATAAATGGCAGGGCCGGACGGGCAATCGTCCTCCCCTGCGTCCATTTTCAGGCAAGGATCTCCAAGCAAGTAGTGCTGCTCATCATGCTCGACCTCGGCTCCAAATTAAATGAGAGAGAGACCTTAGCTTTGTGCTTGGTGCATGCCGGTTGATGTCGCTGACACCATCATTAGCCACGGGGAAATAATGTCGTACTAGTAGCTAGTAGCAGCTTAACTGGTACGATTATACTTTTTTTTTGCGAAAACTGATACGATTATACAAGTAGATTGGATCGGCGAGACTTGAGAGTATATGTTGTGGTGATGAGCGATGACGCCTTTCTTTGGCTCGTTCTAGAATAGGCCACACCTCGCTGACTGTCTCAGCTCGGGATGTAAATGGGTACCCATTGGTGTTTTTAGATTTGTCATTTTAGTTTATTTTCTCTCACAAACTAATTATGTAGCATACAATTCTAGTTTATTTTTATCAAGTTTTGAGTCGATCCAATGACCCAGAAAATGTGGGACTTGCATCCCTAGTCTCAGCAATCTAGCTAGTAGATGAAAAAGGCCGCAGGTAGTACATTTGCCGTGTTAATGACCTCTGCGTGATGAGTTCTGAACCCCCAAGAAAGAAGTGCTGCTATTCTGGTAGAATGCATGGGAAAGGTGTGACACGAACAACGTGCGGTCACGTACGAGGAACGGGAGATGTATTTTCGCGTCACCGTTCGTTCCATTCGCTTACCAACACCATCCTGTCAGCCTCATCGTCGGTTTCACAGTGTCCGTACGGTGCAGTTGGACGAGGCTGACACTGATGATGCCGATGCACCTGGACGTATGATTGTTTGACTCTTCCGTGCGTTTCAGTTGGGAGCTACTACTCTAGCTAGTAGCGAGTGACCGGAGGGCGGGCCCCACGTGCTCATGACGATCCTGTGAGACGACTAGTCCAAAACACCATCGTAACGGGGGGTGATCGACCCGACGGAAACGGCCGCTCGAGCCATCATAGCCCGTCGTCGTCAGCTGCGGTTGGAGGTGATATCAGATCGGTGCCGCACTGAGTCGTCGCGCTAGTTTAGTGCGGCATGTTTGTGTGCATGGGAGTAGATCAATCACCGGCCGGCCGTGGTCCAGTCCAGCAGATGGAATTAGGTTTTTTTCTGATCCAATCCCGTGCACACAAGTTGTTGGGTTAGTATCAGGTTAGCAGATGGCATTGCAGCATGGCCGTACGTTCCGTTACCACAGATCGACATGGCTTTGAGAAAGGCGGCTGCCGTGCCAAGCTTTTATAACGGATGAGAGCGTACTATTGCGGTACGTGCCCCTTGTCCAGGCAGAAGGCATCCAGCAGCCGACCTCTTCCAACCACACCGAATTGGGGGCCAAACCGTCACTACTAGAAAAAGCGGCATTCGTCCACCTCCGATTAGTACCGGTTGCTTCAATTGAAAGTGATCGGGTGCTCTAGTCTAAGAGGGGGAGGGGCTGAATTAGGCACTCTAAAAACTTAGATCTATGGCTCCAACTAGTTTGTACAAAACTTAAACTAAAACATGCTATCTAGATGTACAACTAGGTTGTTCTAGTGTGAAACCCCTATCCCAAAAGAGTTTTAGCAATCTATAGCCTTTCCTATCAAGAAACTATTCTATGAAATTAAAGGCACACAAATTCCAAGTATGAAATGCGGAAGCTTAAAGAGCGGGATAGGAGATAGCAAACTCTTGACGCGGGTGTTTATCCCGTGGTTCGGTTAGTCACAAAGTCACACCTACATCCACGTTGTTGTAGCACTCACTAAGAGTATTGCTACTCGGCCACCAAGTCTCTTCCGTGAACACAATCACGGTCACCTTGGCCCCGGGTTCCACTAAGGAGCTTCTCCACAAAGGATGGGGGTCTCCACGTCCCCCGCACAAAGATGTCGTCGCCGCTCCACACCAAGTCGGAGGGTCGATGACGTTGCCGGCGAGCTTCACACTCCAAGATGCCGGCGCACCAAGCTCTTGTTTTGGTTCGCTAATAAACCACAGCACAAAGGCTCAAGGCCTTGCAATCTCACTCACTAAGAGCTAATCCTTTACACAATACTCTCAAAGTGTGATAAGGGCTAAGGATATGAACACTAAGCTCTTGGATGGCTTGGAGTGGTTCTTGGGTGTGTATGTGACTTCCTTGGACTCCAGCAATCTTCAAATGGCCGGGGTGAGGCGTATATATAGGCCACCAAGTCTTGTAGTCGTTGCTCCAACGGTCAGCAGAAAACTGCGTATCATCGGATGAACCGATGCCTCTACCTGGGGTAGCGTCGGTTCATCCGGTCACTCTATGCCCGAAGTAGCCGTTGAATTCCTGACAGATGACACAGTGACCACCGGTTGAACCGATGCTTGACCGTCGGTTAAACCGGTCACTCACAGCACTCAACGCCTTCTTTTCTTCTGCTGACGTCATTACACCGGTGCTTTGCTCCGATGCATCACCGGTTCAACCGGTGCTGAAGGAACCCCCGTAGGGGCAGCCATTCGGCCCTTCTCTTTCTCTTTGTCATCACTTGAACCTAAAAGTCTGAGAATGGTCATCTTAACAATCATATTAGTCCAAGTGTTGTGTTGTCATTCGATCACCAAAATCACTCGAAAATGTCATAAATGGTGCCATGTTCGTTTCACTTTAAAGCCGGTATTAATGTCAATTTAGTACCGGTTCTACAACACAGTGCCCCCCGGAGCCATTTAGTACCGGTCATATCTCCACCCGGTACTAAATGCCACCATTTAGTACCGGTTGGTGTTATAGCCCGGTACTAAATGTCTCCCGAGGGCCCGCAACTATTTAGTACCGGTTTTTAACACCACCCGGTACTAAATGGTGGCATTTAGTACCAGATGGTGTTATGGCCCGGTACTAAATGGTTCACCTAGGTTACTTTAAAAGAATAACATCTTCCATGCACTCACATGGATTGTGTGGATGTTATGGTAAAGGAGACTACGCGCGAAGCCACAAGTCACAAGTTTAAACCCCGACGTACACGCATTTATCCGGATGTATTTTTTCTAAAGAATGGTACATTTAGTACCGTGTGCGGCAGCCGGTACTAAAGGCGCCATGCGCCCGGTACTAATGGCCCTTTTTCCTGCAGTGCGTTTTAGGTATGGTGCCGGCCCTGGCAGGCATCTCTTGAATCAGAACTAACCATATCCATCCATGATGGAATGGAAAACCACCGTCCTGTCGGCCGGACTTATTGCCTTATTGGTTGGTGCACAGAGAAGAAGGTTCGATAGTGGCACATAGCAAATGGACCGGACATTTCTCGTGGTGATTAAAGCTGGGCTGGATCTGTATCGATCGCTCAGCTTTATCCGCGCTAGGGATCATCAGTGATCCAGTGTCACATGTACATCATCGATCTTATCATCGGCCGAGACCGAGAGAGCCTCACGAGTCTAGCTCCTCCCTGATCATCAGAGTGAGCGTTTGTGTGGCTGGCCTCGATGATGGGTCGAGCTGCATCCATTAGCCTTTGTTGTAGGGCATGCAGCAAACCGAGTTACTAGCTTCCATGAGCCACTAGCTAGGGTCACTAACTGGGGCGTATCACACACCACAATATATGGGCGGCGACAAGCTGAGAGCTTGGGGGAGCGACACGGATGCGCAATTATAGTCGTCATCGTCGTCGTCGCGAGAGGGACATATAGATGATATATACATATATAAGATTTTAAGAGTGTTTGGATCCAAATGCTAATAGTATATGAAAATGTTAAATTTTAGCATTTGCTCATATAAAAAGAAGTGATAGTGAGATGCACTAAACTTTAGCCAAAAAATTAAAAAAAATAGCATAAGATACGAGTGCTAATTTTTTCCCCCACTAGGTAAGGCCAACAGAGAGGCCCACCGGTGCCACCGTGGCGGCCTGGGACGCGCCACACAGAGGGGGCCGCGCCTCCAACATGCGCGCGCCCCACTCAAGTTTAATCCATCCAAATACCAGACCCTTTATCATTGCAATGCCAAAAAACAATATTTATGTTATGCTAATGTACGTCACGAGATAAGAGCAGCTGATGGGAAGGCGCAAACAACAAACAGTTCGCTATCAGGGGAACGTGCAGGCTTTGTTACGAGCGGAGGGAGGGATCGGAGCGAGAGAGAGGTAGTCTGCAGCGTCCTAGTCCTAACAGGGGCTGTTTGGTTGCCTGGCTAAAGGCTGGACAGGCTAGCGGTATGCAGGTTTCAGACGTTTAGTTCCCTGTACTAGCTTTTAAGCCAGGCTCCAGCAATGCGAGAGAGGGCCGGAACCTGGCTTGCTGGAAACGCGGGTCGCTAGCGTTTCCAGCAAGCCAGGCTTGCACAAGCCTCGCTGGTTCAAGTACTTGTATATTCTCACCTCCAGAGCAAGGTTTACATTACCAACCGGTCCGGCCAAATCGGTGGAGTCCGGTACCGGTATATTGGATCGGTTTGGCCGAAAACCGGTTCAAACCGGTCGAAGTCAAATTTAAATTTAAAATCCTCTATGCAAACAGTTCGTACCGGTATACCGGTCGGTTTGATTGATAACCGGTCAAATTTATTTTTCTTTTCTTTTTTGGTTTAAATTCAAATGCCCGCAAAGTATACTAAATGAATGTTTGTGTAACATGTTTTAGCCTAATGAACCCTCCAACTCTCTTTTGTAATACTTTTACATTGTATTTGTATACTTTTATATGCATGCTTTTTTTGTTTAACTTCAAATCCCCGCAAACTATACTAAATGAATGAATTTTTGAGAAAATTTGACACCATTAGATTCATCACACCTTGAAGTATTTTTAGGAATTTTTTATTTTTTTAAATTTAAATTTGAATTTTAAATTTGAGCCAGTTTGGTACCGGGCCGGACCTCCCACCGGTTTGGTGAACCCTGCTCTGGAGAAGCTCACCAATCATCAGTGCGGATGCGGCGGCGGAGCTCACCGGCTCCCGCGTGCGCAGTCAGACGAGCACCTGCAAGGACA
Organism: Panicum virgatum; assembly: GCF_016808335.1. Lineage (NCBI taxonomy): Eukaryota > Viridiplantae > Streptophyta > Magnoliopsida > Poales > Poaceae > Panicum > Panicum virgatum. Next base: position 47,697,654 of record NC_053142.1, on the reverse strand, counting down.
CTGCGGCGAGTCCCCCGCACGTGGCCAGTGGAGCGCCCGCGCGAACGCCGAGCGGCTCGGCGTTCCCGGCTTCCCGCACGCGGTGGTGGAGCTCGGACCCTCCGCGTCCCTCCGCTGGGCAGCTCCTCCTCCCTCCGCTCGGCCGCGTGCCTCCCTCCAGGGCCGTCTCGACAAAAATGGAGGCCCTGTACAAATGTCTAGAGTGGGGCCTACTTACTTGACTAGCAAAAATATAACATAAAATTAACGTGTACATTATAATATGAAATAGCATCAGGAAACAAGTCATACATATTTAATCTTCAATTCTTTGCTTTCTTTTACCTTTTGAGAACCCGAATCATATTTTCTAGACCGATTTGCAGAAGACATGATTTGATCTTGAGACAATAAACACCTAGATCAACTGATGCACACATATACAAAACATCAATCAATTATCGATTCATTCATAAATCATAATCATCATTTATCCATTAAACAAAAGGAGTATAATGACTTGTGGTTGTGGAAGACTAGCATTAGTAGCAGTAACCAGCAAGTAGTAGTGACTTACGGTTGTTGAAGTTCAGGTTCAGGCAATCAACACGTAGAGGTAGAGCCTGCAGGCGTGCGGACTGTGGAGTCAGCCAGTCAAGTCGTCGAGATGGTGTGCCGTCGTTGCGTCGCGGCGATGCCCTATTAGGCTATTACCCTACGGCCTGCGCTGCGGAGCCGCCGGCGGCCGGCCCTAATCGCGACGATGTGTGAGCTGCGTGATCGAAGGCGAGACGTGCGCTGCGGCCACAGGAAAGGCAAATCGAGCACTAGCAACAAGAAAACATGTGCTGATTGCCTAATTCTAATAGGTCTAATGAGCTGTTGCCTGAGAATTTGGGACCCCTTGAAATTGGGGGCCCTGTTCGGTCGAACCTGCTGCACACCCACAGGACGGGCCTGCTCCCTCTCGCTCCCACGCCGGGCAGCTCCGCGCCTCCCCCGCTTGCACGCTTTAGCGCCCTCCGGGCTGCGGCCGCGGCCGTATCCCATTCGCCACAAGCCATCGCCCCCCTCACATCATCGTTTGCTCATCGCGGCAATCCGCCCTTCTATGCGCAGGGGTGAGCTTGCATCCAATCCCAATCCCAATCCAGTCCGGTCTTTATTCTCCTCACCTCGTGTGCTCAGATTTTTTACTCGTGTACTGAGATTTTTGCATCGATTTTTTGATTGGTGGAGGACATGCCATTTCTCGAGGGATGCGAACCAACTGTTGCTCCTCGAGAGCGCAATTGGGGGCGGAGGATTCCCGGTGTCGCATCAATCCTTCTATTTGTATTCTTTTTTTTTCAATTTTTATCGATCGGTGGCGAGTGAGATCTAGTCTGATTTAAGATGCAGCGATTATTTCTTCCTTTATGTTGATTTAAGACGATTACATGCAGATCGGACAAGCTCAGCAAGCTTGAGATGCAGAAAAAGAAATTAGTTTCTAGGAGAGTTGCATCCGGTGGCGGGGTAACTTCACCTCATATCTAGCCCACGGTTATAGTATTACTATAGCCAGCCAACCAAACACAGTAGCACACAGTCCAGGCCACGGTAAGTCATGCAACCAAACATGATCTATTGGATCTGTTAACCCTGACTTGAGCTGTTTAGTTTGCTAGCCAGGCTAGCTCTGGTCCAACAACCAAACACACCCATAATTGTCGGCTGGAGACGGTCACACGGAGCCCAGGCCCACGTGGGCGCCAAAGCGCCGGAACCGAGGTAGATTCACCTTCCGGGGGTGAAGGTGCATGCAGATCCTCCCTGTTCTAGAAGAGGAGCTGATAGGTTAGTCATTGGTCATGTTAGGTCTTGTTTGGTTATAAGTCACGTTAAAATTACACGAAAAGATAAATATCCGCATGAAGTACTAAATAAAGTCTATTTGCAAAAAAATTCAGGGATGAGTGTAACTTTTCGTGACGAATCTAGTGACGATAATTAATCCACAATTTGCTACAGTGGTACTATAGTAACCATTCTATAATCGTGCGGTCAGAGGACTCATTAGATTGGTCTCGCGAATTTACCAGGGATCCTAAATTAATAGTCAAAAGTAAAAAAAAATTCACAAAATTTTTTCCATCCCAAACCAAACATGGCTTGGCACGTAGAGTGTCCGCCGACGGCATAGCATAGGGGCGCTGCACTCCGATGGGTCTGACCGCCGGTCGCGTTACTGGGCTACTTGTGATTGGGTCTTTATTGGACTAGGCGTTTAGCGTGAACAGACGGGGCGGGCCTCGACCTCGAGAGAGGTGGAGGAAAAGGGGGATCGATGAGCCCATACTATATTATTGGGCCGGACGGGTTTGTAGAGAGTTAGGTGGCGTCGCATCATCCATCATCCCTTCTGGCCTTCTAGTACATCTCCAACGGTGGTTAATCACACGCCCTAACTATTGCAGTGTGCATGTGTGTGATCGTGAGTGGACCCGTCACACTCATTCCTACCTCTCCAGAATTCTGCGTTTTAATCTAAAATTGAGCCAATAAATCGGCTCACTTGTGTTATTGCTAGGATAAAAAAAAATTCAGAACATTTTTTTGTTGTTCGAATAATAACAATTGTTTCAGCAATATAAAAATATTTTGAAATAAAAAATAATTATTGGACATTGTGTGATGATTTAATATTTTTTAACATTTGCGTTCTAATTCGACTTCCCGCTTTCAGGGCTCTCGGTTAATTCTGGCCCGTTCATACCCGGCGGCGGACCACCGACACCGCACGAGCGACTGGCGGTGGTGGTAAACAACACCACCTGGGCCAGCGGACAGTACACTATGCAAGCACGCGCCTGTGGAGGTGGAGCGGAGCGCCACCCACCAGCTGCCCTCGCCTCCGGGGGGGTCTGGCCCTGGGGAGGTGAGAACAACGCCGGGATCACCACGTCGCCGGAGGATGCACGCCGGGATCATCACGGATCTACAGCTCGATCCGCGAGCCCCCTGTCTGCCGTGCCGTCGGTTTCGCTGGCGCGGGAGAAGCGGCGCCCACAGCGGCGGCACGCGCGCGCCGCCATGTTCCACGGGAAAGCTGGATCGCCGCCTGCACGCAACGCACTACGCCGCCACACTGACACTGCCGTGCATGGTCCATTGGCGAGATCGCGACGGCAGGCGCCACCGCGTTGTCCCGTTCCCACACGTCCGGACAGCACGGGCAGCCTGGCAGCAGGTAGTACCACCTGCAGTCATCAAGTCACCTGGTAGGTTCGCACGACACAGCAACTCGATCATAGGAAGGTACAGAGTTCAGGAGTCCGGAGTGCCTCAACAAATCCTAAACACGGCAACATTATTCTTTCAGCAAACGTAGTATCCTGAAATCCTGATGCAGCAATATATAACAAAGGTCTGAACACACGACACCACACATCACGCTACCACCAGCATTATTTATGTTACAATGCACCGCTGCTGGCTGGCCTGAAGCCTGTGATCATCCTTCACCGACGATAGCCACCGGCATGACCGGATGAAGCAAACTACTAACCCCAAAACCAAACCATATCCTCATCAATCAATAGTACAAAAGCAAAGCTAAATTGACGCTCGTGACCAGCTAATAATGATGGCCTATCATAACAAGAGGCCTGGTGGGTGGGTGACGTGGGTCCCGCTAGCTAGCTAGCTAGGCGGCCGCTCACGGGGAGGAGCCGAGCTGGACCTCCGTGCCGCGCCGCGCGCCGCGCCGGCCGCGCACCACGTACGCCACGGCGGCCGCGATGCCGACCACGGCCACGGCCGCGACGCCGCAGGCCACGCCAGCGGCCACGGACACGGACCTGCGCGCCGGGGCGGGCGCCGCGGTAGTGGCGGCGGCGCCGGTGGTTGCGGCCGCGCCCGTCGCGGTGGTGGTCGGGATCGCCGAGGCCTCCGGCTTGGCGGCCATGCTGCTGGCCGCGGGCATGGAGCCGTCCAGGGCCTCCGGGAGCGCCGCGGCCTCGGGCTTGAAGAAGGTCTGCATCGCCGGCGTCGCCTCGGCGCTCCCGCCGGTGAAGTCCTCCAGGCCGTGGGACTCGGACCTCACGGCGAACAGCGCCAGCACGCAGAGCGCGACGAGCAGCGGCCTCGTGGACGCCATTGCTGCTTCCAGTCGTCGAGCTGTCGTCGTTGCCAAACAAGCGTTAGAAAAACAGCCCAATTAGTAAATTGCGGCACGACTACATTCTTTCCCCCTTTCATCAAGATGCAGAGCCTCCAATTTCCATGCATATTTCAAGAAATGCAGATAGATTTCATCAGTTGCTTCAACGAATTGTAGGGGCGAGAATTGGACCCACTAATTTTGTAATCGAGATATCGAGGTCCCACACCGATGGATATGGATCTGAGTACGCTCCTGAAGCTACAAACAAACATGTCCAGTCGCAATTCCCAAATTCCACAAAGCTAGAGCGCAGACGAAAAAGGTTGCTTTCTTTCAGTAACACGACGTACCTTTGCAGCTGAGGGGAAGCCTAACGCTCGTGATGGAGAAAGGACTAGTGAGGAGCACAGGGGCGGCACTTGAAGGTTCAGACCTAGTAGGGCCTTTTATACACACTCCGATCCCTGGTAAGTAACCCCCTCTCTCACTCTCTATCTCTTAACCAAAAGAGTATGCGTTTTTTTTGGGTGGGGTGTAGGGGGGGGGGGATGCGTTGTGCGTGAGAGTGAGAAAATGGTGAGGATCTGTCTGCCTGCTGCTCTGTATGTAGGGCTCACTCTTTTTTCTCGTGCTGGAGTCTGGACTCTGGAGTGAGAACAAAGCTAGAATGACCACGGTTGGGACTCGGGACTCTCTGTGTGTGTGTGTGTGAGAGAGAGAGAGAGAGAGAGAGAGAGAGAGAGAGAGAGAGAGAGAGAGAGAGAGAGAGAGAGAGGGGCCCATGTTAGGTGATCATGTGAGCCATTACCAACCTCTGTCGGCTTGCTTCGATCTACTATTACCACATACGCCACCCGTGTTGAGATTCTGCAGCCGTACTGGCCTCGGTCTCGTTCGAGCTGCCACCACCTCCTCTCCATTCATCGCTAATGCGATCGAGATGCCGGGATTCACGGACAAGCAAGCCACCGCTCCGGCGGAGACGACGACGGCGGCGTGCACGGGAAGGGAAGCCATTAATCTTGTCTCCCTCCCTAGGGCCTAGATTCTCGCTTAATGAGGCCACGAGAGCGTTAACTCGATTATTAGCTCATGCGTCGCCTGCTTGCTCCTGCCGGGCAGTCACGGCTTTCTTGGCGTTCGCCCGTCCAATCACGGACGGAACTCCCGTCACTCCACGCCTTCCCGTTCCCGGCCGGTGAGACGGCGACGAGATCCACACCGACGCACAGGGCACCAGTGCTACATCGGTTGTTGCCGTTGGATTAAGCTTCAGCAGCAGATACCTCTTCGTCGTCGTAGCCTGCAGCGGCCTATGCACCCATCAGAATCGTTTTACTGACTGACTACTGACGATTAGCCAGTCAAGACCTTGTTGGGGTTTACGATGCATGGAAATGGAAAATGGACAAGTGGTCATCTGCTCCTATACTCAGGACAGTAGTGAGCTAGCGAAAGTCTACAGTCTACTACTAAAGTGCGAGTGTCTCTGCAGCTAACAACTTTCATCTGCATATTGGATCTACATGAACAGGCAAGGAATCTTGTAAACCAGAGACCAGGGTAGGTCTGGTGTCTGCTGGTCCAGTGCGTAGGAGAGAAGAGATGACACAGAACGGCGGCCTGGCACGGGCCAGACCCAGACGATTATATTAGTTGGCAGCTTTTGGACGCTGCTCCTGCTACCTAACCCCATAAATCCATAAAGGTTACCACCATATCATCATATGGATCAGGACAGAGATTGTGGCAGCTGGTAAGTGTAGCCGGATGCTCCGATGACTGAACGGCCATGGCTCCTGCTATCTTCAGAGATTCTTCAGAGACGGTCGAAATCTACTGCCTGTTCATCAGTCTAATAGAACAAACTCTTCTCTGATGGAACTAACCTCGAAGATTTTTCTTGACCATGCCGCGTGAACTCCAGCGGAATCTGATCTACCCGCCGGACCGTAGCCCGACAGAGTTTCACCACGGACCTTCGGCCGTGCATTATCTTTTGATGACGGGACAACACCTGTCTGTACGGGAATCTGGCTTCTTGCGAGGTGACGTTAAATGGGTGCGGTGTGGTAGGCTGGTAGCTGGGGGCACCTCTGTCCCAGCGTGCTGTTCAGCGGTGACAGTGCTTTTGATGCGTTGTGCATGGTTGGATTAATTTGCTGTCAGAGTTTCACTTGTCTAGTGCGAGATGAAACACACGTGCTGTAGCTGTAAGCTTGTACTTGGTGTTGAGTACATGGTGTCGAGCCTCTTTTGGTTGCAACTAGTTGCCGTTGCTGCTCCTTTTTTTTTCAGTTGCCTCTCTGCTTTTTGCCGCCCTCTCCCCTTGCATGCAGTAATAACCATGGGTAATTCGGTAAAACAGTCACCAGCATGGGAAACTCGTAGCTGGAATCTACCGCGCCAAGTGTGATTTTTCAGAGATGCGGCCTGTCTGTCACCTTAATAAGAAGCTTTTGGGGAACGAAATGTGCTGGCTAAAGTTTGGCCTCCTCAAGAGGAATTAGCAGCACCACGCCCAACCAAAAAGCCACTACGACTACCGGCCAGTGATCTGAAGCCAGTGACGATGGCGCTGAACCTCCTTTTTTTTTTTGCCCTGGTGTGCCAGCGGATCTTGAGAATTGCGAATTTGCAGCCTTGGAGAAGCCCATAAGCCCAATTTGATCGAAGAATTCAGACTATGTCGGCCCAGCAAAAAGAAGCTAGCGGATCGTTGCGTTAACAGCCCAACCCATTGTACATTTAACTCCTGAAAAGAAAAGGAAAGTCTCTCAGAAAGCCCAGCCCACAAAACGTCTCCAGGCCGCGCCGCCCGTGCGCACTGCGCAGGCCGCCGTCTCCAGCCACGCCCTTCTCGGACGGCCCGCCGAGGCGGCGACCTTTTCCCTGGTCCTGACTCCTGACGGCAGCAGCAGCATTGTGGCCGTGCAGCTGAGCAGCGCGCCGGTGAGGCCACGGCGCCCGCGAAGAAGGGCACGGCCAGCGCGAGTGACCACGGCGGTGCGCCGGTGCCGGCGACGAGCACCGTGTCCTGACGAGGACGCAAGGACCAGCGGGCGGCGGCTTCCGCGCTGGCGGTGGAAACTGGAGATCCCCGACCGAGGGCGACCACCACCTTCTGCATGCTGATGCAATTTAACTTTTATGCATGCTCTGTTCTCCTGGCGGTCCAGGAATTTAGTTTTCGCTAAACGTGGTTTTGGTACACGAATGATACATGAAAATACTAGTGTTTGCTTAGGTGCCGTAGATTTTCAGAGCTTTGTCAATGCCTCAAAACGAATCGGTTGCTGCCTTTTGTTTTGTTTTTTCGTGGTGATGAATGCTGAGACAGTGAGACTACCCTCTAGCAGTCCCTGTGATGGGTGGACTGTTGACAGTAATCTCTGCCTCTCCGGGCTGCAATCCAACCCAACGTTCTGAGGCTTTGTTTAGATGTGTAAACTTTTGGGTGTAAACTTTCGTTTGTATTTGGTAATTATTATTCTGTCATGGGTTAATTAGGCTCAAAAGATTCGTTTCGCAAATTATAGACAAACTGTATAATTAGTTATTTTATTTAGCTATATTTAATATTTTATGCATGCGTTGAAATATTTGATGTGATGGAAAATCTTGTAAAGTTTTGAAATTTTGAAGACAACTAAACAGGGCATGAATCATTGGAGCTGTCAGGACGCACCAATTTTCAATGCCTGTCAACTTATGCTTTGTCTGAATTATTGCTATTATTTTAGCAGAAACACAGCCATAAAACAATTCAGCGCCCTACACCTCCATTGTTTGTGTGATAAACAAATGCTTGCATCTGACAGGCCATGCAGTTGCCACATGCCGCTGGTTTTTATCAGGAACTGGGGATTTTCAGGGCAGGGGAGTTTTGCATTGTTCTCGCCCAAGAAGCTTCCTCGATGCTTCCTTCCCGAATTGACTCTCAGATATCCTTTTCCGTTGCTCGTTTACAGGACTGTGATCATTTGAACGGCGGGATCATGATCTGATGAGGAAGCCGGGCTCGGATTGTGATTGGTGTGCCTGTTTATTTTCTTCTCATGGGTCAAATCAGGGCTGAGTTCCACTTGAAAAGAAAAAAAAACAATCCATGCAGCTATTGCCTTTCGTTGGAGATGAAAGTGCAGCGTTGATGTGAGAGGTTGGCAAATCTTGTTCCCTACGCGTCGGCGCTTAGAATCTCGATTCTCGACGTCGTGCTTTCTTTTCTGTGACGTATTATTTAACTGTAACTATGAAGTGTCGGTCAACAATTGTCACTGCCTTCGCGATCAGACTCTGCCTGACTATGCTTCTGAACATCGGTATCAATTAGTGACACTAGTCTGTCAACTCGTGCGTGCTAGTTAGAGATATCTAATAATTATCTATCTCTCGTTCTTTTTAACCAATTAAATATTATAATAATCCAATATTATAAAGATAATATATTTATTATTATGTAATTGTAATAAATGTGATAGGTTTAGTTACTAACAATTTTTTTCTCACTTTGCATCATACCTCCATATATGTTTCATATGTATTTAATTGAACACTTTGTTTGAGCTATATGAACAATATGAAAATTGGTATTCTTATCTCTTCTCTTATATATGAATATATGGTGACACACATATTATGGTTAGTATTTTTATATAAATAATAACATTGATAATGTACTAATGATGATAAAAATAGTAATTTAGAATTTTGTATTGATGAACTTTAAGATTTTATTATAATAATATAATATTGATTCAAATTTGGGGTTTATTTTAATTTTTTATAATGATATCACTGGATAATATATACGAAAATTTAGGGGGTTATTATATATTATTTTATAATGACATAAG